>NC_089223.1:29198938-29505390 GCF_963924675.1 Phocoena phocoena | reverse complement strand
AATAAGATCTACACCTTTTTTTCAGGCTCTGGAGAGTGAATTTGTTTCCTGCCAGCTTCACCAGTGGATTGATCTCATTTTTGGCTATAAACAGCAAGGGCCGGAGGCTGTTCGAGCCCTCAATGTGTTCTATTACCTGACCTATGAAGGAGCTGTCAATCTGAATTCAATAACTGATCCTGTATTGAGAGAGGTAAGTTATCTGACTGGGTCTAACAGGTATCTGTAGGCCAGAAGCTATTAGATCTCATCTTCCCCATGCTTTCATTTTACTGATAATGAAACTGAAACCAGATGGGTAAAGTGCCCTTAAGCAGGATGGATAACCTTTAAGTTAGTGACCTAGCTGGGACTTGAACCCAGAACTTCCCTCCAACAAAATGTTCGACTCAATATAAAATGAGAGCTTTTTCAATTTGAACCCATTAAGGGATCAATAATCATATTTCTAATTTTTATAACTTTGAAGGCTACTCACTAATTTAAAGAACTAGGAAAATAATAATTCATTAAAGAAATAAGATTATAAGCATAAATCTATTTAAATGTGATAAAACACATATTTATATATGATACATAAGTACATGTATAACCATATAGAAGTTAATAGTAAGAATGAGGTCTATAACTTTCCTACATCATCAAACTTGGTGTTGGATGTTACTGAGACTTGTTTTATCTTTGTCATTGATTTTCTTAAGTAAAACCCTCAAAACTTGGTTTTGACAAATACAGTATTCACCAAAAACTGCATATAGCCTTGCTTTTTTTTTAAAGTATTTTAATTATACATCCTCCTGCTAACATACATCATACACAAAGATGTATGTATGTTCATGGAATTGAACAGACAACACCTTACACTTCTGTACTATTTTAGAAGAGAACTTTATTAAGGAAACCAGGGAGTTTTGATTCATAGGGAAAGTTGTATATGACTGTAAAGGGAACATCGTTTGCAGTAAGATTTGTCGTTTTTCACCGTCACTTGATGTATTTCTTTATAACTCTACTTATGACCTGATCACGTTGACAGTATATGAAAGTACATATTTAACTATATTTGCTAACAGCGATTATCACCTGGTTTATGTGCTAGATAAAGAAGGTTAATACACAAACAAAAGCACTATGCACTCGATGCACATTTATCTTAAATTGCACAGGTTTTGAATTGCAGTGTTTCGCTTTATTTTAGAACTGGATCAGGTGAACTCTAAAAGACTCTTCCAGTTTTTCAGTTGTTTGAAAATGTTCCTTTCAGGGGGCATTTTATTTTATTAGAGCAACAACTGACTGCATGACACAAAATATGCATAAGCTCCATGTATGAAATTGAGGTGGGAGCAAACATGCAAATGGTGTTACATAACTTCATTGTTAGAATAGAATTGAATAGGCCCATTTACTTTCTTTTTTATTGTTTTAACAGTATTTGAACAGTGGTTCTATTAATGTCCATAATTACTTTTCAGATATACCACCTGGTTCTGTTTTTTTGGGTTCCCTTGTAGTAATTATCCCTATCTCTACTTAGCTATTATATGCATGGAATCAATATAGATTTGATTTTGTCATGTCCTGTTTTGCTTACCATACCAGCATATATTATTTTATGTTGCTATAAAGTCTGTGTAGTTTTAATTTTGAAATTCCATAATATTTTGTAGAGTTGCTATGAAAATGTACTTAATACCATTTCTCCCAATGTGGGATCCTATTTTTTTTTTTTTTTTTTTTTTTGCGGTACATGGGCCTCTCACTGTTGGGGCCTCTCCCGTTGCGGAGCACAGGCTCTGGACGCGCAGGCTCAGCGGCCATGGCTCCCGGGCCCAGCCGCTCCACGGCATGTGGGATCCTCCCGGACTGGGGCACGAACCCGTGTCCCCTGTATCGGCAGGCGGACTCTCAACCCCTGCGCCACCAGGGAAGCCCCCTATTTTTTTTTTAAGGCTTGTCTATTGGTGTGTCCAAGTCGATACAGTGATACTTTTCCTGTCATTAAAATTTGTGCAACATGTGGTTGATAAAGGATGGCTCTCTGTATCTGTGTGATGCTGCTAGTTAAAAAGTGAAACATTCCATCAGCTGGATGTTTCCTCTATATAGGAAGAGTCAGTATAATTGGCTCTTTGTTTTTACTCTGGATTGACCCACCCTGCTTCTCACACACATCAACTATTTACCAAAGCAGTTTACCATATACTGTTTACAGTACAAGCTAAAAGAGCACTGTCCAATAGAACTTTCTGTAGTAATGGAAATGTTCATTGTATCTGCACTGCCCAATACAGTAGCCACTAGTCACAGGTGGCCATTGTGCATTTGAAATGTGGCTAATGTGACTGAGGAACTGAATGTTTAATTTTAGTTAATTTTAGTTAATTTAGTTAATTTAGTTAATTAACTAATTTTAGTTAATTTAGACATATGGCTAGTGGATACCGCATTGGACGGGGAAACTAGAAGACTGTTGTGTATCTTTGGTTACCAAATTTTCAAAATCCAGATTCTGGGCAGGTGGTCAGACAACGGGACAATAAATGTTTGTTAAATTAACTTGGTAGAATATTTGAAATTGGGCATAGTCCATTTAGACATTAGATATGTAGTTGACATACATGTGTAAACCAAATTATATTTTTTCTTTCACTTAAAGTAACATGTTATGACTTCAAATATTGGTTTTTATTGTGGTAAATAAATATACAATTTACGATGTTAACATCTTTTAAGGTATAATTCAGTGACATTAAGTATATTCATATTGTTATGCAACCGTCGCTACCATCCATCTCCAGAATTTTTGTCTTTCCCAAACTGAAACTCTGTATGCATTATACAGTAACTCCTCATTCCTCCCTGCCCTCAGGCCTTGACAACCACCATTCTACTGTCTCTAGGAATTTGACTATTCTAGGTACCTAAGATAAGTGGAATTATACAATATTTGTCCTTTTGTATCTGGCTTATTTTATTAAGGTTCATCCGTGTTGCAGCATGGGTCAGAATTTCCTTCCTTTTTAAGGCTGATTAATATTTCATCGTATGTATATACCACATTTTGTTTATCCATTCATCTGTCAATGGATATTTTGGGTTGTTTCCACTTTTTAGCTATTGTGAACAATACTGCTGTGAACATGGGTATATTAATACCTGTTTAAGGCCCTGCTTTCAAGTCTTTGGGATATATACTCAGAAGTAGAATTGATGGATTATATGGTAATTCTATGTTTAAATTTTTGAGGAACTGCCGTGCCAAATAAGTTTTCAGTATTTATTTTTCATGATCAGCCTTTGCTAAAGACTATTTAAAACTTTTGCTGTAAGTTTCTTTTCTTCCCCACATCTCCAAGTGGTTAATTATTAGCAAATTAAACTTTAACTGGAGAGCTTTCCAACTCATGGCACCCTATTTTTTTTTTTTTTTTGACTGCACTGGGTCTTCCTTGCTGCACGCAGGCTTTCTCTAGTTGTGGCGAGCGGGGGCTACTCTTCATTGCGGTTGCACAGGCTTGTCATTGCAGTGGCTTCTCTTGTTGCAGAGCACAGACTCTAGACATGCTTCAGTAGTTGCGGCGCGTGGGCTCAGTAGTTGTGGCTCGCAGGCTCTAGATCACAGGCTCAGTTATGGCACATGGGCTTAGTTGTCCTGCGGCATGTGGGATCTTCCCGGACCAGGGATCGAACCCACGTCCCCTGTGTTGGCAGGCAGATTCTTAACCACTGTGCCACCAGGGAAGTCCCACCCCTTAATTTATTTTTATATTATATGTTATATAAACATGTATTATATATTAGATTCAGCATTCACTCAAAAAACGTGGCCTATGGTGTATGGTGGGTACTCAGTGTTCTTGAAAGACTATATCAGTTCATTACTTTAGCACTATTAGCATTAATTCATTAATATACATTAGCATTATTCATATAAGTATACATATTTGCTTTCTGAATGTTATTGAAACAAATATGATCTTTTATCATAGCCATTCCTTATTATAATGCTGAATTTTGTGACACAATGCAGTGTGAAACAGTAGAATAAACAAACAAACAAATGTGGATTTGATTCCTGGCTCCAGTGCCAACTAGTGGTGTGACTTAGCTCTTCCTGAGATTCCGTATATGGAATTGCTACGATAACGCCCACCTCATGGAGAATTAACTGTTGTATAATACATGAAAAGGCCTGCCATGGTACCTATCCCATCATAAGTACTCAGCAAGTGTTAGTTCCTTCCCTTATGTTGTTCCCTGTTAAACCCGTGGGTTAGAAAACACAACTATGAAAAAGAATATGTGGGCTTCCCTGGTGGCGCAGTGGTTGAGAGTCCGCCTGCCGATGCAGGGGACACGGGTTCGTGCCCCGGTCTGGGAAGATCCCACATGCTGCGGAGCGGATGGGCCCGTGAGCCATGGCCGCTGGGCCTGCGCGTCCGTAGCCTGTGCTCCGCAACGGGAGAGGCCACAACAGTGAGAGGCCCGCGTACCGCAAAAAAAAAAAAAAAAAGAATATGAATTACCGATTGCATCATAGAAAGAATCATAAAGTGTTAACACTGGCGAAGTTATTAGAGATTGTTTTTTAGAAGATTCATACAGAATTCATTGTAAAGTGAGGCAAGGTGAAAACAGAAAACAAGAATAGGTCATTAATTTTTTTCGACAACCTTTTACTAAACCTAAATTATGTAATAAGGTTAAAGAGTTGAAAGGCAAGTCCCTGCCCTCATCAGGTAGAGTTCATTGTCTAGTGGGGAAATATGGATAAGTAAACAGTTATAATACTGTGATAAATTCAGTGTAGAGATAAGTACACTGCATGCATGCACAAGCATGGCGAATAGGCACTAAACCTAGACTGCCAGAATCCAGCCATGTTTTTTGGGAAATGAGAGGCCGGAGCTGTAGATTGAAGGGTGAATAAGAACATTGGATGAGCAAAGGATAGCTACACAGAAGAAACTGTATGAACCTCCTGCACAATGTGTGAAAGAGATCATGGCTGGAGATTATGTTTGTGGAATGAGCCAAAAGTGATAAGGGGAAGCACGTAGACAGGAGCCAGAAAAAGTAATTTTAATGCCATGGAAAGTAATTTTAACTGCATTTTAAGGCAGTGGATTGAAGGTTGGAGGTTGGTGACATAACCATGTGTGTTTTAGAATCTGTCTGAAAGAAGGCTGAACAAATAAGAACTGAAAAGTCCTCATTGTATTATTCTAAGAGTCATTAGAGAAGGAGGCTTAGATGGTAGAGGACTGTGCTGTGAATGGGAGGTGAACAAGTAAACACAGTGAGGAAAGGAAATAATGGAAGGGAAAACTTCTCACTGCTTTATTAAGATATAGTTCACATATGATACAATTCACCCACTTGAAGTATACAATACAGTAGTTTTAGTTTATTCATGGAGTTCTACAAGCATCACCACAATCTAATTTTACAACATTTTGTCACCACAGAAAGAAATCCTGTACCCATTACCAGTCACTCTGAGGGAGATTTTTTTTTTAAATGGGTAGGTAATTGTGTTAACTGGAAAGATCCAAAAAGAGAGAAGCACATGAAACATAGGAGAAAGAAAGCATGAAATAGACTGCCAAGCTCTATGAGGAAAAGGAAAGGAACAAAATCCAGAACACAGATAGATAAAGCACTGGACAGCAGGAAACAATACTCCCTTGTCTGTGGTTAGAGAATGGAAGGTTAGCCTGGGGACTGGTGTAAGTAAATGTGCATGAATGAGGTGGAAGGGCAACAAGATTATGAGGGTTTTTGCCAAAAGTGAGGTAATATTTGTGGAAATACCTGACATAATGATAGGTGCTTAATTGATGCTCAATAATATATAAATTATTATTTCCTTTACATGTTTTTCTCTGTTCTCAATAGTGGGAGAGTAGATGTAGAAAAAAGTTGAATAGAGAAGGGGTGTACGTGTGTGTGTGTGTGTGTGTGTGTGTGTGTGTGTGTGTGTAATTATACATGTGGAGAGAGAGATGGGGTTTGGCCATGAGAGTATGGTGGAATATATAAAAAAAGATTGAGGGACTTCCCTGGTGGTCCAGTGGTTAAGAATCTACCTTTCAATGCAGGGGATGCAGGTTAGATCCCTGGTCAGGGAACTAAGATCCCACATGCCCTGGGGCAACTAAGCCTGTGTGCTACAACTACTGAGCCCACACGCTCTGGAGCCCGCCCACCACTAGAGAGAAGGCCATGTGCCGCAACACAAGAGCCCATGTGCCGCAACACAAGAGCCCACGTGCTGCATCCAGGACCTGGCACAGCCAACTAAATAAATATATATATATATTTTTAAAAAAGACAACTAGGAGCAACTGTAAAGGGATATAAAAGAAGATTTTTCTTTAAAAAAAAGAATTGAGAGTGGAAGAGTGGTTGATGAAATTGTTAAAGGGATGTTGTTGAAATGGTGGATCTAGGCTGGTTTGGATAAATAAGACAGACTTATAAATTGGGAAGGTTTATTCTTTCATTAATTATTCATTCACTTATTCAACAAATATTAATTTTGTTCAAGGTGCTAAAAATACAGAGATGAGCGAGAAAGTCAGTCCAAACCCTTTCCCTCATGGAGCTCACATTCCAATGAGGTGCACAGAAAATAATAAAAACTAATTTCAGTTAGTGATAAGTGCTGTAGAGAAAAAAAGCTGGGTTACAGAATACACAGTGACTTGGGAGTTGAGCAGTCTTTCAGAGAGGTTGCTCACAGACTGCCTCTGTCTTCATAAAATGTTTCCTTCCACACGTTGAGAACAACGTAAATTCGTATAAGCAAACCCTGGGAGGCAGCTCCCACCGCTCTACTCGGGCCAACCATGTGCCTGTAACCCCAGGCCAGGACAGCCTCCCAAGTCTTGTGAAGTCTTGCTAGTTGTAAAGCTTCCACTGTCACCATCTTCTAATTTACTCTCCACCCCATCTCCAGGCCGTACCATTTTTCCTTCAGAATCTTGTTCTTCTAAGAGGCTTTAACATCCCTAATACTAGGAAATTTGTGCATACACTTGGCTTATATTGAAACATTATCCCTGTGAAATCACAGTAATGGTACCAGGATGGATTTTTGCCTCTCTAGTATTAAAAGCAGACTAGACTAGACTTATTTCTGGTCACTATGATATACTTGGTTCAATCTGGGACACTTAGGTGTCCACAAAGTCATACACAGAGGCAGGCTCTCCACATACAAGTCGTGTATTCACTTACTACTTGGGAAAAGCTCCATTCCTCTTGAGAAAGTTTTATTCTAGAGTGAATGATTAATACATATGGTGCAGTAAGTGATCATAAAAATAATCTCTCTATAAAAAAAGCACTAAACAATAGAAATAATAACCATAAGAGGAGGAAGAGTAATCAGAGAAACAGCCTGCAGCACATTAAACTTTTATGTTGTTTTTAATTTTTAGAAAACAGCTGGGTTATCAATATACAACTATGTCTGTATTCGCATATGTCACACACCAGGAAGAATTATTTTTCAGGCAAATATGCTTTTCCTCCCCCCACCCCCAAATATCTGTGACCTCTGACTAGAGGATATATTCTTACCTTGAGCTCTTTATTCTAACAGACCTTTTTACTCTTCATTATTTCTCTATTTCCTTGGGGTACCTTTTTCCCTTTTTCTCTACCTTTACCACTTTTAATCTACTCTATTTTCCTAGCATTACATATATGTTTTTATAGACAAGGTACAAATAAATAAAAATTGGTTATTTTCTCATGTTTAATTCTGCTGAATTTGGTTTGACTCATTCACCTTTCTTCCTTCCACCAGCATTTCAAAAAAAAGAAAAAAGAAAAATTAAAAACCATGGAAAGAAGAAATTTAAAAAGAGAAAAAAATTAGGTTAATTGAATTCAGAGTCAGATCTGAGTAAGAATAAATACTTTTATTAAGGAAAAAACCTTGTTCCAAATTCACAAATTAAATTAATGATGAGTTGAATATTAACTTTACAAAATAATTTTTCTTTTCCTAAAAAATGTAAAATAAGTATTTTCCTTAAAGAATTTCTTTAATATATTCAGAATATAATTGTATTTATAGGCATAGTTTCTAGAACAACTCTATATCCTTTCTTATATCCAGAGTTCTATCAATTATCATGTAAATGATATTTGCTATATCCAAAAGTTCAGAGCTCAGTTAGCTATTCCTTAGTGTAAAACAGTTCACTGATGGAGTTTTATTAGGTCAGAAATAAGTGTTTAAAAATTGTAAGTACAGTGATGTGCTCTGAGTGAGATGTGTACACTACATATCCGAGCACAAGGGAGAAACAGCCAACCCAGATTTAGGCAGGAATGACCCACCTGAATATAATCCTTAAAGAATGAGGAGTTAAGTAGGTGAAGCAGTGGAAAGCAGAGAACACAGTGTATGGGAAGGACCACTGTATGGCGCCATGGCTGGAAAACAACATGTAGGGAGTGGCGCGGGGGGAGGCATAAGAAATTGGTGATGAAGAGCAGTTAGGTTGATGGTGACTCCAAAGCACATTTGGAAACCATTTATGTCTGTCATTAGTCTAAGCCACCGTCATCATCTCTCCCCTGACTAGCATTAGTAGTCCTGGTCACCCTTTTCTACCCTTAACTACCTACAATCCACTTTCCAGAGAGCTGCCAACGTGACATTTTAAAACTGTAAATCAGATCACATCCCACCTCTACTTAAGCTTTCCTATTTCACATTAAACATAGAATAAAATTCTGCTTGGTCCACACGATCTGGTCCCTGCCTGCCTCTCTGATCTCATGCCATGCCGTTCTCATCCTCATTCGTGTGTGCTGTTTCACTGACCTTCTTTCTGTTCCTGAGCCTGTGAAGGCTGTCACTGGATTAGCACCTTTTTATGATAGCCATTTTCTGACTATCCCAGATTTTCACATGCGGGCTCCTTGTCATTCGTGCCTCGGCTTGAAGGTCATCTCTTCAGCAAGGGCTTGCCTTCATACATCCAATCTAGTATCTTTTTGTTATTAATTTTAGCTTAATTTAAAGCTGAAGACTGATACATATGATACAGATTGAGACTTGAGTCACCTTGGGCATAGTCAGTTTTCATAAATGTTCTATGTGTACTTGAAAAACAATGGGCGCGCTACAGTTTTTAGGAGTAGAGGCAATTTTACCGTATGATATGAGTGATGACAAGTGAGGAGTGTAATTAATGAATGTGATTTTTGTTATTAACATTAGTTATTGTTCTGTGGTATATTTGAACTTAAACTAAAGAATCCCGTACTGCTATTCTTTCTCAGTTGTTATGCTTTCTTTTTATATTTTTCCTATTTCTACTCTAAAACTACCAGTTCTTACTTCCTGTTACCAGGTCAGTATGTCTGCCTTTTGGGCACCTGTCCTCTTACTCAACAATTAGCTATTTTTTAGATGTGATAGCCTGAGAAACCAAATAACCAGATATGATAGAACTAAATTTAAAGTAAATACATAGGTTTTGATTACTTCCTCAGCTACAAAAGTATAAATGATAGTAATCAAAACTCTATGCTCTAGTTCTAAGCTTCAATGGAACAGAATAGAGCTTCCATAAATAGGCATATGATATATGAGAATATACGATAAAGGTGGTATTTTAAATCACTGGGAAAAGGCTGTCTTATTCAACATGTGGTGTTAAGACAGCTAACTAACTGTTATAACAAAAATTTAGATCCCTATTTCACATCTTAAGGTAAAAGAAATTACAAATGAATTACATGTTTTTGTTTGGAATAAAGATTATATTGTAAATATAAAAAGTGCAACTACAGAACTTAGAAAGTACTGCAGGTGAGTATTTTAATAATTTTTGGAATGGAGAAGGCCCATTTTATAAGTCAATATCAAAACCAAAAGTCATTAAGGAAATTGATATATTTGTCTACATAAAAATTGAAGTTATTGTACATCCAAAAAAAACAACAAATGACAAAGTTCAGGAACGGCTAATTCACAAAAGATGAAATACAAGCCACAAATGTATGAAACCTCACTAGAAATCAGTGAAATTCAATTTAAAATCCAACAGCATTTTTTACCTATTAGATCATCTAAAATGAAAAATAATGAAAATTCCTAATGTTGGTTAGAAACAGACATTGTCATATATTTGGTGAGGATAAAATAGATTGAATTTTTATACAATCTATTAGTTTTTAAAATACTCACCCACTGTTTACTTAGAACTTTAACCAAAAGGAATAATTGAACACATATGTAAAAAAAGATGTTCAAGTGTATAGTTATTCATAATAGCAAAAAAACCCCGTGAAAACCAAAACCACATAAATGTCTAACAATAGAGAAGCTGGTTAAAAAAGTATTGGTAAATCCATACAGTGGAATGCTATATACATCATTAAAAAATATTGCTATCTAGGTCTATGTATATTGCTATGGAAAAATACTTCACCATATTACATGGCAAAACAGATCATGTTATGAAACATAGAAAGTGCAAATTTTATAATGTGTATATATACATTAGGAAATTTCTGTAATTATAGACCCCAAGATGTTTATATGGTCATCTCACCAAAGATAGTCATTATCTTTGGTTAGTGAGATCATGGAATTCTTTTATTTGCTACTTTCTGTATTCTGAAAATTGTTTCTTTTTAAAATCAAGAGGAAAAAGCCAACCCACAACTCTTTCTGTCTTCTGAGGGGGAAAAGTCTCTGCTTGAAAATCCAAACAAGTGATGCACGTTAACATGAGGATAAGGATATTGACTTTGCTTTTGGCTGTTTGGAGGTCTCTTGTAATTACTTTCTGGCACTGGCCATGTTTAACATTGCTAGGATAGTGACTTTGTATAATGATCTTTGTGTAACTTTGATAAAGATGAAGGAATTTACAATTTCTTTACTTTTATCTCTCTCAGAAATTAGAGTACCTCTAATCTCTTAGATTGTTATTTAACTCACTGAACTAGGATTCTTTTTCATACTTTTTAGCAATTTGAATTTATTTCCTCATTGTTTCCAGCATATTTGAGGAGGACCAAAAAAGATTACTTGTAGTCTTAGGGAAAATATCTTAGATATATCACTGTTGATTGTAGTCCTTATCATCATTTTCTAAAAGCAGGAGGGCTTTTGACCTAAGATGCATGGATTCTCAATCTCTGGGTTCACTACTAAATTGTGTGTGTGATTTAACAACTTATTTATCAAAAAAATGTGCGTTAACTCTAAAAATTCAAATACTATGAAAGTATAAAGTAAAAGAGTAGAAAGCCTCCGTCCCTAAGTTTAGACTCTGTTAGCTAATGCCAGTCTCATGCTAAAGTGAGCTATAGCAATTTCTATATGATGTGCTTTGATATACACAGAAAAAAAGCCTCTGCCATAGACTTCATTGCCTTTCACTTAGTGCTTGAAACTTTACCATTAGACATCATTTATTTGGTTACAGAGTTTTTTGAACAATTTTTTCCAGTCATTCAGCTCTCTGTGCATAGAACTTGATAGGAGGTTTTGACAAAAGGAAAAGTACAGACACAGCACAGGGTCTGAGCAGCCATTATGAAGGGAGGGCAGTGGCAGAACCTGGGATGCGCTGGAGCTTGGAAGCAGAGGTAGAGGTTCAAAGAGCAAAAGATACACTGCAGGTAGATGTTGCATAGGACAGCATTAATATGAACAATATCATCTGTGCTTTTCCATGTTGCACCTTATTGTAAGTACTCAGTACATTTCCTCTGGAAGCAGCATTTTCTCCTTTACTTTTCAAGCAAATACAATGTTATTTTATGTTTATGTGAGTTCAGAAATTAAAGTTATTTATTTCCTTCTGAAAATGGAACTCAGCTCTATTTACATAGATGGGTAGGGAAGAGGAAAAGGAGAGCCATATATTGCTCAATTTAAACAATTATATACAATGAGTCTCATAATATGAAAGTAAAACCTGAAAATTTCTCCCTAAGTTGTGTTTAGTGTCAGTGGTTGATTTTCCCTCTTCCAAATTTATCCTTCCAAATGCTGTTTTAGTAACACATAATCACTCTGAGAAGGTCTGTTTTCCAAAAGAAGCAGCAGCAGTGTTTAAGTTCACATGACCCCAGTTTCATGACAGCGGTAGCAAATCAGATGTCTTATCCAAGGAAAAGCATTTTTGGCTTAGAATTCAATCACTTTCATGGTGGGAGTCAACAGCTTATTTCAGCTCTAACACTACTGCAGAACCCTGGCTGCAGTGAATCTTTCAGAAAGCATAAACACAATTGGTATTTATAGCATTGTTAACATTTGTTAAATAGTTCGGAGAATGGTCTGTAAGCCCGTTTTAAGCAGGTGGGGCAGGAATTTTTGTTGTGACTGCAGTGAAATTTTAAAAGTAGGACATTAGGACCACATGGTTAGGATGGTTGTAGCAAGAGAATAAAGTAGAAGTATTGAAGACAGTAAGTTAAGACTTCAGGCAGCCACAATTCAGGGTGTTACAAAAATAATCCTGAAGCATCTCTAGCCAGAAGTGTGTTACACAGATGGCATATTTGACACAGTGCAGGGCAGGAACTGTACAATGAAAAGACAAACAGTAAGGATTAGTCAAGTTTTAATTGAAAACCTACATTTAAAAATACCTTGAAATTATGCCAGACTTTCTTGTATATTAAAAGCACAAAGTTTCCCTTAGTCAATTAAGCATTAAAGTTTGTCAGGAAAGCTAATCTTTGTATTTTGCTAGTGATTATGCCTATTGCAGACTTATTAGTTAAATAGGTGTAGCTGAATTATACATCCAAGGACATAAAGCAAGGTATTAATATTTTTATGATTTTTTTTCTCTATCAGCTACCCAGGGAATCCTGAGCAATTCCATATGCTGATGACTTCTGTCATAAACCCCTGATCCCTTCAGGCACCATCTTCATTTTAAATTGAAAGTATGAAAAGTACTCTCAAATCAAGTGACCAAATTTTGTTCTCAAAATTTTTAACTAAATTCAAGTTTCTAGAAAGATTAAGATTAAAAAATTACTTAGATTTGAAAAATCTATGTAGGATTATTGCAAGTATAACAGATTGCTAACTGTTAGAATAGCATAGTCAAATTTCTAATTTCAGAATAGCAATGTTGTTTTATTTCTAACAAAGACGAGGAAGTTTACTTAGAATCACTATTTTTAGTTTCCATTATTGGTGCAAAGAAGGAACTGAAATTCTATTAATACAGTATTTAGGAAATGCTTAAGTGCAAACTTTTAAAATGTTAAATATTATTTAACTATGTCATAACAGTAAATGTATCACCTTCCCTCTCTCTGTCCCTGCCAGTACTGTGTAACTGGGGTGTGCGTGTGTGTGTGTGTGTGTGTGCATGTATTGTCTTTCAGGCTTAAGTTCCTTGAGGTCAAGGATTCCTAACTGCACCTCATTCCAGTGTTTGTACATGGTAGATACAAATATTATTGAAAAAATAGATGAAATGATTCTTACCAAATGACTGTTTCTTTCTGTAACATAGTTTAAACATATTTGTCTGGTTTTGAGAAATAATTTAACCTCCTGAATGCAACTATCCTGAATTTTTTTTTTTCTTTAAGAACTTTTTACTATGTTTTCACTATGTTTTCCTCTTAGTATTGGCAGCCTTTCTGAAGCAACATTCCACTTATTTTTCTAGGCAGGCTGCTTTATCTACTCGTTTCCAGTAGCTAGAGATGGAGGTGTTTTGAATGAGCACATCAGTGTTCTAGACAGAGATACTGTTTGAAATTATCCATGAACACAGTGCCGCTGAACATTATTGAGTGACGTTTGTTTCTGTTGGTTGTGTCTGCTCTGACTAGCTGGTTTCTTTCAGATTGGCAGCTGGGATTATGCTGCAGTGGATGGACAGCTTCGAGAAGTGGAGATTGTAGTGAGGCTGAGCTGGGCTGGGCTGGGCCTCAGGGTAATGTGCCTGGAATATATGGGCTCGGTTAAAAGCACTAATAGGAAATCTATGCATATTTTCACAATTTATAATTACATTATGTTTCACCGTGGTAACTTCCATAATATTATTGAGTAAAAATATAAGTAAAAATAGTCCTTTTCCTAATTTCCCCTCTACCCTGGTTTCTTATCACTGCATTCTTTTTTTTTAGAGGTTTATTTTATTTAGCTAGCTGCTTTTTCTCTTTGCTCTTTATGTACTGTATGCCATCATGATATGTATATGCTTCCAAATACCTAATGTACGTAAAACATTGTTTACTTGCAAAGTGTATATACCTTTCTAAATATTTAGTTAGCGATAAATGATGGTAAAATATTGCTAAAACTAATGGCTCCTTGAAATCAGATAGAAATAATTTAGGAAATAAGCTCAAAATAACAAAATTAACTTTGTAGCAAGGTCTGTTGATTTCATAGTGTTTGACCAGTTTATCAGTTAGAATTGTCCCTAGGTGGTTAAGAAGTACTTCTGGTTACTATGTTAATGGAAAAATTAAATTTCATAAAGCTATATTTCATATTGTCAGATTTTTCTTTAGATTTTTATGATTTTTAGTTTTAGATTTTTTTCAAAATGGAAATTTTTTATTACTCTATTTTAAAAGTAATACATGCTTTGTCTAAGATATCAAATAGTATAAAAGTGAAGAAGGTATTAATTTTTATTCTGCCAGTCTTTTCATCTACCCCCCACTGGAGATGATAGCTGATAAGTTTATGTACCTTTCCAGATTTTACATGTGTGTATTTATGTATGTGTGTACATGTACTCACATAACACATGTTAGTGTGTGTTTATATAATTTTATTTTTAATTTTTTTATTTAAATGAGATAATAAACTATATTCTTTGATGATTTGGAATTGTTTTTAATCAATATACTATAGACTAGTTTCCATGTCACATATATTCAGTTCAACTCACTCATTTTAATGACTGCATAGTATTCCATGAGTATAATTTCATTAGTTTTTTCCCCTAATTTTTACTATTATAAAGTGCTATAATAACCATCTTTGTATCTTAATCTTTTCTCATTCATCTGACTCCACTTTTATGAAAATTTGTAGAAGTGGAATCAATAGCTCAATCTTTATCAGAAAACATAGAAATTTGACTTTTAATTAAATTTTTGTTTTTCTCTATATCTAATTTCTCAAAATTAAAAAAAAAGTGTCTTTTAAGTCCAAATTTACATAGAATTACTTCTGTTCAATTAACTTATTTCTTCACTATATACATCTTTTGTGTGGATTAGTTTGCATAATTTGTTGGTTAAATATCATCTGGTGTTTATTTTGAATGTAAAATCTGACTTTTTAAAATTCCATATGCTGGTAGTATATCCATGACACTTGTTTCTTGATAGGCTACTTTTACATTATGCTTTACAAAGCTTGATTCCTATATATTTTTTATTTCCAGGGCACTATGAATATTTATATTTCAATCTCAAAAGATTTCTTTTAGGTTCATTATGCTATTTTTTAAAAAATTTTGTTCATTTTTTGTTCTGACTACTAAAAAGTGACTCTGTATTTAATTTCTTATGTTAAGAGCGAGCCTGGTTTCCCAATGTTTCTAAATGATGCTTTGCCTTTTTCTTTTTTTAAAGCAGCTAGAGGTATTATGCAAACAAGACCATTTATATTATAGAGATAATTTTCTCTTTTAGATTCTTCATCCATTTTTAATCAAGTGCATCTAGTTGTTATGGGTTTTCTTTTGGCCTTAGTAGTTAATATTATCAGGATTTTTGGCCTTTAGGAATTGAATACTAACATATATAATAATTAGTATGCTTTTTTAATTTGCTAATACCAAATCTGGATTTTAACAGTGGCTTCAGAGGGCACTGAGGCTGGTTAACTAGAAAGTTGGTCAGTAAACAGTGGAAACTGGTCAAATATCCAGCAAGTTTTTCTCCAACTTAATTCAAATGTGTGAAGGGCAAGGGGGAAAAATAGGCACAAGTGATAATATGATACATAACACAGGAGAAATCACTAAATGCCCTAATTGTGACTCTTTTTAAACATTGAAAAGTGAATTAATTCTGAAATCCAAAATATGAAGTCTTATTTGGATTTGTAAATATCTTTTGGTAAGGGCTTACTCTAGAATCTTAAGATAGCCTTCTAGTACTTAATTTTGGTAATGTCAGAAATTTTTAATATACTAATAAATGGCATGTTATTTCTTAATAAATGATTTTTTCAGTTTCCCTATCCCAATTTTATAGTGCTTTTAGATGTAAATATATAGGGGATAAAATGCAATTTCAGAGTTGTGTGCTTAAAAAAAAGTGGAGTACATATGTGTTTACCTTAATTGCATCCATATGTTTAAGTTATTCCTCCCCCAAACCCATCTTAAAATAAAGTTTTACAGCTTTATTGGTTACTAAGTGTTGTACTGAGTTAACTTGTTTCCTCTGTTAGATTAAAAAGACCACTTCAGAGAGACTAAAACAGTCACTGTTAAATTGAAGGCCCTACATTGTCACTAAGCCAGTCTACTTTCCTTTACTTTTCTCTCTCTTCTTTCATTCTTTCATTTTGTCTAGTGTGTGTATCTATATTCTCCCTATATGTAATGTCCCTTTCTCTCTATATATAATGTCCATTTCTCTCTATATAGCCATAAAATCATGCAAGTATGCAATGGTTGGCACAGAAAACAATAGAATGCACAACTTGCTGAAAATCTTTTCATAATATTTCCATTTGGAAATCCATTAATAAATTCTCTAGGTAATATTTGAGATGCTGTTTATAAAACATAAATATGTGGTTTTACTGGAATGTCTTGAAGTATTTGCATAGTCTTTTTTTATTACTATGTATTTCAACATCTGGAATGCTGCCTGCTGAATTCAGGTTTATTATAGAAAGTAGTAACAGGCTATTTACAGAAATAATTGGGAATTGATGAATAAGAATGAAGTAAGCTTTTTAGTAGAAAATTTTTTAAATTTTTATTGGAATATAGTTGCTTTACAATGTTGTGTTAGTTTCTTGCTGTACAGCAAAGTAGTAGAAATGTTTAACAGAATGTTTTTTCAGTGCTGGGCTGCTCTATAATAGTGTTAGGAGTGTATCTCTTAGCTTCATACCTGCTGAATTATGCTGACTTGGATAACCATTCATTAAGTAAATATTGATTGAGCACCTACTGTGTGTCAGGCCCCCAGAGGCACAGAAATACTTAGAAGTCTCTGGTCTCAGGAAGACTTATAGTCTAATTGATAAGATAGAAATTAGACCAGTAATTAGAATTTTAGTTAAGTAGGTAGTAAGGGTCTGTGTGCATTGCTCCAAAGCAACAGGGCAGGGCAGCAACAGTCTGGCTGAGATCTAGAAACAGATTTCTCAGAGTACAGAGATGCTGAGCTGAGTCTTATAGAATGAGGAGGAGACAACAGCACAGAGAAAGGGAATAGAAAAAATCGGAAAACAAATATGGAAGCAGTTTGACACGTTACATCGCACATTATAGAGTGTGAGAGGGACAGTGTCAGGGCATGAGACTGGAAACATAGGCAGGAGCTAGATTACTATTATTAATCTTAATTATAAGTGGTTAGTAACATTTATTAAATGCTTTCTTAACCTCAGCCAGACACCATGTTGTCTTTTATGTATATGCTGTAATAATAACATCAAACACTGACCTGTCAAGAACTGTCCCAAGTGTTTTATATTATCTCATTTAATCTTCACAACAACCCAGTAAAGACCCACTGTCATTATTACCATTTGTAGACGAGGAAACTAAGGCATAACTTGCCGGAGTCACTCAGCTAATATGTGATAAAGCTAATATTTGAACTGAGGCGGTCTGATTGCAGTGTCTGCATACTTAACCCCATGCTACGGGGCCACACCGTGATAAGGAATTTGGATGGAAGGATTTTAACTAGAGAAGTCACATAATCACATTTACAGCTTTAGGATTGAACATCTCCTTTCAAGTCCAGGTGTGTTTAACCCTTCTGAACAAAGATGAAGGCTGCTGGCTAATGTTTATAATTTGGGGTCATTTTTTGATATTTTTGTTCTCAGTGTAGTTTTGCAGTAGACCTGAAAAAATAAACTGCTTAAAGGCAGGCACACTCTCCTATTTTCCAATAAATCTTTCTAGCACATTGCCTATGCTGAACCACCACCTTAAAATAACCTAAGGCCAAATGTGTAAATAATTATTGAAATTGACTAATGGGTACATAGGGATCCATTATCCTATTCCATAATAAAAATTTAACATAATAAACAAATTCTAAAAATATATCACCTGGGACCAAAACTCTCTTGGTGAAGGAGAGTTCATTAAGAACAGTTTAGGCATTTGGTAGAGTTCATTAAGCTACGCTTTTACCTAATCACCTTCCTGAATGTTATACCTGTATGTTTCCTGTGATTTCAAACCTCCCTTATACCTCTGAATTTTCTATTGCTGTATACAAAGGGCTGAAGGGAAAAGTGAAGAGAGTAATAAACAATTACTTGAGGGGCTTTTGCAAATCACACATATTCCCCCAGGATTTCTCACTTAGCCCTTAAGAATCACTGCTACAGGGCTTCCCTGGTGGCACAGTGGTTGAGAGTCCACCTGCCGATGCAGGGGACATGGGTTCGTGTCCCGGTCCGGGAAGATCCCACATGCCGCGGAGCAGCTGGGCCCATGAGCCATGGCCGCTGAGCCTGCGCGTCCAGAGCCTGTGCTACACAACGGGAGAGGCCACAGCAGTGAGAGGCCTGCATACCGAAAAAAAAAAAAAAAGAATCACTGCTACAGTGAGACACTGGAGTGTTGTCATATCCCTCAGGTGTGTAGGGGGCTGAAAGTGAGAATTACTGCCTTTAGTGACATCCTTCAGAACTTTTCTAAGAAAGACTCTTGACTTCTTTGTAACAGCAGCTATCAGCCTTCACTTATCACCCCTGCATTCTCCTCCTCACCCCCATTTTGCCTCATCAAGAACTGTGCTTGTTTTTTGTCCCAGTATAACCCTAGATGAGGCACAAGGGTCTGGGCGGCCTTGCTGTATAAAAGGTACTCAGTAAACTTTTTTGTTGTGTGAATACTATATACAAGGTACTGTTCTTCCTGCTGCACACTACTAAAGTATGATAATCGGACCCTATAGTATAGTTGCTGAGACAGACCAGTAATCTCATAAAAGCTAAATAACATACAAGGAAGCCTGAGTCGAGTATGTAATCAGCAGCATGAATAGGCTATAAGATTTGGGAAGTGTTACACCAACAAGGTAGAACTCAAGCAGGGTTTTCTAGAGAGAGGTATGACTTAGAAAACTGAAGACGAGGGGGACTAATCTAGGACAGTCAGCGGCATGAGAGAAAACGTAAGGCAGAAATGGCTGGTTACATTTGTGGAAGAAAATCAGCTTGACAGTACAGGGCATAGGGTGAGGGAATAAAAGAGAGGTAGAAAGACTTATATTGCCTAGCGGTAGGTCTTTATCTTTTTTTTTCTTTTTAAATTTTTTATTTTGAATAATTTTAGACACAGACAAGTTGCAAACATAGTAGAAAAATTTCCTGTGTACATTTCTTCCCAGGCTCCCCTAAGATCAGCACCTTACATAACCTTAGTTAAAATGATCAAGACCATAAAAATAACATTGGTTCAATATAATTAACTTAAACTACAGACCTTGTGAAATGTCATCACATTCTTTAACGATTCTTTTTCTGCCTAATGATCTTATGCAGAATTCCACGTTGTATTTAGTTGATACTTTCTTGGTTTCCTTCAAAATGTAACAGTGACTCAGTCTTTGCTTCTCTTTTAATGGTCTTGATATTTGTGAAAAGTGGTCAGATATTTTGTTGAATGTCCCCTAATTTGTCTTTCTGATATTTTCATGTGATTCGAATGAAGTTATTTATTTTTTGTCAAGGATACCATAGAAATTATATAGCGTTCTTCTCAGTGCCTCATATCAAGGAGTAGGCCTTTGTCTTTTAAGTACCGGCAGTTAATTGAAGACATTTGATCAGGGCAGTATTATATAAAGGAGAGTTTGAGCTCAATTCTGCAGGATACACACATAAACACAGTGAGAGGGCAAGGTCAAAAACCATTGACTTGAATTTCTCTTGCATGAATGACACCCAAATCAATACCTCTGATGTTTCATCCCAGAGCGAGTCCCGGGGCTTTCTTTTGAGCACTGGACATCTCAGCCTGGCTCGACAGCTATCACTAGTTCTCCCTCAGAGAAACTTGTATTTCTATTTATTGCTTTACTGCTCTAAAATATGCAAGTTCGAAAGAAAAGAATTCGTGTTGTCTTTTCTCTTTTCTTCATTGCTCAAAGTCATCAGTCTCTAAGACCTGGTGAGTTTGCCTTGGATCATGGTTTGCGTATTTATCCCTTTCTTGCAAATAGCACAGCTTCCATAAGGACTGAGGTATACAGTTCCTTATGTTTTAGACTGCTCTCTGAACCTCCAAGGAGATCTCCCTGTCTCTGGGCCCTTAGCCCTGCAGTATACTTTGAAATCCTGAGCCAGATTTCAGTTTTTTTCAATAATGTATTCATCATCGTCATGGTCATTGTAAACTCCTGAAGCATTTCTTCCTTCTCTATTTTAGCTGTGTTAAATGGGGATCGTGCTGAGCACCAAACCCAACAATAATACAGCATTTTATTTAGTGCCTTTTATGTGTTTGGTATTATGCTAAGCACTTTATATGTATTATTTAATTTTCCAAACAATTCTATGAGCTAGGCATGATTATTATTATCTTTATTTTATCAATGGGGAAACAGATTAAGCTACTTGTTCAAAGTCATGCAGCAGATAAATGGTGAAGTCAAGATTAGCACTCTGAACCATCTGACTCCATAGACCCAGTGTGGAAGCAGTCTGTTGCCTGCTCCCCTTCTTTTTAATGGGGGGAGATGCATGTGGGCTGTTGGACGGGGACTACCGAAGGTAGCAGCAGTCGAAGGAAAGGGCACTGGCCTTGCTAACTGTTTTTAAAAGAGACGTAAGGTTCACATTCATAAAGCAAGTCATAAATCCATACATCATAAAAGAGCACGTCCTTCTTTGTGACTACCTTAGGCTTCAAGTTGCCCTTTTGTGATATTTTTTTCCTCAAGACTGTCCTTGATGTTGATCATAAATTGATTTTACCCCATCAAAAGATGTTTTACGTGCTGATCTGAAATGGTCCTAATCTCTACTCCTTACTTCCTGTTGGCTTCTTTTCTGGTTTCTGAAGTCTGAGACCAGCCTTATCTCCTACTATATAAAACCAACCCTTGCCTAGCCGTGCTGCTCTAATTGTGTGTGCACATACTTTGTTCACTGTATTGATGATGATGATGTTGATATTAGAGGTACTTTATTAATTCAGTCATTAGATTGTAAGCTCATGTTTTTTTGTGTGCTCAATCTTATCCCTAGGCCCTGACCTAGTCCCTGGCAACAGATAAGGAGAAAGAGTAGCTTAATGGTTGAGCATATGAGCTCTAGAATCAAGCTGCTGGGGTGCACATTTTGAGTCTGCCATTTCATTACCATGTGACTTTGGACAAGATACTTAAGTTCTTGGTGCATTATTTTCCTTATCTATAAAATGGATACAGTGAAGTACTCACATCATACAATTTAAAGACTAAATGATATGATAGTAAAATCACTTAGAAAAGTTCCTGGCAATAATAAGTACTAAATAAATATTTGTTATTGGTGTTGTTAGCAGCCCTCAATGAGTATTTTTTTTATATAAATTTATTTATTTATCTTGCTGCTTTGAGTCTTCGTTGCTGTGCGTGGGCTTTCTCTAGTTGCATGGAGTGGGGGCTACTCTTCTTGTGGAGCACAGGCTCCAGGTGTGTGGGCTTCAGTAGTTGTGGCAGGTGGGCTTCAGTAGTTGTGGCGCACGGGCTTAGTTGCTCCGCGGCATGTGGGATCTTTCTAGGCCAGGGCTCAAACCCCTGTCCCCAGCATTGACAGGTGGATTCTTAACCACTGCACCACCAGGGAAGCCCCTCAATGAGTATTTGTTGACTGCATTTTGAGGGACTAATCTGTACTAATAAGCACTTTGCTGTGTGTTTTACATATATATCATTTATTCATTAATGTAACACTATGAGGTTGGTACTATTATCCACATTTTACAGGAAGAAAATTGAAACTTAGGTTGAATGACTTGCCCTAGGTCACACAGCTTATAAGTGCTGTGCAGTCAGGATTTGCACATGGTCTGTGTGACTTCAAATCCTGTGCTGCTTCCACCGTAACACTCAGCTTTCACAGAGCTGCTTTCCAGTCTTTTCTGCCTAAGCAAGTCATAGTGCATTCCTTGAATTTATTGGACTGACTGCATCAAACTGTTATTCAACCATCCAAGTACATGCCCTGCTTTCTGTATTAGGAATACTTTCTTCAAGGGCAGAAACATTGTCACCTAATACTGCTGTATACATAGTTGACAATTATGATTGAATGCATAAATGAATGAATTGCTATCATTGTTTCTTCAAAGGTCATTGTAAAGGACTACTAATGGTATCCTTATCAAATAAAAAAAGGAAATTAATACTGGATAATGATTATATTTCCCTGTTTATGATTTATTAATTGCCTACAGTCCTGTAGAGCATATAATAATTGAATACTCATTTTCTTAAGGATTAAAAAATAGCACGATGAACATATATTACCTTACAAAGAGGTTTTCTTCATCCTTTTAGCCCAGAAGTTAAGAATACTGACTGTGGGGGGTGTTGAGGTCATCTTTATATATCTTTGCTTCCTTCTATCCCCTCACACATACTATAGTATTTATTCATTCACCCAATTTAGGGATCTAAAAGTGAAGAAGATAAGTAAGGTCCTCGCTCTCATGGATCTTGTATTTTAGTGGGAGGAGACAGGCATAAACAGGTAAACAAACAAAATCATTACAGACAGTGACCGCATCTGGAATTTAACAGTTTTCCTTGATGAGGTTGGGAAGTGAGCATCTCTGCTGGGTGGACAGGAAGAGCCATGGTCAGAAGCACACGACAAAGGGCACACATCTTTCGAAAAGGGCGCACACACGTGTTTCTTGTGTTTGGTCAGTCCCCGGTTTAACCCTCTCATGCTTGGATACAACATATGGCTTTTACTTTGTTGTTTAGCCACTTAGGTTCAAAGAGACTGTCAACAATAATGCTCTTCAAAAGTAATAGCATGAAGCGATTTTCACAGGTGCTGGGTTTCTTTTTTCTACTTCCCAGGATGAGATGGGGCCTAGAAGCAAAGCAGCAGTAGGTTTTCTCTATACCTGTAAAAGATTAGCTGTAGTCATCAGGGATGATGCAAGCAACGGAAAAAAAATGCAAGAAAGAGATGAAGCCAAAAAGGACAATTTCTGATTGTAATAGCTGGTTTCTGTTTCCTATCACTGAGCAAGATGAGAAAGTTTTGCAGGGTTTTGTAGGAACAGCTTCCACGGTAGTGAAGAATGACCTCACCCTAAATGCCCTACCAGGTGCTTAGCCCCACTGTGAAAATACAAGGTTGATTTCCAACATGAAACAAGCCATAAGTATGGAATGACATTTTCAGGTGACAGTTGTGGTTCTTTTGCCTGTAATTAGCACCTCTTAACCCTCAAACTTGCCCGTGCCTTTTTCAGGCTGTTGAAGCTCAAATCCGAAGTTTTGGGCAGACGCCTTCTCAGCTCCTCATAGAGCCCCATCCTCCCAGAGGTTCTGCCATGCAAGCGGTAAGTGCTGCCTGCACTCTCCTCATTTCTTGCCTCTATTTGAGACCCTGCTTGACATTCATAACCGTTTTTCATTGTGCTTGAGATTCTCCACCACATCTGGGCCTGTTCTTCTTATGCACTGTTTGTGAACTTGCTAACAGCCAGCAAATGCTGCCTGTTCTGCAGTCTTCGGGAAGCCGACGTTGCTCCAATGCTCTAGTATTTCATCAGGTTGTGCTCTGTGTTGCAGAATTAAAAGGTCCATAATTGTCTCGTACCCTCACTCTAGGACAGAATCTCCAGACATGGATAACTTTTCTGGTTTGATCCTATGAGTGTCTAGATTCATTTTCCTATTTTGTTTATTCTTTACATCCCAATATGGTTTTCAGTTTGGGAGTTTCAATTTGGGAAGTAATCCTAATATGTAGGAAATGTTATTGAGAGTCAGGGACTTTGGAGGAAAAAATGATGATGACGATGATGATATACTATACATCAAAGCTTAGTGCATAAAACAGTGATTTATATTTCCTGTGATTCTGAGGGGCAGATGGGCATTTCTTGTCTTTCACCTTGGCTCCCTCACAGACTGCTGGGGCAGGTGCTGAGACGCCAGACCGCTCTTTCCACGTGGTCTTTCATCATCAAGGAAGTTCGCCCAGGCCACTCCCATGGTGGGAGCCGTGGTTCTTCCAGGAGAACGCTTTGGCATGACTTCTTGAAGCTTGCTTTTGAACGTGCATAACACTGTTTATGCTGCATTCTATTGGTCAAAAGCAAGTCAGTCAGAGGCCAGCCCAGAATCAGGAGTAGGGAAGTAGACTAGAGCTGTAAAATACGTGGCTGTTCCTCTTTTATGGTTCCCGAAATTTCAGGGGGAAATACTTTAATGATAAAGAAAATTCAGCATAAGAACAAATACTGAATGGCATAACAAAAATCATATTTTAAAACTACAGGCAATAGGCATTATATTTTTTCTTGAATTGTCCCTCAATAAAACAGGTTGCTCATTACTGTTTTAAATTAAGAGTAGGGGATATAATGTCTGTTTCCATAAATGTAATGAATAATTTTTTTTAATTTATTCATTTATTTATTTTTGGCTGCGTCGGCTCTTTGTTGCTGCACGTAGGCTTTCTCTAGTTGTGGCGAGCGGGGGCTACTCTTCGTTGCGGCGCGTGGGCTTCTCATTGCGGTGGCTTCTCTTGTTGCGGAGCATCAGCTCTAGGCACGTGGGCTTCAGTAGTTGTGGCACACGGGCTCAGTAGTTGTGGCTCATGGGCTTACTTGCTTCGCGGCATGTGGGATCTTCCCGGACCAGGGCTCGAACCCATGTCGCCTGCATTGACAGGCAGATTCTTAACCACTGCACCACCAGGGAAGTCCCTGAATAATTGAAAATGGATTCTGATTCCATGTTGTGGCTTAGAATGGTAGAATTTTTTGTTAGATGCCAAGAGGGCCAGGGATACAGATGTGGTCCTCTCTGCCTCTGACCCTCTTTCTCTTCCTTCCTTTCTCTTTCCATATTTCCTTCTTCTCTGTGTCTTTTCCCCTTTTGCCCTCTTTGTCATCTTCTTTCTTCTTCCAAGTCTTTTTTCCCCCTTCTTTCTCTATATGAATTGACCATTATTATAAACTACAAGCATTTAAACAATTGTTTGCATAACCTTTTCCCCTCAGTGTTTTTAAGCAGGTGAAATCATATTTAAAAGAACATAAAGGGTAGCTTTAGTGAAAAGACTACACGAAAAATGAACATTTGGCAAGAACAATGGAAGATAATGCCATACAAATAGTAAGAATGATTTATGTGTGGGGTTTGGAATTAGTTTTAGTAATAGCTTGTCAGTGAGATGCAGGCTGCGGCGGTGCTGGCTAATGGAAGCACCTCCACTGCTCCATTGACTTTCTACCTGGGTCACGGCACAGCCTTGGTCACTGGGACCAAGAGGGAGTTCCTACTGCCAAGCCTCTCTCCATGGCAAAAGGATGACTGATTCACTGAGGCAGGTCAGCTTTACTGTCCCGAGAGTGGCAAGGCTGGGAAGGCACATGCTTATTTGAGGATGGGAGGTCATGTCTCCCATTATCCTCGTCCTCTGAATCGAATACCTGAACCCCTTTTCAGACCTGTGCAAATTGTGTTTTTCCTCTTATACATATGTGGGTGGGAAAGAAAGGTGTGTTAGAAAGAAACCAGAGTTGTCAGCGAGTGCATACTTAATCTGGGAAAACCGAATGAAATCTGGCTAGTAATTTCCTACTACTACCTCATATTGGGTTCGCAGAGGCACCCAGGATTGGATGAGGGTTTTTTCTCTTCCCCCTATTTGACCAGTTGTCCTGCTCATCCACAGCTGTTACTGTGACTCTAGACTAGCCCAGTATGCTGGGCTGGGCTTTTTCTTATTTCTAGTGTTCCTTATTCCATACTCACTAGCCAAGGATGTGATGTTGCTCCCAAGAGTTTCCTGCTACTTGCCTGCACGGGGAGCCCTAGTCAGGATGAAATGCACAGGAACAGCCGGAGAAACAGCTTGTTGGAAGGAGGCAGGGGACGGTTCTGGATATGGTGTCTGCGGCTTTCTATGGAAAAGGGCTTGTCCTTGCCATGTGGCTAAGAGATGGCCACTAGAGGCACTATGTAAACAAGACATTCTTCCTATACGTTAGAGATTTTCCTGTGTTTTTTTAAGGGCATAAACATTGGAATTATTCAATTTGAGCCTAATTGTATTTACAACATGAGCTGTTAAGCTCAGAAATATGTATCAACTTCCTTTCAGTGAGACTTCATGATGTATGTTTTAGTCTGACTTTCTCAGAGTTTATAAATTGACTTTAGTAAATATTATTTTTTTAAAAAACCTACGCAGTTGAAAAGTAAGGCTTGGTGTTTTGAAATGACATTTGTTTCCTTTTCCCAGAACTTCATCAAAGCTAGCTTATAGGATATTTTGTGGTTGGCTGATTGTTTCTCATTTTTACCCAATTTCACAGAATTCCTTAAAACTGTGTAAGAGGCTCTTTGTATAGCAAAGGTTACTTATTGGTATCAGAGGTTTTAAAAATCAAAGACCCAAATGTTATTGTTTTTTATTACCATTCAGATGAGTTCCCCCGTCAACCATCACTGCAGCGCGCACACACACACACACACACACACACACACACACACGAATGTAGCAGAAATTAAAGCCACCTCGTGCTGCGTTAAGTGCATGCACCATAATATACACCAGGTGTAGTAATTAGCAGGCACACGAAGGCTGCCTATTTGTCTGGTTTTGCTGCTGTTGCTGTATCCCCCTGTGTTTTCACACCATCAGATAGTTGGATTTAATTGAGGCCACATCAGATGAGGCATTACTGACACCTTTAATTGAATGAGCATCCAGGGAGGATTAACTCATAATATTGATTGGCTTTTAGCCACTTGCTTAGAAGGGTGTCTGGGTAGCTTATTAGTTGCCTTTATTTACACCTTTATGCAAAGAGTGCAAATAGGAATTCTTAGTGCAATATGTTTTTCTAAGTACTCTTAATAACTTTTTTTAAAAAGCACTGATAATAAAAATGCAAATGTATTTAATTTTTTATTAGCAGTTCTGAATAAATACGTGTTAAATATATGTGCCTACACATTTACATATACCTGGTGTTTTGAAATGTGGCAAGAGGAAAGCAGCCAGGAGCACTTCATCAAAGTGTTTCAATTCTGAATGATACTAATCAGCTATTAGAAAATAGACATGGTAGAGGAGACTTGCTGAAAATGCTCAGTGCAATTACTGTATGATAGCATACTACCACAAAGTATAAATAAAGCCAATAAATCAGAGTGGTGTTATGTATGTCTTGGATCATGACATATGGTTTGTAGGAATGTTCTAAATCTTAGTAGTCTTCCAGATTTATTTTGTTGCTAGTTATTAGAACAGACAATGTTTTGTTTAACATTTTCAGTTACTTTTTGCTTTTCAAAGGAGAAATCAAAAGTCTTGAGCTTTAGTTTCTTTACCAAGAGGGAGGGGCGCATCTAGCTATTTCTCTTTATCCTTAGCTGCAGCAGAAAGCAGTGGCATTTGCATTATAATAGGGCAGTGTTTATGACTTGGTACACTATATAAATATATTGTTTTTACAAGTACATTTAATTATGCATTGCTTTGAAACACCTTTATAATTAAGTTTGTGTATTACATTCATAAATTATTTCTCTACTGTAATAATACATGCATGCTGTACAGCTATTATTTTTAAATATATTTGTTAATTAATTATCTCATTATTTAGTTGTCAAAATCTTCATGCTAACTCAGCACAACTTTTGATGATCTTTGGAAATTACCATGGCTTGCTTTTGTGCCTTATTGCCTAGTCTCATTCCTTTTTTTTTTTCTCTCTTTTGTATCAATACTTGACACATAATAGCAATTGGAATGGTTTAACACAATCCCCAATACTTTGCCTATTTAGAATTGAAATCAAATCATTCTTTTAGTTCTTCGTGGGAATTGGGTGGGGAAGGGAGTTAATAAAATTTATGGATTTTTAAAGTGTTTCTGTTAATGTAGTTTACTTCAATCACCTAGAAATTCAACTAATGACATACATGAAAACCAAACAAATACTAATTGCTGTTTCTATAAGCCTTTCTGCTTCACTGTGCTCTCACTTGCAACTTGTGTTAACATGGTCTCCCCTGTTCTTTTCCTGCACCCTGTCTTTCTTGTCTTTCCTTGTCTTTTCCTTCTTGTATATTTGGATCTTGTCTTGCCCACTCAACAGTATCTCCTCCTGCAGAGTCCATTGATGTTCACAGACCAAGCTCAGCAGGATGTTATCATGGTTCTAAAGTTCCCCTCCAACTCCCCTGTCACTCACGTGGCAGCCAACACCCAGCCTGGGTTGGCAACTCCCGCTGTGATCACAGTCACTGCTAACAGGCTATTTGCCGTGAACAAGTGGCACAACCTTCCGGGTAAGTAAAGAAATATACTTATAAGGCATAGTATAACTGCTGAACACTGTATAAAGATATTTTAATATCCACCTAAATATATTATATCTCAACATTTAAGCTTTTTAGTTTTCAAGCATTAGTCTGAATCAAAATTAAACATACTTTGAAAGGTTTAAAGAAGTTCCCTCTGAGGCATATAATACAAAAGTTAAAACATAAACTCTTTAAAACAAAACAAAACAAAAAAAACAAACTTTTCTTTGGCATCTGGTGGTTTGTCTTTATTCCTTGGAGATAAATATTATTTCTCATATAATGATATTCTATATTGTGTCCATAAACAGTATGTATTTATTTATCAGATGTTCCTCTTTTTTCTACTTATTCATCTGCTCAATAAACACTTCTGATTGTCTACTATGTGCCTTTTTGTACATGGCATGGAAGTATTTGTTGTGGATGGTAGAAAAAAGAACACTTAAATTACCCAGCTAAAATATTACAAACCCATAAGTACATTCTGTTCTTTCATTAAGTGCTGAATAATTAGGGTAACTAATGGCGAGATACTGAAATAACCATCAGAATCACAAACAGTCAAAATTTGAAGAGACACGAGAGTTCGTCCAGTCTAGGCCCACATTTTACCAGTAAAGATACTGAGCCCCAGGGAGCTTGCCTTGTTCAGTATAACATATGGCAAGTCAGTGGCAGAGCCAGGTTTGAACCCAAGTTTTCTGACTCAAATTTTATGATCACCCCTCTGTGATTTATTGTCTCTCATTAGAACAGGAATGTTGGGATCTGGATTTAGCACTGTTCCTTTTGGCCACTAGTTAGAAATTCTTCTTTTACAGAAGGAAAATCTTTTAAAGTCCTGGAGATTATAGGCTTTTCTTCCCAAGCCATTGTTTTAGGTAGGAAATTTTAAAAGATAGATTTTAATAGTCTGTTAACTTGTTATTAAATCTGTAAAATGTGCATAAAGCACTATCCATTATAATACCTGAAATGGTTGCACAAATATAAATTCTTGAACAAGGGCCTCATGCCAAATTAAATGAAAGAGATTTTAGAATGGAGCAGGATTGAATTGACGTTCAAACAAAAAGTAGGTGCACTAACTATGTTCAGTAATGTAATATGGTATGCATCATGACGAATCTGTGGTTGGTATCAGAATTTCTTAAATATAGGCATTTTCCTGGCCATTAGAAATGAAATGAATGGCGATATTTGATTAGAGAATAGATTTTATAACAGTAGAGAAGGTAGAAATCAAGGCAGGTATAGTATCTCTATTATTAGGCCCTTTTAGTCCCTTTTCTTCAAACGAACATATCTTACAGCGGTAAATGTGTATGCAAATGACATACTTATATTTTGGGACCAAAGATTATAATTTGATTAACAACTGTGATTTCTTTTTTGTTTGTTTCTTTCTCTAAATACGACTCGTTAGAAGAAGAACATGCTGACGGTGTTTTCTGCAATGCACACCAGAGGATCTACCTCTGCTGTGTGCAGTTACCCTTAGAGCTTGGCAAAAGCACCAGTGTGTGTGGCCTAAGGGCCCCTGCAAACCATGCTTATCCTGGGTGGCTAGCTGTGGTGGCTCTGAGGACCTCTTCAGTCTAAACAGAGTGACAGTACATGTGAGGAAGGACAAAACTTTTCAACTGCTAGAAAGCTCTGAGCACTCTCCACCCCTATCTTTGGTCTTAGGCTAGCAATGAGCTAGCTCAGCAGGAAGTGAACTGGCTCAACCAGAGGGCTGCTAGGTCTCCAGCTGATACTTAGTCGTTAGGCTCTCTCCCTCAGCACCGATGACTGAGCTCCTGACACACCCCTTTGGAGCAAGCCCATTTCCCTGGGCTCCCCTTAGTATCAGTACTCGATTGTCAGCTGTTCTCTTCCCTACTCCACACTTTTCTATAGATCTGTAAAGTGATTTGGGGGCCGCATCCCTCTGCTGGAGTACCACATATGGTACATCCACCTGCTCTGAGCCCAAGCTCACTTTTCTGTAAGGTAAGAGCTTGGGAGACTGCATACGTTTTGCCAATTCTTTGCCTAGAATTCTCCCTAGTGGGCTTTCTTTGGGTCTGTACCTTGTGTCACTGGTGGTTTTTGTCCCCATCCTCTGGCTTTATAGTACGACACAGCAACTCTTCACCAGATAAATTACAAAGAATGATAACATATGGAAATACACAGGTGATTCTCTTTCTACAATGTGATCTCCAATTCTCAATACACCTACACCTAAAAATATTAAGCATCCATTTTATTAAATCTGTGCCTCATTTCAGGTATGTTTATTTACATAAATCTGATCTTTCATCCTGTGTTGTGCTGCCTTTACCTGTCAGTACGCCTTGATTTAAAACAAATGTCAAAACTTCCTAACAGCTGCTTTTTCAATGAATATCAAATTCATGTTGCAGGTTTTTTTTTTTAGTTTAGATTCTGGTTCTTTTCTGAGGTTCTGTGATTTCCATAGCTTGTTCATTAGACAGCTAGCTCCTGTCAGTGCAGTGTCTGAGTCCTGATTTAGGGGAAAAATCATCTTTATCCTTCCATCTCACTCAAAGGACCTTGCAGAGCCTCTGAAACAATAAAATAATGGCACCTAATGTCTATAGAGCATTTTGTAGGTTCTGAATACTGTTTTAATCACTTCACACATATTAACTCACTGAATCCCCTCAACAACCTTAGGATGTAGGTTCTGTATTTAGGTTGAAATTGCCATTTCTGTAGGTCAGAAAGCCAGGTATTGGTGATTTCATGTGGTTCAACCTAACCCATCTAACCTGTTTTACAGAGCAGGAATCTGAAACACCGAGACAACATAATTTTCCCAAGGTCACACAGGCAGTTAGTGACAGAACTGGGATTTGAGGCATGACCAAAGATAGTTAACCTCCTAAATCTCTTTCACTGACAGTCTGGTTTCAATGTTTCTATGATCCCAGATTCTCAAAGTCGTAGCGAAAACCTCTCAAGGTATTGGTGTTGATTGGCACTGGTATTACTGGAAGTAAATGGCCCTGTTGGGTAAATCAGAGGCTGTGGTGCATTTTCCCCGATGATTCCCTATATGTGCCCTGTGATTTCTTTACTGGCAGAGCTAGTAATCAGCAACGACAATACCTTCAGTAAAAGAGGGAGTCATATGCCTTCCTTTTTTCATCTACTTTAATGTCTTATATATACTCAACTCTAATTTTTAGTGCTAATATTGTACTTAGGTTATTTTATCAGTATTGATCTTCCAAAAGATCATTGAAAAATCATTGAAAAGTTGGCATTTACTAAGAGGGGAAGTGCTAACATCAGAAATTTAGAATTAATCTAATGAACACATTGGAATGTATCCCATTTTTATTTTCAGCCCCTCAAGGACAGTCAGAAAGACTTCTTAAAATCTGATGATAGTAATATCATCTTAATCTTAGTATCTGATGATATTAAGCAGAGCTCTAATACCAACCAAGCAGTAGTTTAAATGCTTATGAGTCTATAAAAGGCAGATGCGGACCAGATTGAATGGCTGAGTTATTGGAGGAAAATCATTTGGAAAAGGACCGAGAATTTAACTCTCAGATTTACAAAGCTGAAAAAGATCATCTATTCTAAACCCTTTGTTCTGGGGCTTCTGATTTGCCTAAGGTTGCACAGCTGGCCAGTGGTCACTCCTGCTTCTTACAGCACTTCCTCAGGTCCTTCTGCCTTTCACAGGGAAACAGCCTACAGTATCTCTTTTCAATCACAAAATATAAGTACATCTGAACCTTTAGAACTATTTTGAGAATTAAACAAACTGTTCTTAGTATGGATTGATTTTTGTTACTCATTTGCTTCTCAGAGTATTTTTAAATTGAAACTATGGAAATATTAAATATTAATAGAAGTTCTTTTAAAACTGCAATCAGATCTTTAGGAAAACATTTCAGCCAAATGCATTTAACTAAAACATTTATCTGCAGATAGCTTTCTTTATTTTTATTCAAACTTTCAATTGATTGATTTTACGTGATGGATGAAACATTAAATGCTCCTTGACTTAGAGCTTTCCCTTTCTCCATCATAAATTGACGTTTTTGTGGCTCCTTTGTGCTGCAGCATTCAAAACTGCCTTTTTAAGAAGTAACAAAAAAAATAGTCTTTGCTACAGTCAGCAGATGGTTGTCACATTTTGTTTTCAGTGCGCCTTACCACTTAATTTTGTTTTGTTGCAGAATCAGAGGTTGCCAGTGAAGCATCTGCTATAGCTTATGGCCTAGGACTGGAGCCACTGCTGATGGCACATGCTCAGAACAGCACTAATCTAAAATCAATGTTTAATAAGCTAGCCATAGAAGCACCTGGAATTTTTTTTCTTTAAATTTTACAAAACCGTACGAAAAATTTGGAGGTCAGAAACAATTCCACGTGAGATTCGACTTACACATTTTAATGTAGTTTAGTATATGAAAAATAATGTTTTTTTTTTTTTATCGTTTGTGAATTCCAGCTCATCAAGGTGCTGTACAAGACCAGCCATGCCAGCTGCCAGTGGAAATCGATCCTCTCATAGGTCTGTCACTTCCTCCTCTCTTTGCGATTCATTAAGCTCTGTATGGTGGCCCTGAAGTGGAGATTACAGTTGTTTTTCACTTGCTGGTTGCTGGGAATGGAATTTTCCTGATAAACCATTTGCATGCAAATTGGAATGCAATGAGCTGTGGCTATGCTGGTATTTCATCAACTCCCCCTCGTTGGTCTGCCTAATTTGAACAGGCCGAGGACGCGTGTCACTGAAAATTAATATGGATGCTGTAATAATGTGTGATTGAGAATGCGCATGAAGTTCTGTCAGGATAATATTGGATCTTTTCATCACTCAGACTTGTTGATGAGCAGGAGCGAGGCTCGTTATGATGAATTGGTATACCAGTAATGTGATGGAGCTTCTTTGCTCGGGAAATTTTCATAATAACAGTGGGGTTCTTAGCAGCACTGTTGAGACAAATAAAACTGTAGTGCCAGGGCTTCATCATTAAAGGAGATCAGTCCTTTCTTCCCGGACGCTCCATTCAGCCTGAGGGGATTAATGCACAATTGCAGAGCAGTTTCAAAGTTGAAATATATGGCCCAGCCAATGGCAGTGTTAAGGTATTTGTATTCATTTTCCTAGGATCCTACAGCCCAATAAATTGCCATTGGAGGTTAAATTTGTTCAGGGTGGAAAAAAAAAAAAAGAAAAAAGGAGGAGCCCGGAAAGAGCCATTGGGATGAAATGACTGTCTGCAGCAGATGACTTAGAATATATAATTGCTGTTGTGCTTTTTGAGTAGGTTAGCTGAAATCTCCACTTGAACATTTTTCAGCCTATAGTGGGGATTTCAAATGTGGCCCCACTAAGAGTGTTAAGCCTTGATATTGAAGATTTTAGTCAATAACTTTTAGAATAAAAAACTTAATTACCTAGCTGCAGGGGTGTGCTACTAGCATGGATGTTTGGCCTGCAATTTTGTCACATTGCCCTGGCACGAGTAAATTTGCTAGTATTTTAAAGTTTTTAGATAAAGCATATGAATAAGCTCATTGATTATTTTAAAATTCAAGGTGTTCCCTTTGTGTATGTCACCTTTTTTTGTCTTTAACACCATTGTTTCAGTGGAGAGCTAAATGACCACCATTTGCAGATTAATTATCAAGATGAACTAAAGTAACCTTAAGCTCAAAACTAATTCTTTCATCATTTCCCCAAATCTAATCAGAAATCTAAGAAGTAACTATCTATATGAAGGATAATTACTACCCTGCTTCCTCAATCTTATTTTGCTTTGAGTAGATATGATTTGCCGTATATTTTTTAAAAACTTAAATCCTCACTTGGGTAAAGTTTTAAGAGTCAGGAAAATAATAAAACCCACTTGCTATGCTACTTAAAGCCTGATTTCTGAAGTATAGAATCATTGTTTGTCTTAAACCTTGACAATGAATATCATATAGCATAAAGTCTAAATTAATTCAGAAATTGTGACCCTTTAGACAAGGCGTGGTGAACTTTTTTGGTAAAGGGCCAGATAGTCAATATTTTAGGCTTTGTGGGCCATAAGGTCTCAGACACAACTACTTAAGCCTGCTGTCATAGCACAAAAGCAGCCACAGACAATACATAAACAACTGAGCATTGCTGTGCTCCAATAAAATTTTATATACAAAAACCAGGCACAAGCCAGATTCAGCCTGCAGGCCATAGTTTCCTTCCCTACTCTAGATCATTGGTCCTCAGACTGTTTGCTCCTGTATCCCTAAAATAATTGTTTAAAACCACGTACCTTCTCACGCATTTTTAAGTTGGCATCTGAAAGTTTAAATGTGACATCATCACAAGTTTAAGTAGTTACAATGGTTATTGTTTTTGGCATAGTGTATAAAATTTTAAATACATCCAGTAGAATCTAAATATCAAAGTCACTTGAGAGTCAGCATTTTCTGTTTTAAAAAGTGCATGAAAAAGCTTTTAACATTTGAAAATTTTACGTATTCCTTTCTCATCTTGAATTTATATTTTCATTGTACTTTCCTTGCACAATTTTATTTTAACTTTAGAAAATTGATTACCCTACTATACTGTTTTCAGCAATAAAAATATGTATGTAAATGTAAACATTGAAATTTCCTGTGACCATAAGGCTCAGCTCAAAAAGTTAATCTGCATTGAGTTATTACAAATATTATTAATACACACTTATTACAATTTAAAATTTTAATAAATATTATTGAACATAAAACACATATTTATTGGAAATAGGAAATACAGTTTTAATGAAATGAATAGGGCTTTTCTGTTCATGTATTCATGGATAAACATTATTTGTTGCTGAATGAGACAGAATTTGTCAACAGTTCTAATCTTTTGGGTTTTTTTTAATAGATGGAAGCTTTGAGGAATGTTACATAAGAAAATAGATGGGAAAGGAAAGAGTCTTATTTTAACAATGTCATTCAAATCTTTGAACTCTTTCTGAGTTATGTGACAAAATTCACAGAGTGATGTATTATTAAGGATTACTTTTACGGTCTATCATTAAATAACCATTTTAACAATCTATCACTGAAACTTATTTTTAATGATCTATCAATTGACAGCATGATTAGATCCTCCTTCCATTTTATAGAAAGCAATGAATTGGAAACCACCTGCCCTGCAGAATGATTTGATACCTAGGCGTTCACCTTCCAGCATCACATCAGTATTTTGAATTGGCCCCTTTTTACTATGGTGCTTTACCTCAGGGTAAAAAAAGAGATTTTTTTACCCTGGGGTAAAGCACCATAGTAAAATTCTGTCTAGTGGAACAAGAGCATGCAAAAAGGGAGGTAAGAAAGGAAAACTCACAGGAGAGTTCTCAGGCAAATCTGTTTTAGGCAAGAGAACATATGAAAGTTGAGGAACTAGAAATTGATTCCCTTAAAACCATCTGTGCCTGTGTGTCCCTTGGGAAATCTTATACCCCAAGGGATATGCATGTCCCAGTTTGAAGACTGCTTATCTAGACAAATATACCTAATTTTCATCAAATAAAAATACTTTCCGTATGGAATCTTAGGAAGTTTACTAGAGAAAATAAAGAGAGATAAAGGAAAGGCAGTTGGGAGATTATATCGATTGGATGGATGGATGGTGGATGGATGGATGGATGGGGGGTTGCAATGTTAAATTATAAGTAAGCACTTATTTGGAAAATAGATCATCTGAATGCTGAAGGGGCATCAGCCTTTACCCATGGGTACTTTGTGGTCATTCAATTCAAAATTATGCACATGCCCAGATCTGTCAAATTAGGTCCTCCCAGGAAATCATGCCAAAAAGGTGAGTGAAAGTTTGTATCATAGGAGCGAAAGTCATATAAACATTGGCAAAAATAAACGTTGTTATAATTTTCATGTAGTAACCAGTAGTAGTAACCAGTATAGAAAATACTACATATCTTGTCTTTAATTGCTAGGTTTCTTGGAATTAAAAAACTAAATGGTATCGCACAGCTTCACTGCAGTGAGATGCTAATGTCTCTCCATGATACACTATGATACATAAAAGCTTTTTTCATCTGCCAGCAAGTTCCCTTTGTGTGGAAGGAGGTAGGGAGTGATTCTCGGCTAGAATCGGCCCTTTTTACTACCGCTATCACTTACTAGCCCATTAATCTCCCCAAAGTATATGAAGCCTATTATCAAATAGTATCTAATAATCCTACATGGTTAAGTTGTATAGTCAGACACAAGCAGAATTTTGCGGTATTTCACATGTATATGAATATGTTTGCTGTGTTGCGTATGCCATGAGGGCGAGGGATATTTTATTCCTCTGTATTCCAGCATAGGACTGGAGAGTATTTCGAACACTTTTTTCTTCCATATTACTTTCTGAGCCTTCTATTTAATTGGCCATATTAACTTAGTTACTACATACAATGAATATAACATAGATATATTTCTTTTTTAAATTTTTATCAACAGTGCATCTATGGTATTTTTTTCCCCAAAAAACTGCAAACTATGGTACAAAGAACATAATAATCAGAGGCAGAAATTTATTTTGTTTGTTCTCATGTCTGGTATGATCAAGTTTCTTTAGCAGTGTAAGAACCCTAATTTGTATTGGAAAGTTGGTGATGAAATAACTCTTAGATCACTAGCACCAAAGCTTTCTATCTGTTTGGCTTCATAATGCCAAAAAAGGCATCTCAGTGAGAATTCCTTTGCAGATAATGACACACTTGATAGTGTATTTCTGGAGGATTATTACTCTTCACATGTGCATGATGTTGCTCTGTGTCTGACCTTGTGCCTTGTGACAAAGCCCATCTCAGGTGCCCTGTAGCGCTTCGAAAACACACTGCCAGACTGGCTTGTTTTATTGCTTACAGGAGTAAGAAAGTGGCAGTGTGCTATGCTTTGACTTCTTCAATTACAAGTATCTTTAATAAATAGTCATTTTACCCTTTCCTTACATGCAAGTGCAGCTGTAAACAGGGGAAATGGGAGTTCACATGTAGTCAAATTAAAGACCTGTTAAAGCCAAAGTAGTACAAGATGCTACAATATTTCAAATACATGACATTTATATTCTAGTATCTCTTCCTTGTGACAAAAAGTTAAAGGTAATAGATTGTCACAACATGAATCCATTCTCATGACAGTAGATGTAATGAGATTGTCAGAAACACAAACCTAACTGTGATGCGATCTGGAGATTCTAATCTAGTTTGGTCCTGCCCAAGAGCTAGATAGCATGTTCTGAGAATTGTATACTATGTATTTTAAAATTGTAGTGTATTATTGTTTCTTTCCTCTAGGCAGAATTTCTTACTGAGCTGTTGAATTTGGCTACCCCTGTTCTTCCGGCAATCAGATTGTGTTTTCCTACTTGGTTTCTCAAATATTACTATATTCAATATTAAAGATCAGATATTCTTATCCTGGAATGTATTGTCTCTCCTCCCTCAGCCCCAACCCCCAGTATGACAAACTATGGGATTTCTTTGCGCATGTGGGTTTAGGAGGCTTTTTTTTCTTCCTCTGTTCTCATAGCCAGCAATACAGGAATGCACAGGAGGCAAATCACTGACCTTTTAGACCAAAGTATTCAAGTGCATTCCCAGTGCTTTGTCATCACTTCGGACAACCGCTATGTTCTCCTCTGTGGCTTCTGGGATAAGAGTTTTCGAGTCTACTCTGCAGACACAGGTAACTTCATCATTTCTTCATCAGTGAACTAAAGTTTATGACAGGTGATGTTCAGAGGCTTGAGAATGCTTTCTCATCTTCTTCCCTCTAAAAATTACAGAATTCTAAAATTTGTGAAATAAAGACAGTTTTCTCCTTTCAAGTAATAATCTACTCTGTAGTCCATTATTAAGTTAACTTCAGAATGCTTTTAAGAGGCAGTTTTTGGTAGGCTTGTCTCCCAAGCTTCATACTTGCAGAATGAACGATTCATTTCGAAAGCATATCCTGGTATGTAAATACTATATGCACGTGTATATGCATAATCTTACGGCAAGTGCACATACTTATAGGTGTAATTCCCCACCTTAGTGTTATATAAAGGTTATTTTTTCCCTACTGGAAATTCTCATTAAGTGTATTTCTTGGGAGCAGATATCTTGCCTACACACAATTCTGCACAGAATCTTGCTGAAAACTACACCATCATGAAGGAAAGTAGCTGACTACTGATTTTATGTGTGACAGGAGGTCTTGTTAAAAATATAAAAGTTTAAGTATAGGACTTCCCTGGTGGCGCAGTGGTTGAGAGTCCGCCTGCCAATGCAGCGGACGCGGGTTCGTGCCCCGGTCCGGGAAGATGCCATATGCCGCGGAGCCGCTGGGCCCGTGAGCCATGGCCGCTGAGCCTGCGCGTCCGGAGCCTGTGCTCCACAACGGGAGAGGCCACAACAGTGAGAGGCCCGCGTACCGCAAAAAAAAAAAAAAAAAAAAAAATTTTAAGTATGTATATTCATTTGCATGCATCTTCCCAAGGGACAAACCAAACTCAAATCAGTATTATTACACAATATCCAGTCCAGTAAATGGTTGTATATTTTTGCATATAGGAAATTGAGAACATTGAAAAATTTAATGGAGTCTCTTTAAAGTATTTTAGAAACTGTTAGAGGATGAAGTAAACTTATAGTAAATATATAGTTGTATATTTAAAATAATTAAAAGTAGATATTAATGCATTAGAACTTGATAGATACTGTGGAAGTAGATAGTTCAACTAAAACAAGGATCTACAAATAAATATCTTGATTAAATGTTGTGGGATAAGAAATTTTTAAAAACGGAAATTTCTAGTTAATTAAATGTTTTACAGCAAATCATCTTTCAGTTATGTTAATGATCTCTATAAAATATGTGAGTCCATGCACCTGCCTTAGTAAGTGTAGCATATTAAAAAATTAATTCTTGGGCTTCCCTGGTGGCACAGTGGTTGAGAGTCCGCCTGCCGATGCAGGGGACACGGGTTCGTGCCCTGGTCCGGGAAGATCCCACATGCCGCAGAGCGGCTGGGCCCGTGAGCCATGGCCGCTGAGCCTGCGCGTCCGGAGCCTGTGCTCCGCAACGGGAGAGGCCACAACAGTGAGAGGCCCGCGTACCGAAAAAAAAAAAAATTAATTCTTGGTTATCCAAGGAGTTTGTCCTAGGTATATTTTGATGATAGCATTGTAACAATAGCAATGAGAGAGTAGGGGAAAATAGTTAAATATGTACTGTGCATAGAATAAACCCTAGAAGTTGTTTTCAGGCATGGTCCTGTTTAATTTTTGTTTTATGGAATTGATGATCTAATTTTCTCGTAATTTCCATCTTTATTCTGTAGAATAAAGAAAGAAAGAAAACATTATCATTCAGGTCTTTCTGATTACTTGGGTTTTTACTAGATGTTTAGGTCTGTGAGGTTGATTACTATTGAATCTAAAACTCCTCTGGAACTCTTTAAAAATGCAATAGAGATTGAAAAGCTTTCCTAAAATATATTTATTATTATAATGAATTTTCTCTGATTTAATTATCAGATTTAAATTTTAACCTTTTCTTTCACTATTATGGTAATGACAACCTTGGCATTATTTGACCTCAAACTGTGGTCCCTTCTCACACAAACTTTCAGATTAAAATTGTTACATCCTCTCACAAGTTTTCCTTAAACATTCTTATAGATTGCATATTGTTTTTTATACATTAAAAATTATTTTTTAACTCACATACAGCAAAATTGATTTTTTTGGTTATAGTTCTGTTCGTCTGGGCATTGTATATAGTTACGCAGCTGCCACCACCACCACAGTTAAGACGCAGAGCAGCTGAGGTCCCCCAGAACCCCCTGTGCTGCCCCTTTGTGGTCAGCCCCTTCCCTCAGCTCACCCCCCTCAGAACCGCTGATGTAGCCTTCATCCCTATAATTTTGCCTTTACCAGAATGTCAGAAAATGGGATCATATATATATCAGCCTTTGGTTTTGACATTTGAGGCTTTTTGAATTTGTTGACATTTCATACCGTTTTAAAAAGACGTTGAATATTAATATTTGTAAAGTAAAGCTAACCTCCCTTTTATATAATACTAATAATTAAAATAATTCCTGTAGTCACACAGTTCCCTAGAATTTACAGAATTCCTTCTTTCTCATACATGATATTGTGTCAGCCTGACAATAATCCTATGAGATACAACAGGTGTCCTTCGCTCCATTTTTCAGGTGATGAAACCGAGGTTTAGAAAGGGTAAGTAACTTGTTGATATCTGCATAGATAATGGTGCTAGAACTGGGCAATGGAGCCAACTCCTCGGACTTCAGGTGTGGCATCTTTGTGACTATACCATGTTATCTCATAAGTGTTACCTGTTTAAAAACTAGGTTCCTAGAGCATCTGCCATGTTACTTTACTTAATAAACTAGATGACGTTCCTTCCCCTTTCCAAAAGCCTTCTACTTTATTACTTTTTAAAACATGCATATGCGTGTGTATGTATAAAACATTTTCTAAGAAGTAGCCTCATTTTAAACTTCATTTCAGTGGGACTGACTTACCACGTACACTAAAAATATTTATACTTGCCAGGAAAGTTGTGAAAAAAATCTCAAATGATAGTTCTAATATCTTTCTTAGTATCTTGTATACAAACTCTGATGCTAGTTTTATTTTAAATTATTTAAATTTTAAACGTGTCTGTGTTTTTATGATAATAGGACTATTAAATATTTTCTCCTAAGTTTGGCAGAGACACAGGGAAAAATTGTATGATCAATAATATATAATGGCATAGCTATCACAAGTATTGAATTCAATTATATTTTGGCACTTAAGCCAGAAAAAAAAGTCCTTCTCTTATTAGATTTGGCGGGGCAGGGAAGCAGGGGTAGAGAGAAACACGGTTGTAATAGGAAATTCTTTAAACATAAATCATGTTTTCGGGACACAACCAGAACGGCAGAGGCAACAATAAAACCTTCCCTCGGCAGTGGGAATTATTTTCAGGCCACATTTTAGATTCAATGGTGCAGAGTCCTGAGCTTGAATTTTTTTTATTTGTAGCACAGCTGTCAAATAAAACATTAACTAGAAAATCTGTTCTGTCAAAAAGAAGATATTCTAGTGCTTGTGGTAATATTTGATATTAGTGTGTGGAGAGGTGGACTGGTATTAAAGGAAACAAAAAATAAAGGTTGAGGAACACTTATGAGATTATCAGAAAATAATTTACCAAAAAGAGCAGCAGGTATTTATATGCTGTGATTTATTTAGGAGGAGTGAACCTCAACCTCGTAGCAATAACAAATATTGCTAAGGAAGGCTGCCAGAAGAGGAAAAAGCAAACTGAAAAAAATAATGTTTTCCAAAGTTGAGCCCAAAGGATAAATTGTAGAGAATGAAGTTAATTTGTATTAAAATATGAAACTCTTTAGATGTAAATACTTAAATGTCACTCCCTCATCTCGATCTTCCAAGCAAATAGCTGCTCCTTTGCAAGCCTCCTGGTGTACGTGGAGCATTTGGGTTTCCTGTATGCCATGACCTCAAGCACCTAATTGTAGTTGCTTTACTCATCCTCACTTCTACAACCCACTGAATTGATGGGTATCACATCTTAAATAGGCCTACTCTGAATAACCCATTTAAATCACTCCTGTAGTTGACATGCTCTCAGCATTTAGTATAGGCTGAGGTAGAAGTCACTGTACATACAGAAGTCAAAAACATAATCACATTACGGAGTGTTCAGTTTTTTCAGTAGTTAAAACTCACTGATTTAACCTTCAGTTTTCGAATGAGAGTGCATTCAGCTCCCTAACTTTTGTCTCATCCTTAGTAAGGCCTGCCTCTAATCTAACCCCACCCAATTTACCCCTAAACCTCTCTACTTTGTCCTTCATATAAATTGTAAATGATGCAAAAATTATTAGATTTTTAATATTTAATTTGCTTTCTTCTTTTCCATTTTTTTATTCTAGAAAGTCTTGACTTCTTCTTACCATATCCTTTATTGATAAAAGCTAATTTTTAAAATGAATGTTTTGGTGTTCATTTAAAAGGTTGAAGAAATTCAGAAGTGAACATTTTTAACATTTAGCAGTTAAAATACCTGCTTTGACTGAAGTCTTTATCCATAGGAGAAAAAAAATGTCCTTTATTAATTTTGCAATTTGAGATTGATATGAGTCTAATCTTAAGTTACTCTTAGTAGACTGTGTACAAGAGAAAACACTGTATTTGACTTTCCATCTGATTTGGATAAAGTACATCTCAGTATTTTACTTGTAAATGTGCAGACTTTATAATAAGCTTTGGGTTTATTAAAACCAATAATTTAAAAAATTTAGTGGAAATACTTTTAGTTCTATGTATTGTTATCTTGAAAAGTTTATACATGTAGATACCAATACTTAATTGAGACCTTAAGCTTTAGAATAGGTTATGATGTGTTCCAAGTTAAACATATAAACTTTTTAGGCATACTTATTTTTTTCCAGCTTAATGGCTTTTATCTTGAACATCTGAATTGTATTTTTTATGACCCCACTGAAACGCTTATTTGAAAAAGAAGAAACACTCATGCTGAATATTAAGGTTAGACATTCTATGACATTCATTTGTAGATTCTCTAGACATTTCAAAGAGAAACGTTAGCTAGAAACTATAGGGAGAGAGTGGAAGGGCTGCTATAGATATTTAATTCTTTAGACAAGTTTGTGTGAATTATAAACACCATATCTGATTAAGCAAAACAAACCTAAACGGTTTTTTTCTCACACTGTTATATGAACAGTTCATCCTGTGTTTAACATCCTAGATACACAGTAAGTTTACTGGATACCCCCGTCCTCACCCTACGCCTAATCATTACTGTTAAACCGTCATAATCTTAATTTCATCATCCTCCCGCCTCCCCAGGAACTTTCATCCTTCAGGCAATTAAAACAAAGAAAGAATGACCTGGCTCAGATTGTGGTGACAATATGTTAGTTCTTTTATCAAAATTTAGTTCATGTAAGCCTGATTTGAAGAAGCTGGGGAAGGGTAAGCTGGGACAAAGTGAGAGAGTGGCATGGACATATATACACTACCAAATGTATAAAATAGCTAATGGGAAGCAGCCACATCGCACGGGGAGATCAGCTCGGTGATTTGTGACCACCTAGAGGAGTGGGATAGGGAGGGTGGGAGGGAGGCGCAAGAGGGAGGGGATATGTGGATATGTGTATATGTATAGCTGACTCACTTTGTTATACAGCAGAAACTAATACACCATTGTAGAGCAATTATATTCCAATAAAGATGTTAAAAAAAAAACAGAAGCTGTCCAAAGTGGCTAATACTGTCCTTGTACAGATCACTTTGAAGAATAGAAGAAGAAATAAATTGGCTTTACTAATTCAGAGATGGGTTTGTATTAGTGAAGTTTGAATGATAGAGTATCTACAGAAAGGCAACTAAGTTTTGCTTTGTTTTGAATCATACAGAGTAACTTAAATTGTTGAAATGGTTCCAAATAAGGGTTTTCCTGGGCCTGCTTTAATCAGTAGACATGATTCATTTGTAATTTATAGGAACTATGTATAATAACATTATTAGTTGAAATAGTTTTAACATATGTCTTAAATGTGACTATCACTCTTCAATTGATTTTGTGGTTGTTGTTAACTATTCAAAGAAAACTTTTAGGTTGGACCAGGTCAAATTTTATTATAAGATCAGAATTATCAGAATCAGATTGATACAACTTCATTATCTTCTTAAGTGAAATGATCACTGGAAATTTTTTCAATTTTTTAAATAGCAGTTTTAAAGAAAATCGTTTTGTATTTCAGGAAAATTGATCCAAGTGGTGTTTGGCCATTGGGATGTCGTCACTTGCCTCACTCGTTCGGAGTCATATATTGGGGGAAATTGCTACATTCTCTCAGGGTCACGTGATGCAACCCTTCTGCTCTGGTACTGGAATGGAAGAAGCAGTGGGATTGGCGATAATCCAGGCAGTAAGTACAATTTATTTTATAAGTAAACTTTTACAACTGATGTATAACATTTTGCAGTGAAGTTACGTATTTCATCATGGTGAAAGTGAAACTGAAGTATCAAGTAGTTTTAATTTCTTAGTTATAATTTAAGAAAGGTCTGGATAGCCTTGTCATTAACATTTTGTGACCATTGATAATTCAAATTCAAGCATGAAATCTCAGTTTTCATGTTATCGGTTATTCTTATGATCTGAAAATACTAGTTCTTCACTGATAATGGCCATCACCAAATAAAATAGAGGTGTTTCATTCACAAACAATAAGATATAACATAAAAGAGCAATCACACATTATCTTGTTTATTGAATTCATGTTTTAAAAGAGCAAAAACATTATAATTTCATGGAAACAAACCAGTCTTTAGAAAAAATATGCTTTCATTTACGTATCAAAAGATAAAACAGGTCATAAAAGGCCAATACGGAATATTCAAATTGGCTCTTGGTTTTTCGGATGGGAAATGAAAATGTTCACCAACAGCCTTAAACATCTTTATGAAACTATGCTGAAGGCAGTAAAACAAAAAATGTGTAACCATTTAAAATTGTAATTCACAGAAGGCAAAAAAGGAAGCAGCTACCATTAAAACCAGTCGCACACAGCTGCAGAAAAGAAATGGCTTTAGAAAAACACATTAAGAAGTAGGAAAAAACAATTAAAGGGACCACCTGAAAAATGAGAATTTAATTAAAATGATTATGACAACACTGAAGAGTTCCTGCAAGAATAGCTTTAGATTTTTACTTCATTTTAACTGCTCTTAAATATTTAGTTTCTTAATTTAAAGCAAGTTGCAATGTATTTGGTTAAGGAAGGATCATGTTGTTCCTGATTACTTTACCTGAATGCTGTGGTACTTACTTCTGTCCCTCAGTCCCAAATTATAAAACAGTTTGAATATGTTTAAGTCCATCATATTTTGAATTGACTTCTTAAAGTTATGCTATTAAATGTATATTATTTGTATGAAAGTGAAACCTTCTAAAAAAATTTACTCAAGAGCCAGTACAGTTTTAAAAGAGGTATATGCAAAGTATTTTTAGCAACGTTGTGTCTGCTTTGTATGTATTTTGTTTGGTGTGGTAGTGAATCAAAGTTTTTATTTTATGAACCTAATATGTATTTCTTATTTTAATCAGGACAGGGGTAATTCCCTATACTAATAGAATATGAAAAGTAACTTTAAGGCTGTGATGCTATGGGTAATAGTCTTTATAGTCAGATCAAACTTTATTATGTGTATCTATATGGGGAAGTAGTGTGTATCTCTCATATTTACACAACATCCCATTTTATATGTAATTACAATAATTTTAAATATGTAAATTTCAGGGGTTTTTTTTTTCACATTCTTTTGAGAAATACTTCGTGTTCTTTTCATTATGGAGTCTTATATTCTGCTCCTTCTTTCTGGCCTTTTAGGATGAGTGACTACTTTCAATTTCTTTTTTTTCTGTTTCTATAAATTCAGTTATTGAGATTCACTAAATTATCTCAGACAAACCTAGATTTGACATAGGTAATAAGTATACCATTTTGTTATTTACGTGAAAATATTTAGGAAGAGCTTTCTTTTGTTTTAAAATTGTGTGAGATGTTTCATGCACGTATAGCAATCTAAATGAAAAAAGGATATTTTTTTGTTTTTTGTTTTTTTTACTTCTTTGACCTAACCATGTTCTATATGTCATTACCAATGGGTATGTTGAGAAGTAGCTAAAGGCTACTTCTCTAAACCTAGCTACACTTGTATGTAATTGTTGTTACATTTCAAAAATTTAAGTATATTATAAAACTAGAAATATTCAGCTTTTCCAGAAGGGAGAAATATATATATATATATATATATATATATATATATATATATGTTTAAATACCTTGTAAATCACCCTAGAGATGGTTTTTACATGTATGACATTTTAAGAAATGAATCAAGTAGGACTGACCAAATTGTGGAGTTTAGAGTAAAACAAAGCTAAGTTCTAAGCTTTGCTGTGCTGTCTTGTCTATGAAATGAAAGCAACAATAGTAACTGACTTAAGGTGTTATCAGAAGCACAGAATGCTTAGAACAAATAAATCACCACACACACCATCTTGCTGGCGTTAGAGTATATATTATAACGTTCTTTTTTTCATAAAGCACTTAATCTGTACCCTCATTGTCTGCAGTATGGTGGACAATAACAGTAATGCTGGTAATGAAAAGGGAAAAAAAAAGAAAGAATAACGTAACAGGACATCTAACAAAAATTTTAGAAAATTATAATGCATCTTGACTAAATTAAATTACCTTTCTCAAAGTGAACCTCGGCCTTTTTGGCCCTTTTATAACGTCTGATGTCCCAATTTAATTTTGCTTTAGCTTTGAAGGATGAATCTGGGAAAAAGACAAATAGGCACTTTTACATATAATGAGAATTTCCACACATTAGAATAGAAAAATGAACAAGCCAGTCTAAGCTTTTCAAACGAAAATGACAAATAAAAACAAAGACATTTTTACCGCGTGTGAACTGTTTTAAACATTCATGAGAGCTGGTTCGGATTTTATAAGCCTGTGGCTCATTGATGGCTCCATGACGCAGCCGCTGAAGTCACAGCTTTTCAGATGAGGAATTTTAGGTTATGCTTATTTCTGTGTTGTATCTCTTGGATGAAATATAATTGACTTTTAAGAAATAGTCAGGCTTTTATATACATAACGGCAGTGTGGTCTCTAAATGCACACAATGCCTCAACTTAAATTTTTGAATTTAGACTTTCTTCTTGCTTGGAAGGAAAATGGGTAAATTTTTTAAAAACTAGGCTATTGCTTTTCCTGCATTTTATAGGTCTCATTCAAGTATTTAGCTTTTTTAATTTTAAAAATAATGAGAATAAGCTAGTAATTTTACTTGCTCGTGTCATAAGCCTATGCCATTTTCTCCAAATCTAATATTAATGCTGTATGTAAAGTTGTTAGCTTTAGTACTATTTTTTTTAAAATCATGTTATCCACTGTTAATAAGCACATTGTTCAGATAAAATCAGGCTAATTCAAACTGGATAAAACCTATATATAGGATAACTTGAGGCTTTTAAAAGGATGTACATGTTTTATGAAATCTGCCTAGATTATGTAGCAAAAGCCTTATTTTCCTATATGACAGATAGTGTTTCACTTTTGACTCTATTGTCTTGTGATAGTTATCTCCTGTGGGATGCAGTTTTCTTAATGAGGAGAAAAATTAAGATAGGATTCCATTTAGTTGTAGATTTTTTAAATAAAATTAACCAAGAACATTTCAAAGAAAGACATTTTCTACATGGAAGCATCTCTCTCTTTGCCTTAATATTCTGTGTGTTTTAGAACTGAATCTTGTCCACCAAAATGCTTTTCTTGGAATACTCATTTTTCTATCCAGACTGTACATTTCCAAATTTTGAAGAAAGTGTTCCCTGATGCATTCAATTGACATTTAAAAACTTTAAACTTTAAAATGATCTTATAATCAAGGTGAAAATTTACAAAAGAGTTATTTATCCACTATTTTTATATTGTATTAATAGATCATAAACTTAAAATCAAATACTTATTAAGCACCTAAAAGTAAATGCTTATTAAGCTTTTTTAGGTATCTGAGTAATTTTTTAAAAGCCACAGTTGATTAGCTTTAGAAGAAAATGGTCGCTGACTATGAGGTGTTGCATAGATGCTGTGTAGTAGTTCAGTGAAGTAGTTTTCCATTCTCGCTTTCTGTTTTTGATTTGATTGAAAGGTGGCATTTTTTTTTCTTCTTTGCAATCAGACATGCTAATCTATGTCAGCTTTCTCCTTTATGGGAATGGCGTCTACTGAAAAAAAAAAAAAAGTTTTTTTCATAACCAGATTCTGTTAAGAATATTTCAGCACCGTCAATTAGAAGGAAGCTTTTATTAACCATAAGGCTAGCACAAACAGACCACAGAGCTGTTTTTTACTGTATGCCATAGCTGCCCTGCTTTTTCTCTGTCTAAAACTTCATTTTGTTATACTCTCATCAATCACTTAAGTCATTACCGTAAATCCTACTGTTGTTAATTTTACTAGTATCACCCTAATGAGACATTCCTGCTATAATTAAAAATGAATTCTAACTTTAAGGCATTCTAAATTTTTTTTAATGGATTTAGAATGATCTTGCCATATGACCATAAATACCACTGATATACATAACCTACTCATCAAGTCTATAAGAAAAGTGGTATCACAATATGTCCAGGTGTGACTTATTTACTGGTAGCCTCTGTGCACATGTGCTTATGCATATGTATATTTTTGTGCACATATTTAGGAATTATGTTCTTTTTATCGTAAAGCCTAATACACTTTACTAAGCTACCGATAAATCCTTATTCTTTGTCTTGCCAAAAATATAGGTGGATGTAACACAAACAGTATGACTCCCTGTAAGTAGGCGTCCTAGAGCACCATCTGCTGGATGCATTTGGGGACTTAATGTTGGTAAAATTGAAAATCAGTACTTGTCAAAACAGGTGTACTTTGTTTTTAATTGCCTGTGATGTATTATTTATGGTTCACAAATGTCAAGATATGTACATCTGTGTTGAACCATATGAGTTTGTAAAAGAAAAAACTTTCTGATTTTGCCCTGCACTAATCTGGATTTGGAATGTTATAATAAATATTTTGTTTAAGGAAAAAGTAGACACAATATATACCTAATGAAACAAAGCATCACAGTTTGTCATGAATAAACTCTTATTAATTGCGGGTCTTCAGTAAGCTAGTTGGAGAAACTTGTTTAGATGATATTTTAACTTTAGTTTCCTTATGTTCACTAGATTCTGAATATGAAAGCGACATTTGAAACATAGCTTTTTTATATTTGGGATATGACTCCATCTGATTCTTTGTCAAGAACATGAGTTCTTATATGTATCTCATCAAGAACTTTCCTCATGGCCCTACTTTTGCTTTGCACTATTGCACTAACACAAAGATTGCCCTGTATTTTTCTTTTTTCCTTGAAGAATTCCTCAAGCAGTGTTTGAAGCAATATGTTGGCAGTGTTCAACTTCAGGTGACATTAAAACTATGTCTATGAAATTCTCCAGAAGGTCCAGGATGTTTAGTGCTCCATGATGTAATGCAGACCCTCCCGTTTCAGCAAAACAACTCTGTATTTACTGCTTGTAACTAATAGTAGATGTGGTAAAAGGAATTATATTCATATGGCAAATGAATACAACCTTAATGTGCACCATATGCAGAGTGGTGGGGTGATGTGCCAATATATCACATTTATTTACCTTGTTTAGTTGCAGAAAAAAATGACTCTACCATTCAGCCCGTAGGCTCTGACCATATAAATATGGGAACAGAAGAACTGATGATTTATGCTCTCAAATTGGAACTGAGTATCTTCATATGTAGGCTTTAATAGTGCAACATCAAAGAAAATTGTCTAATACTTTATGCTCAGATAGGAAATTTAATTTCAAACAATGGCTGGAATTAACCATTAGTTAGAAGGTACAAATTCTCTCTAGTCAACTAAGTATAGTCCCTCGAAGAAAATGGTAAATGTGTCTTCTTTCATTTAATTGAGACTGAATATACTCTGAAATTACAAGCTGCTTCCTCACCCACCTTCCTTTTTTAAGCCTAAAATCGGGAGCCTTCTGCTTTTAGAATGTTGCATGTGAGAGAGAAAGTGAGAGGGAGATTACTGTAGAACTACTAAGGATTCGTTTAATGAAGACCTCCTGGAACAGCATGTTAGACCGACTTTACCACCTTCCAAAGAGTTTGCTTCTTTAGAGAAATTATATGACAACTTTGTGCATGTGTACCTCGTGTTGTACTTTAGATAGTCCTGAGAATTCATGAAAAGAGACCCATTTTTATATGAAACTAAGTATTAAATTCCTCTGATGATTACAGTTGCCCTGTTTTCAAAAGTAACTTTTTTCACATTCAAAGAGGTTTGGTCAGACTTCATATTTTGGATTTGAAGTGTTTTTAGGTAGGAAAAAAAAATCCTTAGAATTCTTTCTGCCTCTCCTAGCTGAGGTCTTCATGACCGTTGAGCTTTTTAGCTTTTCTTCTCATAGCTTGTAACTTTCTACAACTGAGAGATTGCTTTATTTCCTTAGAGTGAGCAGGGTCAGGATGTTTCTTTTCTTTTTTTTTAATTGAGATATAATTGACACATAACATTATATGAGTTTCAGGGGTACAACATCATGATTTGATATTTGTATATATTACAAAACGATCATCACACATAGTTACACACTTTTTTCCAATGCTGAGAACTTTTAGGATCTACTCTCTCAGCAACTTTCAAATATACAATACAGTATTATTAACTATAATCAACATGCTGTACATTACATCTCCAGGACTTATTCACAAGTGGGAGTTTGTACCTTTTGACCACCTTTGCCCATTTTGCCCACTCCCTACCTCTGGCATTCTGTTCTCTGTATCTGTGAGTTTGGTGGGTTTTTTTTTTTTTTTAATTCTACACGTAAGTGAGATCATAGAGTATTTGTCTTTCTCTGTCTTATTTCACGTAGCATAATGCCCTTAAGGTCTATCCATGTTGTCACAAATGGCAGGATTTCCTTCTTTTTTTGTGGATGAATAATATTCCATCGTGTGTGTGTGTGTGTGTGTGTGTGTGTGTATGTGTAGCATTTTGTTTATCCATTCATCTATCAGTGGACACTTAGGTTGTTTCCATGTCCATTGTGAATAATGTCCATTCACATTTGTGAATAATGTTGCAGTGAACATGGAGGTGCAAATATCTTCTTGAATTAGTGTCTTCATTTCCCTCAGATAAATACCTAGAAGTGGAGTTACTGGATCATATGGTAGTTATATTTTTAATTTTTTGAAGAACCTCCTTACTGTTTTCTGTAGTGTTTGCACCAATTTACATTCCCAGTGCACAGGGGTTCCCTTTTCTCCACTTTCTTATCAACACTTGGTATTTCTTGTCCTTTTGATAAAAGCCATTCTAGCAGGTATGAGATGTATCTCATTGTGGTAAGCATTTCCCTGGTGATAAGTGATGTTGAGTACCTTTTCCTGTACTTGTTAGCCATCCGTATGTCTTCGTTGTAAAAAACGTCTGTTCAGAGCCTCTGCCCATTTTTAAATTAGATTGTTCTTTTGATATTGAGTTATATGAATTTTTATGTGTTTTGGATATTAATCCCTTATCAGGGATATGATCTGTAAATATTTTCTCCCATTCCATAGGTTGCCTTTTCATTTAGTTGCTGGTTTCCTTTGCTGTGCAGAAGCTTTTTAGCTTGATGTAATCCCACTTGTTTATTTTTTACTTTTGTTGCCTTTGCTTTTGGTGTCAAATCCAGGATGTTTCTAATAGCTAAAGATGTGAAAACCCTCTATACTTTTCACTAGTGGCTTACTTATGTATCTTTAACAAAGGAACCTTAAAAATGTTAAGGAGGACAAATTACAAAGAATTTCATGTGGCTTGGGTATTTAGGATAGACAGATAAAAATAGTTACGTTTTCATTTTTCATATATTTTCATATTCATAAGAATGGTAATAGTACTTTTCAAAAATATGAACAAGATTTCCTTTCAACAACTTTTCTAAGTATCTGCATTCTTTTTTGGAGGCAGAGTTTTATAATGTTTATGTTTACTAGACACTCATATGCAGCTGCAGGAGCTATCAGTGAATTAGAGCCAAAAATAAGCCCGTCTGTGGGGAATTGGCAAGTGAAAAAGTCTCAAGAAAGTAGGATAAAAGAAGTACATTAGTTAAGTAAAGTTTGATATGTCCACACAGTGGAAGACTGTACAGCCATTAACATATTATGCATTGTGATACTGACATGGAAGAATATGCTCTCTGTATTGTTAAGTGTAAAAGATCACCAAACTACATGTATAATATGATATATTTTAAGTGTCTGTGTGTGTATACCTTGTATGTATGTATGTATATTTACGTATAGAAAAAAATCTGGAACGATAACCAGTAAATGTTAGCAATGGTTGTTTTTAGGTAGTGGAATTTAGAGGCAGTTTTTCATTTTCTTCTTCATAATTTACTAAATTATATGAATGTTTTATAATGAGTCTATATTATTTTGATAATAAGAGACAATAAAGATATTTTATTTGGGAGGAAAATACCTAATTATTGTAATGTACCTTCCCTTCCTGCTCTAGGCTTCATGCCCTAATTGTATCAGAATTAAATGGATGGTCAGGGAAGGTTGGAAAGTCTAAGAAAAGGAGGAATGGGAGAAATCAAAGTATAATTTCTAGAAATGAAGGTATATTTTCTCCCTGACTGGAAACAATAGTAATGAGAACCATCTCTAATTGGCATTTATATGGCACAGGATCAGATATTATACTTTTGCTGGAGAGAAGGTCTGCAACAGAGGGTGAAAATACTGCTACTGCTTGTACTACTAGATGATACTTATTGAGCGCTCACTACACACCAGGCACCATCCTAAACACTTCACGTAGTAACTCATTAATCCTCATTGTAGTCCTGGTATTATCCTTGTTTTATAGATGAGGCACAGAGAGAGTATTAGTATGCCTCTACTTTCTGCCCTGGGTTTTGAAGTTCCTAGATCTTACTAGAACTATGAGAACTTGCCCAAGGGAGGTGCCGTAGCTAGCAATGCTGTAGCTGGGATTCAAACCCAAGCACTCTAGGCCAGAGACACCATTCTTTTTTTTTTTTTTTTTTTTTTTTTTTTTTGCGGTAAGCGGGCCTCTCACTGTTGTGGCCTCTCCCATTGCGGAGCACAGGCTCCGGATGCGCAGGCTCAGCAGCCATGGCTCACGGACCCAGCCGCTCCGCGGCATGTGGGATCTTCCCGGACCGGGGCACAAACCCGTGTCCCCTGCATCGGCAGGCGTACTCTCAACCACTGCGCCACCAGGGAAGCCCCCAGAGACACCATTCTTAACCACTAAACTGTACAGCATTTTTAATTTGATTTCATTGGATCGTCATCTGTAGAGAATTTGATACAACCTGGTCACTAAAGCCATCTTAGGATCTGCAAAGGACAATATAGAGATAATTTTGTTAGTACTGAGTTCTTAAGACAGTATATGTCATGATAGGATTTTGTACTTTTTAAATATTACACGTTAGGGTTATACTTTATACAATTGTTGGTATATACTCACACAAACCCATTTTCCAATGTAGTCTTAGAAGATGATTCCATTGTCATAAACTTATGTATATATGTTTAAGTTTATATATATGTTTATATGAGATATATTGATATATATATCATAGAAGAGGAGAAAAGTTATAAATCAAGAACTTAGTATTATTGTTTTTTGTACCAATATTGTATTGTCTTGCATTACTAATTCTAACAGTATTTACAAAAGGAAGTTACCAAATTTTACTGTTGGTTGTCACATCCTAAATGCAGCTATGGCTTGTTTTCTGTAGTGTATATGTTTAACCAAATCAACATTTTTCCACCAAAAAGGCCATAATGAAAGGAGAGGCGAGGGAAGAGTTGGTAGAGATGGAATAAATAGAACAAACTCAAATAATTTCTCTTTGTATAATTTAAATGTAGTGTTATAATTCCCATTGAAAAATTAGGAAGTTAGTGGAAAGATTTAAGAGACATTTAACAACTAACCTCATTTCCGCTTCAGAAAAGCCATTTCCTCTCTCGATTTACCATTATGGTGTGAGCCACGTGAGAAACTTTAGTATTCAATTTTCATGTGAATTTTTTTGTTGATGAATGTTTACAGTAATCAAATGTAATTAAAGTGGAACAGAAGGCATGTGCAAAACAAAAGTATCCAGCTTTAGGAAATGGCTGGCATGTATAACACCTAGATTTTCTTAAATCTATATATACTTAATAACTTAATTATATATTTAGGTCCTTAAACAAACTTATGTTTTCTTTCAAAATGAGTACTCTATTGAAATGATTTTGTTTTTTATGTCTCTAAGAGGTCAGATGGTATCAGATTTTACTAACCTGGAAAATTATATTGGTTGTTTTTATTTTAGAACTTCATTAATTGATGGTAAATATTCATTTTATATAAAAATTAAGTTGTAATAAATAATTTGGACTTCAGTACATCTTTTTGACCTTTCCAATAATAGGTATTTATAATTACAATTAGCAGGCTTATAGTAAGGTCAACAAAACCTGACCCAATGACAATTTAAAATCAAACCATTTATAAATACAAGGTCATATTTTATTCCCCTCCTTGTTTCCACAGTGCATTGCACATAATACATACCCAGTAAATGTTATTTAGTGAAGGAGTGAAGGAATGAATGAGTAGACAAATGGGAAATACTAACTTCTGTCCGAAGAGTCATCTAAACTAAGTATTAATTGGAAGAGCTAATTTTATTTCTAGAAAACTAAGACTAGGGAAGTGCTGAACTGCCCTTCATTTCATGATAGATGATATGAAAAAGGTAAATGAATGAAGGGGGTTCTCTCTCTGCTAATAACATATTTAAACTGCTAATGAGAACTTTGCAGTGCCTTTTTAAAGTGATTTAATTTTCATTAAGACTGAGGAGATGGTGCCAAAAATACCAAGAACTTTATTCATTTTTAAAAATGTAACTCAGAGTTTGCCAGAAATACGTGTCAGGTCTATTTTTACCTAGCTTTTAATCCCCTTTGCCTTAATGGAGACAGATCTTTTGAAATATTTTTCTCATTGGATATTTATGAACAGATACTAGAGAAATTACTGTTTCCTCCTTCTCTTCTTTCAGGTCATAGTTCATTTGATGGAGAAATACACTTAGTGTTATGAGGCCACCAAAGAAACACATTTAATAGCAGCATTTGTTATTCTGCCTAATGGTGTAAAACATTTCACGTAATATTTTAAAACATAAGTCCAATATAAATGCTAAGCGGGTATTACGGAGATCTTGTGCTGCTTAAACGCAAGTTGGGTTGTTATAACGGTGCCTGTAAGTTAGTAACTGATATTTGGTATTATGTACTGAGAAAAGCACATCTGTAAAAACCGGTGTGTCCTGGTATTCGTGGCAGGATTTGGACTGTCTTTAATCTCCTTTGACTTGTTCATCTTCCTTTAAGGCCATCCATAAAGATGCACTGAGTATCCTTTTCAGCCTTTGGTTAGGATTTGCATCAGTAGTCATAAACCTGCTCTCCGGACAAAGACACCCTTTCCTTTGAAGTAATTGCTCAAGCTTTTCAAAGCAGTCCAAGAAGTCTATCCTCTTTCTCTTTTTATTTTTCTTTAAGAAGAGTTTGAAGTGTAGTCCCTTAAACTAGAAGCAAGATAAATTTTTCTCTTCAGCTTTATTGAAAGCCATGACGATTTTTCAAGCAGTAAGACTTTAAAAGGTTCTTAAGGGAATGTGTTCTGCTTTATGATCCAGCTTTTGGTAGATCCTACTATCTCAGAAAGCAAAAGTAAAGACTTTTTGTATCCATTAACTACTGCAAATTTTTATCAAAGAATTAACCTGATATTTTTCAGAAGACTTTTTCCCCTGCTCCTTACTCAGTTTAGAGACTTCAGTGAGAGATGGCCATAGCTTTGGGGTCTTTGAAAACGTAATACATGGCCAGTATTGTCTTATTTGAGCTGATTTCCCCCCTAGGTATTAACTCTGTGGGTTGACAGGTAGTTGGGAGGGGCAGATTTAGATGGGTGCTGCAGTCAGAATGTTATATGGTTCCCAGATTTTGTTTCTAGGCTTTGCAAACAAATATACATGGACACATATGTATATCGTTATTGGTATGTGGGATGTTATTGCTGTGTTGCAGGATGATGTATAAGGATGTAACTGTGGAGAAATAGATTCTGTGAGCCACATATGAAGCCTGTGTTCCGCCTCCCATCAACCCTTCTACCCTTCATAATTTCATTCCAAAGGGCTTCCCAAAATATCTGTTGAACTTATTAGTTTGGACCTGTTGGATTTAATTCCCATATCATAGAATTCTATTTTCTGTAGTGAACTTTTAATACATAAAACATTTGGTTTATTGAAACTCATAAAAATCCAAGTATTTATTTTGAACAGATTTTTTAATGAGAAAATGTAAAGAACACCCAAGCTGCACTGCATATAATAAAGGGAATACAAACTTTAGTCTTTAAACAAGACTGGAAATGGCTTTTCTTAGAGGAAATGATATCTCTCCTCGTATTGTTGTATGTGGATTTTTAGAGGCCATGAATATGCGTTTCCTAAAGGGGATGAAAGTTCAGTAGCAGAGTCTTTTTTACTAGACATCTAGTGAGTGTTTGTGAAGCCAGTAGAACCCAGTGATCACAAGTTTACCCTTATGCTTTCAATTTGTTTTTTTCTCTTTCCTTTCCTTCCCTTCCCTTTCCTTTCTGCTTTCTCCTTTTTTCCCCCCATATTTCCTGAACTGTCTAACCTGCTTCCTGGTTTAGAAAACATTTTGCCAAACTTTGAAGCCAGAGTCCTAGCATTGAACAGGCCTTTATTTAGAGATCAGGCCCTAGGAAAAGGCAAATCTCTTTTCAGTTTTGAAATTACACAGCATGTACATGTGTCTTCTTATTTGTGGAGGGGCAAATGATTGGTACAGTGTAGATTACTGGAAAATATTATTTTGTAAGTAAAGCATACTTATAAAAATCTTAATTATGAGTTTACAAAAAAGAATGCTTATATCTTAATTCACTTTATGGGATAAATTGTGAGGCTTCCTAAACTCTAACTTTATAGTCATAGAAAATTCTCAGTATTTCAACTGTTTTACATTAAAGAAAGAAATCCAGTTGACAGCAATCTTCTCACTTCCTCCCCATGTCCCTGAGAAAATATTCTTAGATCTAGAAAACAAAAAATTAGCATTGGCATGCTTAAGTGACAACGTCCTCTGTGTCCCCACTATCCATCTGTCCTTCGTTTACTTTGGCTTACACTTAGATTGCTTTCAGTTGTCATCAGTTTTCCTTCAGACCCTCATTTTCCACTGAGGAATTCCAAGACAATTCAAGCTAAAACACAAATCTTGTTCCCCATAAAATGGTACCTTATGAAAACAAAAAAGGAACAATCGCACTGAAAATATATTCCTTAGATCTTAATGATTTTAATTATTGATTTTAAAAAAGTTGCCAACAGGTATAATTAGACATTTCAAAAATAACATTGTATGGTATTTTCATGGAATATAGAGCATCTTGGGATGGGGGATGGGGGACCATGAATCGGGGCTGAAGTATTGGTGACTTTTAAAAATATTTCTATTTTTTGTGGCAAGACTTATCTCCAGCAGAAAGTTAAGTAGTTCAGATAGGTTTGTAATATTTGCTTCTTTTCTTAACAAATTTACCAAGTTTGTATGCTTTTTAAGGGAAAAAAAATAGCTGCTATTGTAACAAATGCTTTCTGGTTTGGAAAATATCAAGTAAACTTTGTATTAAGGTGAGCTTCTCTCCCCAAAGAAGTTTTAAAAGTGAATCAAATGAAACCAAGCCCCTGGTTCTACTTGTCCCCTGGCCTTTTGCTATGCCATTTGAGGTCTCCCTTGGTCACCAAGCATGCAAGCCAGTTTCTGACTCTCACTGCACATAGCACAGCCAACGTGGAACAGAGTTTGATATGATGCCTTTTCACCCACGTCTCACTCAGAAGTACCTAGAGTCACCAAGAGTGAGGAAGGACACTGTGGGGACACCGCTGTACATCACGCACTCCAATAAATGCACTGTAATAATTACGTGAGACGACCAGACATGAAGTAACTGCAGGCTCTGGAGGCAGCGGGGCCAGAAGCACAGAAACCAGGCCCTGTCTTCACAGTAGAGGCCCTCTCCTGGTCTGCGCATTCAATAAACCCTACTTTCCTTCTTCCCCTCCCCAACTCCCAGGAAAACATAGGCATGTACAGAAATTTGCATGACATTTCAAAGAACACATTGACCATCATAAAAACTGCTAGTTAATTTTTGTGACCAGCAGCATTTGCCTTTTCAAGGACAGTAGGTTTCTGCTGCATTTTCCCTGATCTGCCAGATCTCTCTCCTCAGGGTAGGTGACTGTTCCAAGGATAGCCAAGGGTATGGGGTTAGGATGACAAGTTCTTCTTTCCCACAGAGTTCCACAGCTGGTAGTAGTGACCTGTTTTCTGGGCACAGTTGCCCCTGTGGATCACACAGTGCCATTTGTCAGTCTTACTCTAAAAGCAGTCCTGGGCTTCCCTGGTGGCGCAGTTGTTGAGAGTCCGCCTGCCGATGCAGGGGACACGGGTTCGTGCCCCGGTCCGGGAAGATCCCACATGCCACGGAGTGGCTGGGCCCGTGAGCCATGGCCGCTGAGCCTGCGCGTCCGGAGCCTGTGCTCCGCAACGGGAGAGGCCACAACAGTGAGAGGCCCGCGTACCGCAAAAAATAATAATAATAATAATAAATAAATAAAAGCAGTCGTAATCAAGGAAATCTCAGAGTGCTGACAGAGTCCTGCTCATTAGTCCACTTCATGAAGGCGTTTTTTGTCCTTGTCCCCAGAGACTATAAAAGTAGAGGACTCGTTTGCCTTAAAATAGTATTCTCCAGGCTAAATAAGGAATTCAGTCTCTCCTGTGGCTTGGCCCGAAGCGCGGCCCAGATGGAGCCTGTTGCGTCGGCCCCTCGTGGGGTGCCTCCACAGCCAACCACAGTTTTCCTTGTAGTTTGGGACTGAGGTACAGGATGACGTCTTCCACCTGTGAAGACGTTTTGAAACATCTTCCATTATTTGAATAGTCCTTTTCTGTCCCACCTTCATCCTCCTCCCCTAGTGTTCAGTCACTATCAGAATTAATTTAATATTAATAGTTTTACTCCCCCTCTGTTCTTTGAATGAACCATGGAGAAATATACTCTGTAAGATTTTATATTAGGATGACACATAAGCTTGGGAAAGACAATCTGAGGCAGTTTATAATAGAGATTTTGTCTTATTTTTGTTCTGTTTTAAACTATTGTTGCTTGATAATCACGTAAGGCTTAGAAATTCAGCAACATGTGTTCCTCAAGCGATAGCAGATAGTTTGTGTCTACTCCTAAAATAGGATTTGGGGACAAATTCCCAAACTATAAATTAAAGATTTAAGCATTATGGGAATCAGGAACAAATGATATGATGATTTAATCTGAGTCGAGGGAGGTCATCCCCTACACGAACTTGAATTGATTTGTTCGTTTAATTTTTTTTTCCTTAAGGTGAGACCACCACTCCTCGGGCCATCTTGACAGGCCATGACTCTGAGATCACTTGTGCTGCCGTCTGCGCTGAGCTCGGCCTCGTGTTAAGCGGTTCTAAAGGTAAATCTGTGGGGCCTTCAAAAAAAATGGATGCATTTTTTTGGTGTCTTCTAATAACAAATTACCAGAGGTGAATTTGGTGTCTTTTTCTCTAAAGCTGTGCTATCTGTGACAGTGACTGTTAGCTCCATGGGACTGTTCACATTAACTGAAACGAAATAAAATTTAAAATTCAGTTCCCTGGTGGCACTAGCCACATTGCAGGGGCTCAGTATGCACCTACAACTAGTGGCTACCGTATTGGACGGCCCAGAAAGGGAACATTTCCATCCCTGCAGGAAGTCCTGTTTCACAGCATTGCTCTGAAGAGTGAGGCGAGAACAAGGACAGTCTCAGCGTATTTGTTTATCCTTCTGGACTCTGACTGGGCTGGGTTCCACCTCACACCTGAACGGAAACTCCTGACCCAGTCTGTTTGACTTTCCAAATCTCTGAACTAGGCAGGGGCCAGGATGGCATTGAGAATGGGGTGGAAAGATTCTTCAGCTGGTTGGCCTGGAGGTCTGTCCCATAGCATCGTCACATATTTAGGCCAAAGATATTCAGCAAGCTTTCTAAGAGCGCACACAAGAAATCAGGATCTGACCAGGAGCAGAGCTGTTTCCAATTCATTGCTTATTCAGCTGTAATAGTCTATTCATCTCTCTGTCTCTCTGCCCTGAACTGAGCTCTGAACACAAAAAAGTACTGTAATCACATATCTCCTAGGCTTATCTGAGGGAGAAGCGTAGAGTTTTTGAGTCACCTTATCGGTGTCTTGAACTATGATACTTTGTATAGCTAACGAGACTTATTAATGAGTCAAATGTTGGTGTTTAAAAATTTAGTTGGTCAAAACAATGAAATAGTAACAATGATAGCAAGAATTCTATAACTACTGGATTTTTTCCCCTTATACCCAATGATTTCATTTATCCTGAGCTAACATGAGTTCCCGGATTGTACGTGATCCAAATTGGACATGTAAAGTGAGCCTATCATATTACAGGCTGTCCTCACTTTGCACGGTGGTACAGCACCATAAAAATGACCATGCAAGATGAAACCATGCAGAGATATTAAAAATCAATAATTTCAATGGGAAATATTATGAAAAATAATGGGAAATTTTATGATTGTTCCGTGGCCTTTACAAATTTTTATCAAAACAGTAAAAATTCTCTTGTTCACTTTTATACATATATGCATACATACACATATGTATGGACATGAAAAAAATAGTAAAACTCACATTTAGTACACTAATTTAAAACATTAGAGACATTAAGAATGAAAGTATTTTAGTTCTTTGTGAAAAAATTCATCAAGAGTACTTGGAAAGTGCTCGCCCCCCTCTCCCCATGTAACTTAAGGAGTGAGAATCGTCTCTGTGCCTTGACCAGTTGTCAAACTCCTTCCTAAGTTTGGATCAGCTTCCAACATTTCATCTTCTGTGCTTTCAATGTCATGAAATATCTCCTAGGTTTCCTTTAATGTGGAGATTTTTGCTGACATCACTTCTGGGACATCCTCATGTTTGTTACAGCACTTTCCATACGTTTTACAGAACTTATGTCAGTAAGATCACCTTCACTCACTTCCTCTGGCTGCATCTGTAGCGATGTCAACACTCCCACGGTCAGCTCTATCTTCTGTAACTCCGTTTATGTTGGCTTCCAGTTTTACTTTCAGCTTTGTCACTTCTCATTTCCTTACTTCAGATCCATCTTTGTTGGCCACTGCCCTCTTTTGATTATCCATTTTTGTAAAACGTCATACAGTTCCATCCCTGGGAGACAAGGAGGCAACACAACTACAGAGTTTGCTGTCTGTGCATGAGCTGAGTCATAGACGTGCAGTGGCCATTCACTCACAGACTTCGAAAGAAGTGATGGGGGTTGGTCACCCATCATGACGCACACCTGTTATTTATAGTGATTTGTGGACTGACAAGCTGACCATGAAGTGTGTACCTTATGCAGTTCCTGTGATAACTGAAATCTGAACTGTGGCATTGAGGGACTGGGGTCATTTAGAGTGACAACTGAAATTCATGTATGCTGGAACTGTGCAGAGCAAAGCCTGCCTTCTGTATTTATGTCGAGAACACTAAAAACCTATCAACTCCCTGAGTGGTCAAGAAAAAGCCGAGAGACACATTTTAATGGTCATGTGGGGAACACGTGATGATTCCATGTAGCCACGAGAAATTTAGCCCGGAGAGGAGCAGGGCATATAGTCTAATTACCCCATTTGTCCGACTCAGACATTTCTGAGAACTTACTCATCACACAAGCAGTTTTGGTTACCTGCTCCTCTTTTGCTTTTCATGTAGCAGGCACTCAGTAAAGATGCAGTTTCTCCATCCTCCGCAAGCATCTCAGCCTGGAGGTCAGCCCGGAGAGTGGCGAGTGGTGGATGCAAGCTGCTTGGTTTCGGGGACAGCAGGGGGGCACACTTGTTTTCCAAGGAGAAGTGGCAGAAGGATCTCTGTATGAATTTCCCTGGGGGCTGGGGTGTGAGGAGGTGGACCACCAGGCACCTTCTTTCATCGCGAAGTAGCAAGCAGTGGGAGGGAAGATGTTTTAGGCCTTCAGAAGTTGCCTTAATGAGTTCTCACCACACAGGCCCCAATGCTGCTACCATCGGGACCCTGTGTGCCTTACAGCAGCCGATGTTAGTTATAACTGAGGCCCAGCCTTCCTGGACGTTCTTTTAGGATTTGTAATTTGTCCTGTTCCTTTCTGAATTCCTCCAGCTCTTATTATCCCTTGGCATAATGAATTTCATAAAGTAACTTCCTGTCTCTTGAGAAGTGAACTTGAACATGCATGACTCGGCTTTCTTCTTTCCCAAGTGGAAGGTGAGATTTAGCCAGCATGCAGATTTTACAAAATAACTGATATCTAAGATATAATTTTTTAAGGCTTTCTACAACTGTGATACGGTACTGGCAGCCTGTTTCAACGGTGCTCAAGATTCAGGTCACATTTGTCTGTTCTTATTCAGAAACTTCATTTTGGCTTTTGTTTCTCCTGTTTTCTCAGAAGGACCATGTCTCATACATTCCATGAATGGAGACTTGTTAAGGACTTTGGAGGGTCCTGAAAACTGCCTGAAACCAAAACTCATGCAGGCTTCCAGAGAGGGTCACTGTGTCATATTCTATGAAAATGGCTTCTTCTGTACATTCAGTGTGAATGGAAAACTCCAGGCCACCGTGGAAACAGATGATAACATAAGGGTAAGTATACCTTACAGACTTTTCAGCATTCTATGTTTTTACCTCAAAGTGTAAAGGCGAGTGAGGAGGGAGAGGGTTCTCAATTCAGTAAATGGCTTTCTTCTCTCTCCCATTCTGTGAGTTTTCTCCAGTGCATTTTGACCACCTCTGCCACGAAGGCTGCATACAGAGATGCTCACACTCTGCTTTTATTTTTCCCTCCCTTCATTTAAACCAAGTACACATTAGAGGATTTTCCTTTCCTCTTTTCTTTACGATAATAATGTTGATAATCTGTCACTTTGAGTTGCGATTATTTTGTCAGCTACACTAATAAATCTGTAAAGTAATTTGAAATCCCTTGCTGGCTAAAACAATTTCTGTGGCACTTCAGTTAGTACCAAAGGCTCTGGGAAGTTCCTCAAGGCAGCAGTCGGAGGCTTTCTGCAGACTGTTGGTACACACATGCTTTTCCTCTCTGCCCTATGGCCGTTGTTTTTTTCCCTCTGTAATATTTCCCACTGGATTTTAGGCTTAAACAATCCATCGCCTTTTCCCCAGCACGCCTGCACTTTATCATACTAACTTGTAAGTGGCAACTGTGTGATTAAAGTGAGCTTGCCTAAAATGAGCACTGCCCGTGCCCGGCTCCAGAGACCCACACTTTCACAGCTAACTGCCTTGGGAAGGGTGGAAGGAAATCACAGGCTTGGACTAAGAGACATCACAGAACAAAAATCTCCACCTCCATCCTGCAGTCTGAGCCTGTATAAGGAAAGGAGACCATGGAAACAAATTAGTCATTAGCTCAGACCAGAAATGAAGTTTCTTTGAAAGAGCAACAAGAACCCTGCAGGCAGGTGGCCTGGGGAACCTCTGCACTAATCAAGGCCTCCCACCTGTTTTTATTTAGATGCCAGATTGTGCAGTGGCATTTGGTTAACGTATCAGAGCACATCAACTAGGCAATGTTTAGATGTCTTAACGAATAACTTAAATTTAAGTGGGCAGCCTGTACAGAGCAGCAAAGTTATGTTATCCTAAACAAAGGATCGCCCCCCCCCCCCCCATTTCACCCATAGGAACTCATTTATTTTGTTTTCCTGGGGAAGCTGTGTCTTAGGATATGATTGTCGCCAGCAGACTGCTGTGGCCTGCTGGTACCTCCTGGAAACTGGTGCAACTACGGTGTTGTCCGAGCAACTACGGTGTTGTCTGAGCACTCAGGAGTCCAGGGGCTGAGATTCACACGTCCCCAGGGCCCTCCTAAAATCTCTAGTCTCAACCCAACCTGGATTGAGACTGGAAGAGGCGTATGAGAATTGAGAACAATGTGAATGCTGGTTTGGGTGGGAGATAGGGTGCTATTCAGGAAATGCTACCCTGGCTGTTATTCTCAGGGAAATTTGACAAGTCCCTCATGAGAAAGGCCAACAAAATATTTTTTAACCTTGGCAGGCACCTGGTTTAATAAAATGTTTTAGGTGCTGATACATGTATAGTCCTAAAAGTCCAGGTTTTATTTATTTCAACACAGAGCTAGGAGTAGGGATTCTTTAGGACAAAGAGTTGAAGATTAATGGTTTTAATTTATGTTTTAATACAGCACTTATCCAGTAAAAAGCCTCAAGTATAAAACTCAAGTGAACCACAACCGTAAGGTTAATGGATTTTCATCAGCTGAATTTTATAAGTGTAGCAAATAATTATTTGTTGTAGTCTTCATTTCATTTCCCAGATAAGCCCCTAGAGATTGACGTTTGTGAAATGAATGGGGGAAAAGGATACTGGTTTTCACTGATATTGAAAAATCTTACTATGGGTATTTGGTTAAAATTTAGAGAATGCTTCTTGAGTGAAAGTGTCTTCCACCCACAGGTTTTGATTTCTTAGATGTATTTTTGTGTTCTTGCGAATAAGCTGTATTTAAGAGACCTCTGAAAGTTCGCATTTACTTGAATGTGAATTGAATGGCTATGAAACATTTCTATAATTTTAAAAAAATTTTTTGTCAAAGGGTTAAGGCAACTATACTAAAACTCTGAGTACGGAACAGTATAAATATATTTTTCAGAAGATAGATAGTTTCTTTCTGGCCTACTAGTACAATCTGGATTCCCACATTCACTGTATCCAGGTGGACATAAGATTACAGGTATCTGCAATAACTTTTAGAACTCCCAATGTCACCCAGCTAAAGAAAGGAAACGTGTATGTTAATAAACCAGGAAAAGAAGGTTTGGAGGGAAGGGGGCAGGAGGAGAGGAAGGGGCAGTAGGATCTGCTCCTCAAGTAAGGAGGGACCTTTTATATCAGGAGCTGGCATACTTTCTCTGTTAAAAAAAAAAAAAAAAAGTAGCCAGAAATGAATGGATGTGCCTTTGTTCCAATAACGCTTACTTATGAGCACTGAAATTTGGAATTCATATAATTTTCACGTGTCATGAAATATTCTTTTGATTCTTTTTTTCAACCATGAAAAAAATGTAAAAAGTCATAAAAAAAAAAAAGAAAGTGGCCTGCCTTTGGTAGGTTTGACAGGACTGAAGAGCAAATTACGTGTCTGTCCTTTGAGTTCAGCACTGGCAGGAAGCAGTCAGTCCTGGGGCAAGAAGAAAATGCTTAAACTGGGTTTAATCACCCTGGGAGTCACGGTTCCCTACCAAGTTGTCTTCCCACCTGCTGTAAACTTCCAGCAGGCCTAGTGAAGGTGCTCAAGCTGTAGGTGGTCTCCCACAGGCAGCAGGGTTTTATCAGGGATATGAGGTCAGCTAGCACTGTCTGCCCAGCCTCGGTACAAAACAGGCTTAGCACGACCACAGTGCAATGGAGAGATGCCAGGAAGCGCTTCGTTTTACAGTACTGGTCCCCGTCCACAACACGGACCATTTAACTAGTAGTCATAGAATTGGAAGAGTTTGCCACCTCATCCTTAAAAAGCAAAAATTAAAAACAAAAAAACTCAAAAACTCCAGCATTGCCTAACTTTGCCCATTTGACTTTTGAAAAATAGCAAGAGTCTTCTATGACTCATGATTTCCTGAAAACTCCTCAGGAACACATACACACTCTGTCCCTTTGTGGCTCCAGTAGCCGGCTGGAATCGTGTCGAATTAATCAGAGATGCGGTGAGGGCCCAAGTTTTCCGAGAGCCGTGTCTCTACTGAATGTTGCTGTGTCTCACAGGCTATCCAGCTGAGCCGGGATGGGCAGTACCTGCTCACCGGAGGAGACAACGGTGTGGTCATGGTCTGGCAGGTGTCTGACCTCAAGCAGCTCTTCGCCTATCCAGGCTGTGACGCCGGGATCCGGGCCATGGCACTGTCTTACGACCAGAGGTAACACTGGAATAGTGGTCTATGCTGGTGGCATTAAAAACTGGCAAGGGAATGTATGTAGTAAATGGGCTGATGGATGGGCTGGGTTGTGAGGGTCACCTGTGCAATCAAAAAAACTGATGAATATTGGGGTTTCCAAGGTGCTTTCTAAAAAGCATGATTTTGTTTGATGGCATTGCCAATCTTGGACAAAGGCTGAATTCTCTAGGAATAGACAGGATTTAAGTAACAAAGGCTCCAATTATATTGCTGTAAAGCTTTTTATGTTAAAGTACCTTTTTTCTTAAACAACATTTCATGTGAAATGCCTGTATGTCTGTCCATAAGGATTCCATTGAGAAATCTGGCTTATTTCCTAAAACCTCCATTTTAGGGAGATAATCTTTACCTGGCATCTTATTTCTTTTTAATATACAGTCTTTCATTTTAGTTCTTAACTTCTTTTACTGTGATAACATATACATAAAATTTACCATTTAAACCTTTTTCTGGGGTGCATAATTCAGTGGTATTAAGTATATTCACATTGTTGTACAACTGTCACCGCTATTCATTTCCAGAACTTTTTCATCATTCCATCTCATAGTGTCCTTTGATGTGCAAAAGCCTTTAATTTTGATGAAGTCTCATTTATCTATTTTTTTCTGTTGTTGCCTGTGCTTTCGGTGTTACATCCAAGAAATCATTGCAAAATTCAGTGTCATGAAGTGCTTCCTCTATATTTTCTCCTAAGAATTTTACAGTTTTAACTCATATTTAGTTTTTGATCCATTTTGAATTAATGTTTGTTTATATATGATGGTCATAAGGGTCCAACTTCATTCTTTTGCATGTGGATATCAGTTTTCTCAGCACTATTTGTTGAAAAAGACTGTTCCTATATATGAGAGATTATTTCTGGATTGTCTGTTTTATTCTATTGGTCTATATGTCTCTCTCTAAGCCAGTACCACACTGTTTTGATTACTGTAGCTTTACAGTAAGTTTAGAAATCAGGAAGTATGAGACATCCAATTTTGTTGTTCTTTTTTGAGATTGTTTTGGCTATTCAGGCTCCCTTGAGATTCCATGTGAATTTTAAGATGGTTCTTTTTTCCTATTTTTGCAAAAAACATTGAGATTCTGATAAGAATTAGGTTGAATCTGTAGACAGCTTTGGCTAATATTGTCGTCTTAACAATATTAAGTGTTCCGATCCATGAACACAGGATATCTTTCCATTTATTTATGTTGTCTTTAATTTCTTTCAGCAATATTTTCTGGTTTTCAATATACAGGCCTTTTGCCCCCTTGGTTAAATTTATTCCTTGAGCATTTTATTTTTTTGTCGTCATTGTTGTTGCTGTGATGGAATTGTTCACTGCTTGTATGTAGAAATACAACTTATTTTTTGTATTGTTGATTTTGTATCCTGCAACTTTGCTAATATAAGTTCATCAGTTCTAACAGTTTTTTTGTGTGTGGAATCTTTCGGATTTGCTACATAAAGATCATGTCACTTGCAATAGAGGTAATTTTACTTCTTCCTTTCCAATTCAGATTCCTTGTATTTCTTTTCCTTGCCTAACTGCCCTGGCTAGGACTTTTCGTACTATATTGACTAGAAGTGGTGAAAACAGGTATCCTTGTCTTGTTCCCAGTAAGAGGGGGAAAGCTTTCAGTATTCACCATTGAATGTGATGTTAGCTGGGAATTTTTCATAAATGCCCTTTATATCGTGTTGAGGTACTTTCCGTCTATTCATAGTTTCAGTGTTTTTATCACGAAAGGATGATGAATTTAGTCAAATGCCTTCTCTCATATGGGTTTCTTTTGTTGTTGTTAATTGTTGATGTGATATATTACAATTGATTTTTGAATGTTAAACTATCCTTATATTCCAAGAATAAATCCCACTTGGTCATGGTGTATATAATCTTCTTAATATGCTACTGAATTTGGTTTGCTAGTATTTGTTAAAGATTTTTGTATCAGTAATCATAAGGGATATGGTCTGTGATTTCTTTTCTTGTACGGTCTGTTTCACTTTGGTGTCAGGGTGTGTTGGCCTCATTGAACGACTTAAGAAATGTTCTCTGTAGTTTTTTAGAGGCATTTGAGTTGGTGTTAATCCTTCTTTAAATGTTTGACAGAATTCACCAGTGAAGCTCTCTGGTCCAGGGCTTTTCTTATTGAGAGGTTTTTGATTACTGATTCAGTCTCATTACTAGTTATAAGTCTATTCAGATTTTCTGTTTCTCCATGATGAAATTTTGGAATAATGTGTGTTTCTAAGAATTTTTCCATTTCATCTAGGTTATCCCAATTGTTGGCATACAGATGTTCCTAGTATTCTCTGATAATCCTCTTTTTATTTCTATAAAATTGGTAGCAGTGTCTCCACTTCATGATTTTAGTAATTTGAGTCCTTTTTTTTTAGTCTAACTAAAAGTTTGTCAATTTTGTTGCCCTTTTCAAAGACGCAACTTTTTTTTTTTCTTTTTGCTGTACGCGGGCCTCTCACCACTGTGGCCTCTCCCGTTGCAGTGCACAGGCTCCGGACGCGCAGGCCCAGTGGCCATGGCTCACGGGCCCAGCCGCTCCGCAGCATGCGGGATCTTCCCGGACCGGGGCACGAACCTGTGTCCCCTGCATCGGCAGGCGGACTCCCAACCACTGTGCCACCAGGGAAGCCCCAAAGACTCAACTTTTGACTTTGTTGATTTTTCTGTTTTTCTATCCCGTTTTCATTCTAATCTTTATTGTTTCATTCCTTCTGTTACCTTTGGGTTTAGTTTGCAGTTTTTTCTTGTTCTTTAATGTGTAGAATTAGGTTACCGATTGAGATTTTAAGTATCTGTGTTTACAGCTCTGAATTTCCCTTTTAGCACTGGTTTTGCTGCATCCTGTAAGTTTTGGCTTGTTGTTTTGTATTCATTTGTCTTGGTATTTTCTAATTTCCCTGAGATTTTTTTCTTTGACCCATTGGTCAGTTGCCACAAACTGATGAATTTTCCAGTTTTCCTTCTGTTATTGATGTCTAGTTTAATTCTGTTGTGATTAGAAAAAATACTGTGTGTGATTTCAATCTTTTTAAAGTGTATTAGGACTGTGGCCTAATGTATGGTTTATCTGGGAGAATGTTCCGTGTACATTTGAGGAAAATGTGCATTCTGCTGTTGTTGGGTGAATGTTTATATATGCATTAGGTCCAATTGGTTTTTAGTATTGTTCAGATCCTCCATTTCCGTATCTTCTTTCTGGTTGTTCTACCCATTATTGAAAGTGGGGTATTGAAGTCTCCAACCATTATTGCAGAACTGTTTGTTTTTCTCTTCAAGTCTGTCAGCGTTGGTTCCATATATCTTGCGGGGGGGGGGGGGGGGGCGGTGCTGATTGGTTCATATAGGTTTGTAACTGCTGTATACTCTTGATGAATTGACCCTTTTATCATTGCTATATAGTGTCCTTGTCTCTTGTAACATTTTGACTTAAAACCTATTTTTATCTGATATTAGTATAGCCACCTCAGCTTTCTTTTCATTATTATTTGCATGGAATATCTTTTTCCATCCTTTCACTTTCACTTTCAACCTGTTTAGCTCACAGTGAGTCTCTGGTAGACAGCACATAGTTTGATCATGTTTTTAATTCATTTTGCCAGTCTCTCTGCCTTTTGATTGGAGAGTTTAATCACCTTACACATAAAGTAATTACTGATAGGGAAAGACTTGCTTTTGCCATTTTACTGTTTGCTTTCTACATGTCTCAGTGCTTTTTTGTCCCTCATATCCTCATTACTGCGTTCTTCTGTGTTTAGCTGATTTTCTTGTTGCGACACATTTTAGTTCCTAATTTTGATATGAGGTACTACTGAGGATACTAAGTATGACATCAAAGGACTCTCCTAACCAAACCATACAGAGAGAGGTCTGAGATAATTAATAAATAGGCTTCTGCCTCCTGGAGAGGCTCCTCTGAACCGCCTGTCTTACTGCTTCATCTCTTTCCCTGCACCACCAGCTCAGGGACAGGGGAAGCAAACAGCAACTCCTGTCTATAGTGATCATGGCAGTGAGTCGCTGTGTTGGGAGGACAAAGCCCCTCTACCCTTAACACTATGGGACACAGAATATTCTTCTGCAGGGTGGTCAACACTCTGATTTCTTACTCTTCATTCATTCTGTATGTGTCACATACCTCTGTCAGTCACTTGATTGTATGCTGCTTCCTCCACCAGCAATTACTTTGAGATTATGATTCTTTATTTTGCTTCCAATACCTAATATAAAACGTTTACCTGCCCAGCCTCTCCGCCTTAGAAATTATCTAGTCTGTTCAGGTTTTTGTGACTCATCTTGCACAAACTAGCTGTACTTTCAATATAAAGGCAAGCTGTGAATTGGATCCATGTGGAGTGTCAGAGGTGGGACTCTGAGCTTACTCAGGACTGCACTTTAGTCATCAAAAAAACATACCGTAAATCTCACAAATTGTAGGTCTGGCTGCCATCTTCTGTATTTACCTTGTGGATTTGGGGAGGGCAGTTCTTTCTTTAGTAACGAAGCCTAGGTTTGTAAACCCCTCCTTCTCTCTCTGCTTCTCCCAGGTGCATCATTTCTGGCATGGCCTCAGGAAGCATCGTTCTGTTCTACAATGACTTTAACCGGTGGCATCATGAATACCAAACCCGCTACTGATAGCGACAGCTGGGCTTCAGCCTTGCCCCCCAGCCAGGGCACAGGAAGCGCCCTCAGCATCTTTCTCTTAGAAATAGCAATCACATCTGAATGTAACTTAAATTTGCTCTAAGAAGCAAAATATTTTTTAAAGTTAATTGCTATTTTTGTAGACTTTGCTTGACTTTTTGGGGGGGAATAGCAAAGCAGAAAACTGGCTGCTGGGTTCTGTAGTTTAGTTTAAAAAAAAAAATCTATATTTTTAGTCATAATGAGAAGTCTATTTTCACCAATTATGGAAATAATAAGTATACAGTGGAGCAAGTAAACCCACTTATGCTAGTTATATTATGGAAAAACACTTCCCGTTTATCTGTAATCTTGAGACATGTATGATTTTAACAATAAGGAATGGGTTATAATACTGGGATGAGGGAATTTTATTTACGCTGTACTTTGGGTCCTGTATTTTTCCAAACAACTGTGCTTCTTCAGCACTGAAATTTCTGGGATTTAAAAAGCAATGTTTAAATTACAGTAAATGTAATTTAAAACATCTCAGTGAATTATTTCTATCAATATTATTCTTCGAGCATGTTTTAGGCCTAGAAAATTAAGGTTCGGGGGAGGGTATTTTATTTTATTGTGTGGTTATCATAAAGGATCTAATGTTATCGCAAGTGTGAAATATTTACAATGTTTTCCTGATCTGTCCTCTTCTTAGCACACCCAAATGAAATGATGGAAATGCTCTTGGGCTCACAACCTCTGTTTTTCTTTTAAAGTAAATGCAAGTACCAGAGCTCACTCCCCGAGGGCTGACTGTGCTCACGCACTGAGACAGAGCCGTTGTTGGGGCTCCCCCCACCCCAACCCCGGGCCGAGGAACAGAGGCTACTGGGTGCTGTGTGAAGCAACCCTCGTTTTACCTTCTGTTTGTTTGTTGTTAAACAATCTTCATCTTCCTTTTGATTAGCAATTTGTACTACAAAAATGTCATTTTGGTGTTGTAGAATTCTACTTTTCTAGCAGATTGCTGTGTGGAATTCTGTGAAAAATATTGAGAAAAGGTCTGTATTGCATAAATAAATTCTTTGCATTGAAACTGACATTCCATCTCTATTTCTCTTGCAACTTACTTACCTAAAAGGGGTCGCCTCCTTTCTCCTACACATTCAGCTCTTCTCTAAAAGCAAAGATTTTAGGAATGGAACAACTCAGTTGTTTGTCTGCCAGAAAAATTAAATAAAATGGTATTTGTTTTGTTGGTAATAACCTTTTTCACTCCTCCTTTTGAAACAATGATGATAATATAGTTATTGCAAGCAAAATGTCAAACCCTGGTTCAGTCATAGTTTTTGAACAATAACCAATAGGTGAGCAATTCTCTTGAATGAAAACAGGAAAATGGGCATTACGGAAATGAGAACGAGACCTTTATCTAACAAACGACCAAAGGAACTTTATACACTGTTCTGTCTAAAACCCATCTAAAATGGGTTTTATAACCCATTAACAAAACAATAGATGGTAAAATGTGGGAGAGGGGAAGTACATCTTAGAGTCAAAGACATACCAAAGTTACTGGTAAATGAATATCCTCACTGGTACTAACCTGTGATATCACACTTCGGGAACTTTGGAGAAAGTGGTAGAAGAAAATTAGGAATATCTAAGTCATATGCCAGGCATACGCTACTTCAACTACCTATTTCAGCAAGCCTGAAGCAAACAAAGTTCATGAAGCAGCTTCCTCTTGGAGCCCAAGAAGAAAATCGGTGCCTCTACCGCCTTTATTGTTTACAACTGTGGAAAATCCACTGAAACTTAATACCTTACAACTGGCATCAACACACAACTACAGCCAGCCCCCCACATCCGTGGCTTCCACCAACCATGGATGTAGAACCTGCGGCTGCCGAGGGCTGACTGTATTATCTACTCATAAAATGAATCCCGCCGGCATCAACACAGGGCTTCTTAGGGGTAGACTCTGTTTAGTACTGTATACGTTAGGGTTTACTCAACATTCACTTATTTTATCCAATTTTCACTCCTTAAAAAAAAACTACTTCGAATAAATATAAACCGATTAGGGAAAAAAGTCAAAACTGAGGTGGCTTGGGATGAAACGGGCTGACCTACAACAGCCAGGAACCACGGCGGCACATTCAGTAGGTGGTGTGGCTGAGAGTGTGGAGTGTTAGAATGCACTCTGCCTCGGGAAAGTAAGGTTTCCCTCACCGATGGTGTGGATTCTGACGGAAACATCATCAGTCAAGTCCGTGAGGCTCTAATTTAAGAAATACCACTGGATCTCTTGGGGAAAGCATATGAGGGCTTAGAGCAGAGAGAACATGAAAACCTGAGAGGCACACGGATGAGAACTGGTGGACAGTCCACTCAGGAGAAGTTTGTTCCCAAAGTGGACCAAACAGCCACAAATAAATGTTCCAATAAATGAATCCAGTGAAAAGGAACAATTCTGCCTTGAGATAGCCCCACACTTCAGTTCTGCTTGTCAGCATGCGGGACGGTCCCCTGCCTGGGACCCACGGAAGCCGGGTGTAGCACATGAGGTCGGTAGCTTACCACCAGGCTGCCCATTCCCATTCAGCTCCGAGAGCAGAGCCCAGCCAGGGGCCTGACCTCACATCTGGGGCCGTGTGTCCTCCCACCTCGCTGTCGGAGGGGCAGAGAGAGATGGCAGAGGTCACACGTGGGTCGAGTTGGCAGACAGCCAGGGAATCTGGATGTAGCCAGACCACACGTCCGCTTTGCACCTTTTTCTGAAGATATAACTGAATTTAAATGGCACATGACAGTTTAGATCCACCAAGATAGGACTTTCACGGGAGAGATTTTCACTCGGGATCTTTGATACTTTTTTACCAGACACGATTTCAGGAGCTCTGACCTGGTTTGGTTCTCCTTCCTGCAGCAGCCCCACCCCCTCTCCATCACCGCTGAAGAGCCCAGCAGCCCCGGGACAGATTCCTTCCACATCAGGAAGCAGAAATGTCTTTAAACAGTTGGAAGGATCCCACACTGAGCTTGATGGAGCAGCTTTGCCACTTTCCGGCGTGCGTTGGATGATGGAGGAGCAGCCAGCCCAGCCCCACAGCCTCACATCATCACGGGACATCACATTAGGCCAGAGCATGTTCACAAACACAGAGAGGAGGAGGACGTGAATCTGAAAGTCTGCATAAACCATGCGTATCCGCAAATACGCCCGTGCCTCCACTTGGCTATTTCTGCCCCACCACAGACGGAGGGAAAGTGTTCTCCACTTCAACTAGGAGAGCAGTCAGCCTCGCTACCTCCCTTTTCGGTAGCATAAAGTGTAAGTTAATTCCATAGGCATCTCAAGTTATCACTGCAGGGAAAAGCAAGGAAGCTGGGAAGGCAAAGACCATATAAAGTAGCATATCAAAAAAGTAAAATTAAAAAAAAATTTTTAATTCTACCTCTTCTATTTTCTCTCAGATGAGTGGGAGAAACATCTTTTGGATCTTTCTTTTCAATAGATATGAAAAGTAGAGTCCGTGATGCATTTCCTGGGTCCCCCAAATCACACGATCCCCATATAAAAGCCCAAGGCTACGATGAATGACACACATCACTCCCTGCCCTGCCTGTCTGAGCCAGAAATGCAGATTGCTCAAACCAGAGGGCCTCACATCGTTCTTTCTGGAGAACAGGGTGGTCTGACCTGCAGGCAAGGGAAGCAGGTGACCTACAAACGTTCCTCTGAATTCCACGGCAGTCACGTGCCAGAAATATGCAGTGAATCCTTTTCCTGTCTCAAGTTCAGGAATATTTTTCCTTGCCAAAACCAAGATTCTGGGGGAGCCTGGCAGAAGCAGCTGGCTGTGCTGCAGCTGCAGACTTGGATCAGCTGAGAGACACTCCCCAGGCTTGACCCTAGTGCCAGCACAGGCGGTGCCCAGCCTCACACCATCAGACTCGGGCTGAAACCCTCCTGACCGCCAAAGGCCATGCTGCCAGCCCTGCCCCAAATGAAGGAGGCTTCTGTTTGAGGAGTATGGCACGAGCAGGTCAGTCTCTGTACCAAATACCTTTTTCTTCCGCTCAGCTGCTCGATGATGGTAACACAGACCCCACTGAGTTCAACAGCCCCTTAAAATCCATTGGCCAAGACTAACCAAAGTTGCACACATCCGCCTCCCTCAGAGAGACTACTGCCTTCCTTCATCTAAAAGAACTCACACGCCCCTGCCCTGGGAACTTCTTAGCCGCCTCGATTTTCTACCACTTTGTCAGGTGTCTTCCCCAGCCCATCCCAACTCCACCTTAGGACACAGACGCTATCCCTAAAGCATCCCTGACCACCTGGAGGGGCACAGCAGCTCCCAGGACACCTGCCCCGGGGCCGGGAGAGGCATGTCCAGGCTCCGTCAGCTCGAGACCCATCTGAGTTTCCTCATTTGCTGAACAGGGATGTTAGCTGTTCTCTCAGGGCTGTGGTGTGGCTCAAACAAGACAGTGTGAGATAACTCTGTACAAACTGTGAGCTTTTGTTACTATTTAGCACCTAGGCATTTCCCAGAACTAGACAATCGCTCCTTTAGAAAGCAGCGAATTCTGTCACCGGGCTGCTCCTGCAACGCTGCGTTCACACCTGACCCTCATGCCTCCTACCCACTGACCTCGGGCCACCACCCAGAGCGCCCAGAAGAAGTCTGCAGCCCCTGCCACAGAGCAGTTCACTGTGAAGCCACACATCAGGCGGAGGTGCCTCTGGGTTTTCCTAAGCAACACCTGACCGCTTCTCCACCAGTCCTTGGCTCCCAGGGCTTTAAACCCCTCGCCACCCTGGCTGCCTTCTTTTGGGCAATGGTGCTTCATCTGCACCACACCCCCCGAGGCCCCAGTGCAGAGCCGTACCTGGAAGGCTCGACCCACGCTGCCCACGACCTGCACGGACTTTTCAGGATGCAGCTTAAGGTTACGCTAACCTTTAAGCAGTTCTGTTGGCGCCTAATGACGTGATGCTCTTTGCCCTTCTCCCCTCCCAGATCTTTCCCGTGAAGCAGTGAACGCCAAGGCCTTAGGCCACTGAATCACAGGACTTCGCGCTTTGATTTCACATCTCAAGTTTGGATCAGTGCTCTAACCTGCTGAGATCGTCTTAAATCAGTCCATCCCATTTAAAACAGTGGATAAGGGTTCCTTCTGCATTGTCATACACATCATATGCAAAACTGAACAAAACAAGGAGGCTGAGTGCTGTGGCCTTTCTTTAGAGCTGCGCTGTCCAGCTTGGCAGGTGGAGCAACACGAGGCTACTGAACGCTTCAACTGTGCCTGGTCCCACCCGAGATGTGCCACACATGTCAATACACACCAGGTTTCAAAGACTTAGGACAAAGAAATAAGGGCAAGTATCCCAATGATTTTTTTTTTTACATTGATCACATGTTGAAATAATACTTTAAAGGGATGTATTTAGATATATTGGGTTAAATAAACTATACTATAATTTCACCTGTTCCTTTTTAGATTTTTTTAATGTGGTACCAGAAAATGTTAAATTATGTGGCTTACATTGTATTTCCATGGGATGGCAAACTGCCCTAAAAGTCCTCCTCCAAGACAGCATCACTACCCAGCACTCTTCTTTCTGAACCGTCCCCCATCTCCTGATTCACGTTTCACAATCTTATTCGTGCAGATATTCTGGGGGAGTTACGCCAAACGCTTCCATCTGTATATTCCATGTACTTTCACGTCACGGCAACCTTTTTGAAGAAAGAGAGACAGACTCCCGCTGACTCTTGGCTGGGCCCAGCAGGCAGCCCCCGATGGCTTTGGCAGGTCACTGCTTCCCTTGCTCTATTCAAAGGTCAACTTCTGTAGACATGGCTCCCCTGCTGGAATAAGGGGATGAACATAAACCAAGCACATGCCTCTCTCTCAGTGCGGGAGCGGAGGAACCCAGCAATAAAGGACCTCTATTTAATTTGGATCCTGAGACCAGAATAAGAGCTCAATAACGTTTGCTAAATGCGTGGGTTAACGAACAATTTGCTGTGGTGTCGGAGCCTTTAGTTAGGATCTTCGTCTAGATGACCACTCATGTCCAGGCCTTGATTTACCCTGGACAACAGGCTGCCTTCAAAAGAGCACAGGTTTGATGTCCGTGGAATCTGAAACCACATCATGGCTCTGTCTCCTGCCAGTTCTATGACCCGGGTTATGTCACCTGACTTCTGGGCTTGTTCCTTTACCACCGCTTAACACTGTAGGTGTTTGTGGGATTCATTACTAAAGAACTGCTTGGCCACTGCTAGGCCACGGTGCCACACCCAGCTCAGCCTACTCCTGTCTCCAGGCCACCCAAGGGTGCCACAGAACGTGGGAGCATGTGCGGGACAGAAGGTGCTCCAGCTCCTGTCGCCAGTGACTGGCACTGCCCTGGCCATATATTTTCTTAAGTCTTTAGCAAACGTCTTTGAACCTTGCAGTTTGAGAGATGGGGTCGAGTTTCAGGCTCCGGTCAGTACACTAAAGGCCTCGCTCCGTCATTCTTCCATTTTCCTTTTCACTATCCTCATTTTTCTCCTCTTTCTTTGACATTAGCTCGTCGCTGCCATTAACAAACATTTTTCTATTGGAAGCTATGAAAAAGCTTGCTCTTTAACCAGTGAGAAGAGCGACAGGCAGAATGTTCTGGACCTGCCCATCAATACCCTCTCTTGAAGCCTGCACCCACTGGAGCTGTGTGCCCAGGAAGCCCATCTGCATCCTGTCACCTGCCTCTGGATTGGATCACGGGTCAGCACCAGCCCAGAGAGAAATCATCACACAGCAGTGGGAACGAAGAGAACCAGAGCTGAAAGATACAGTTTCAAGCCGTGGAGCTGTACCGCCTTGCGAAGCTGGGGACAGAAGCAGTTGCAGGCTAAGCCAGAGCCCAGGCAAGCAGACGTTATGAGGGAACAGAAACCAAGAGCCAAAACGCAATGAAAGAAGCAGAGACAGGAGACGGCACAGTCTCTGAGACAGACACAGACAGACGAGCACAGCTGCCCCAGCTCCCCATTTCCTATAAAGCCTGACCTTCCTGTCTCTGGTTCCATCGAAGTCCCCTGTTGTACACTAACAATCTCTATTCGTTTTTGAGCTTTTGTGAGTTTCTGCACCTGTAATCAAACACACTTCCAGGTGCACCTCCGTGTGTTCTTCCCAAGCACCTCTCTTCCCCGTTGCAACCCCGAGACAAAAACAAACACCGGCATCAGCCAGAACCTGGGCCGGGGAGGTGTTGCTTTGACCACACACTCTTGGCAAAACCACCACGCAGGAACCTCTACCCACCCTGACGGCTATTTCTCAAGAAGGAAAAGTTTATTGGATACACTTGTAGGCGGCAAAAGTCTAACAATGAGAATGAACTACAGGCCCACCCGTTTAGAAGATGAGCAGGTAAAACAAATTCACTGATTATATACAATCATTAAAAAGAGCAGGGTGCTGGAAAAGAAGGAAAAACTGCCAGCAGCCTTCCAGAAGGTTAGTAACAGAGGATGTCTGCAGGCACCTTCCCGCCCAGTCCCCACTGCGCCCCGCGCTCCCTGGGGGTTGTTGCCGCCGCTGCAGACGAAAAGCAGACGGAGAAGGGAGGCTCCGGCGGCTCCTGGGGCCGCTGGTTGGTCCTGCTCTGCCCGCAGCCGGACCTGGAGAAGGAAGCGCCCCGGCGACTCGGCATGCACCACGCCTCTCGTTAAAAAGCCCCAAGGACAAGGTCGTCAGCATCTCCTAATACGGTCGTGGGAAGAGTCAGGGAAACACAACTTCGAGGGAAGAAACGGCCTTCCCTGCGGTCTGCACACAAGTCCAGAGCCAGTGTCGTCCTAGACGAGCCCCTGAGGCTGGGCGGAGTACCGGGACCAGCGTGTCCACTCGGGCTCCGAGCCTTGCGCGGGAAGCCAGCCCCCGACCCCCATCAGCAGAGGAAGGGCGCCCACAAAGGGACAGACGCAGTTCTGAGTTGCTTGTAAGAAAAAGGGAGCCCTCCTGAGTTTACTTAAATAAGAGAGAGATCTTGGTGCACCCAAAGTATTTCTATAAAAATGCGCTCAGTGTCAGATAAAAGTTGCACATTCTCCTGGTGACGCCGTCAAATGGCCACTGAACTGAGAAGACAGAGAATTTAAACGAAGCCACTCCGAGGACCTGTCCCCGAAGGCGACGCGCACAGGCCCCTCCAGGACCCGAGCGGAGCGCGCGGGAAGCGGTGGCCCTGGAGGCGCGCGCTCTCCACCCCGGCGATGCGATGCGATGCGCGGTGCGGGCAGCGATGCGGGCGGCGGCGGCAGCCGGTCAGTCGCGGTGGCGGCGCCAGGTCCCCGCCCGCTCGCACTCCGCGGCGGCGGCGGCGGCAGGAGAGCGCGGGGGCGACTCCGGGGACGCAGAGGGCTCCGGGGCAGGGGGCTCCGGGGCAGCGGGCTCCAGGCCGGGCCGGCTGCCGTCCGCGCCGAGCTTGCTGCCGAAGATCTGGCCCTCCTTATCTAGAGCCGTGTTCTGAGAAGAGATCAGGAGACAGTTAGCCCGCCGCCTCGGTCCCGGCACCGCGAGAAGGGCGCGCAGAGCATGCACGGCGGGAACAGTAGAGGAGAAGTAACGCCCGGCTGCCCCCGACGGCGGCCCACGGGCCAGCCCGTCCCCGGTGCCGCGGCCTCTGCTCCTACTGCCCTGGACGCGGCCTGGGCAGATCCTCCCCGGCTCCGGCTCCCAGCTGCCTGGGTTCGGGGCGCTTCTCCCCATGCCCCTGAGCCCAGAAGAGTCCTGGACAAGAAGCAAACCCCATAAGAATGCGAGGTCCCTGACAGCTAACTCTTCTAAAGAAGGTTCCCCGTCAGGGATTCGAAGAGTACTCACAGGTCATCTATAGTAAGTACCTCCCACCCCTGCATCACACCGGTGCCCCATAACCTATGGAAGCCCTGGGAATCGATGGCGCTGCATTACCCATCTTTCCATCCTCCACCATCTCCTCCCTGCTCTTCTCTTCTCTGTGCGGGTATCTTATCCTGTCACACCCCCAAGGGCTTTAACCTGCTCCCCTGCTCCAGGGGCGCAGAAGTCGTCTTACCTCCTGACCCTAGCCTGGGAGGTTGGCCCTGACCTGCCTTCCTCCTCCTCTGAGTGGGCTTGCGGACTTCTGCTCGGCCAGGCAGGCCGGGCCAGCAGCCCTCTCACTGGGTTTTCCAAACGTGCGGAGCCTTCGGTTCTCAGGCACCTTTAGCTACAAGGCACGTGGACCAGAAGTCCTTTTGTGGTCTAACCACCTTGAGGGGGAAATGCACCACTGATTCTTCCAGTACTCTTACTGGAAGGAAAAAAAAGTCTGGAGAAAATATGAACAATGGGGCTTCCTAGGACAGACTTGGGCGGCTGCCTTTGGGGCACTTGGTGTCAACTGGAAGACAGGTGTTCTCCACAGGCCCTTCCCAGCTCGGGCTGAACGCTCACGGATTGCCAAGGACAATTTCCGTTACCTGGAGAAGAGGTAACTGTGGACAAGCCAAATCAGAAACTCAGCATCGCTCTTTAACAACCTTCCAAGCTCCCAGTATGAGCAGAGGCCAGGCCACCCCTCAGTGAAAACACTGAAAGCGGGGAGAGGTGGCATTCACTTTTTTCTACCATAAAACTTCCCCTGGGTAGAAGAAAGCAACAGTCCCGCAGTTATTTCTCCTCTTCCCTTCCCGTCAAGAAGACGCATGTGTTCAGCGGAAGGAAGCACTGCTGTGCAGTTAGTACATACCATCGCCTGGGACCTAGTCAGAGGAAAGCAATGCAGGCGGCGTGAGAGGCAAGAGGGGCGAGGAGAGAAGCGGGGACAGAAACTAGACTTACTTTCAACAGAAGCAACACAGTCGAAACAGTTTTGTCTATCTTAAGCCCCAATCCTTCCCAGCTTCCCCCCGAAAGAAGCATAATCCCCGAGTGGGGAAGCACTCTTTTTGAATCCATCCTTTCTCCAGTCAGCTACAAGGCTACAAAATGCAGCGAGAAGGGGTTTCTTATCATTCCCTTTCCCACCACGAGATGGCCCCTTCTGGGCGAGGTGGTGAGCCCCCTCTGCAGGTGCACGGTCCTTTCTTAAGCATCTAAGGATAAGCCAGAGCAAATGCAAGTGCATTCTGAAACCACAGGCCCGTCTTAAACCAAAATCCTATCCAATCGTGTTCTCCTATCCCAAAGCCTAGCTGACCCTACACTGTCTTACCGCTAAAAATGCATCTTTGGAAATGTATTTGCAGAAAGAGAACAAAAGCCTTCATAAACGTCCCCATGTTATGCTCTCACTCACAAAAAGATGCTTTTTCACCTAAGTGAAAAACAGCCTTTAGCAGGAGAACGACTGGAGTTCTCCTCCCGTACACTCGCCAGCTTTTGGTCTGGGAAGGGAGGCAACGTGGCAAGGCGAGAAGTTTTAAGTAAAGTTTCCAAGGCTGCGTTTGGCTGAAACGGGTGTCAGTAGGTACAGGAGACCTGCACCCATGAGGAGCTGAGAGCTGGATGCTGGTGTCAGAGTCCAAGAGAAGCATGCAGATTGAAGAGGGGTGACAATTAGAGGCGGCTCTGATGAAGCATAGCATGTTGAATACCAGAATTCTGCTCCGGGGTCCCCAGAGTCTCAACGGGGTACAGAGTGAAACTCTGAAGTGTCTCTCAAACTGTCAAATCAAACTGTCAAACAAAATGCAGACAATAGCATCAACTTGACTTTCTTGCACCGTTATTTACCATTCCTACCCTATTATTTTCTCACCAGAGCCTCAGGCTCCAATCCTTTGGGGGGCGTGGGGGGCCAAGGCAGAGAGAACACTAGGGGTGGCAGAGGAGAGCAAGGTTCCGTCTGGGAGCGACACAGCCGTTCCTGAGGGCTCCGCCTCGGAACATTTATGCCCTGTTTCCACTGCTATTTGTATCTGTAGGAAACCACATGAGCCTCACATACCCCAGTTATGAGAACATATAAATACCAGGGAGACTCATTTGTGAATAATGATTTTTAAGAAAACATTTGAAACTGTTCCCAAGGGCAGGACACAAAGACGCACAGTGCTGGTGAAGAGAGCTAGGCAGACGACAACAGAAGCCTTGCAAGCTGCCCGGACGCAACCACGCCAGGTCCTCGGTCGGGGAAGGATGAGTATGACATCCCTGCGGAGGCCTGCTCACCGCTGCTCTGGGGGACAAGCCAGAATTCACAGGCCAGCTTTTTGGCCGTGGAGAACTGGTACCCCCAGAGGCAGGCTCTACTGATTCCCCCGTAGGCAGCGAGCGTGATGATGTCGTCAGCACCTCCCCAGAGCTAACGAACGAGCTGTGGAGTTGTGTACGGAATGCGGGGTTAGATGGAACCCTACCAACATGCCCAAGATGACACTGAACACACACGGGAACACACAACTTTCACAATCACCGCTGGAATCACAATAAAGCATGGTTCATTCACACAAACATCCGGTTAAAGCTCAGGAGTTTGAAATTTAACAGTTGAAATCCATCAGCAAATGGAAAAATGCCATTTGTAAACCGTGAGATGTAGTTTCTGTCTGAGAGAACCTAAACGTCCTTAACCAGAACAGAGCCTACACTGGGCCAAAAGGCAGAAGGGCTGATCATTCCAGAACCTTGGTGGGCCACAGGCCTTGGGCCATCCATTCCCATCTGGGCCGTGAGTTGACGGGTGACCCAGGGAATGAGGGGGGAGCTGCCGTAAGCCCTGGGCGCATTTTTAAAGTTTAAGTTTTTTAAATTTTAAATTGTTGTAAATTTCCCCAGAAGCTGCCTAATAACGCAGCCGGAGGCAGGGCGGTGACCCCTAACCCCAGCCGGCAGCCTTGCTCTCAAGGGTGAACCGCCTGAGAACTCTCTCATGCTCAGTCAAGATGGTGCTTTGCAAAGGGTTTAAGCTGACACTCCGTGACAACTCTGACTTTCTCAGGCTCTCTGCAGAACACTGCTGAGATGCCAGGAAAACCACAGCTCAAGAGGCCTTCCCGCTCTTTCGGCCCGGAGTCCATCATCACCCCCACTCGCGAGTCCGGCAGCACATCAGCCTGCAAGCCTGGCCTGGGGTCTGGAGCGGGGAGCGCCGCCACCCACCCCGCGGGAGGAGGACGGTGCGGCGGTGCCAGGACGGTGGTGGAGGCTCCAGGAGCAGCCCGCCTCCCCGCACTCACGAGGGGGCGGGGCTTCTCTCTGCCTCTGTCTGGACCCGCGTCCTCGCTGGGAAGCTTCCGAGGCTACGGTGCGCCCTGAGAATAAGCAACTGTTTTCCTCCCAGTCGCTAGGACATCGAGCCTTTCCAGAGGGTGAGGGCCTGTCCGGAGGTCAGGGTGACGGAGCTGTCCGGCTCCACAGATCCCCTCAGTACTGGGGTGGCCAAGACCCAGCTCAGGCCCCCGCCTCCGGAGAAAGCCAGACTCCCGGCCGCGGCTCCCTGATCCTGTGCGCGGGACGGAGATCACGCCAAGGATCCGTGCTCTACACACGGCACCGGAGCAGGTGCGGACACGCCAGGGGCCAGTTTCACGGCCCCACTTGGGCGAGGACTTGGGTCTGGACAGCTGGTGGGAGGGTGCGCGCCACGCTTCTGGCTCAGTTTTATTTTTTCTGCCTTCTCCCATTTGCTGAACTTACTTTCATGCTACTTCACTTACTTTAATGCCACTTTTCATCTGCTGTGTTTGTGGATTTAGGTAAGCTGCCTTTTTAAAAACATTTTGGAAGAAGAAAGATTTGAAAAAATATGGGGATCACTGTTACTGACTTCTCATAAAATTTTACCAACCCTGAAAAAACTAATACATTTTTTTCATTCTTCTGAACTTTTAAAAAACACAAAACACTGACTTTTTAAAATGGAATTTGCTTAACTCTGGCTGTTTCTTATCCCAAGTTCCAAAGAATCATTCAAAGCTCAAATAATCTATTTCTGAGGCCTTGAGTAGTCAGGGAGTCACTTCCTTTTGCTGTAAGTCCCACCTGGGCTTGGGAACCGCTCTCTAGACGGGAAAGCAGAGGTGAGACAGAAGTAGCTGCCTGGAGGCCACCAAGCCCAGGAGAAGAGGCTGGGACGCCCCGGGCCAGGGGCCCATCAGCCTGGCCTTGCTGGGACCTGCGCAACCTCTGATCCCAGGACCCAAGGCCTGGGAGCTGGCCAAAGGGTGCCCTTCACGTGCCAAGCCATTCCTGAAGTGGAGAGGAACACGACAGCGCCCACGGCCGCGTGAGGGAAGCGCCTGGCGGCTGACTTGATAAGATTCGATGTCGGCCGGAGCAGTGAGCCAGACGCTGCAGCTGCCCAAGGGCAGAACCACCCATTCTACTTACCATGATAACGGAGACCCCGGTGGTGGTGCTGTTCTGTTTGGGGAGCGCGTTATTAAAGTGCTGTTTGAGTTTACCTGTTACTTCAGCCTGCATATTATTCTCCTGGGAGGCATCGTCCTACAGGAAAGAATCAAATACACTGCCTTTGATTCTCACGTCTATGTTGTCTCTTCCTCAGCAGTCACACACCAGCCCAGTCACCACCACCATCTCCTCCTAAATGGGCCCATCTGAGCCACAAGGTCGGGGGAACAATCTAAGTGAAGTAATTAGAAATGATTACCATTATTCACCAGTCCCCTGCCCTCGGAAAGACCCTCTGCCATTCACCTCCCTCCTTAGGTCTGAAGGGGGCCGAGGAGAGGGCAGAGGTCCCAGTGGCACAAGGACATTCTACAGGGTTCTGAGACCCTTCCCCCGCAGCACAAATGCCACCTAATTTAGTATAGAGCCCTCCCACGGAAACATCAAAATTCATGAACAGTTTAGCATTTTAATCAAGAATGCAGGTAGCTGTTAGTCCTGATCGCTCATTTAAAAAATATGGCATCTCAGCTACTTGGCCCAAGAGCCAAGTCACTTAGCAGGACCCAGAGAGTTTGAACGGAAAGGTCGGGACATGTGGGACAGTGGGTGGCAGAGGTGCCTGGGGAGCCAAAGTCAGCAAAAGCCCCTGAATTAACGTCACTGTCCCGGAGCCTCCAGGACTGAGGGGGACGCAGCCTCTTCCTGCTGTTGCCATTTCGTGGATCGTGTTTACCACGAGCCCAGAGCCACCGCCCAAGCTCAGAGAAATTCCAGGCAACGTCACACATCCTCTGCCTATCTCTGGCAGGACCGCATCCCGGCCACGCCGCCTGCAGCAGGAGTGCTCCTGGGACCACGTGCCATGAAGACAGAGACCAGGGTCTGACACAGGCTCATCTCTGGGCAAATCCTAAAAACTCTCAAACCCCAGGATGACAGAAAAAGCTCCTTAGAGAGCATCCTGGCCAAACCCTTCTTCTCACAGACAAGGAAACTGAGGCCCAGGAAGGGACAGTGACGTGCCAGGTCACTCACAGAGCGGGATCCTGGTGCCAACCGCTTTTCTCCCAGAGAAGTGCCTTCATGCTACTTGCTCATTAGAGAAAACAGACATTTAATCCTCCACGGAACTTGGATGCAGAACTTTGCCTGCGCAAAAGCCCTGGTGAGGAAGCACGCTGTTGGCCACAGGACACAGAGACGTTGGTTCCCCGGGGACGTGGGTACTTACTGATACCCAGGGGTGACTCAGGATCTGTCCCGCAGTGCACCGCGCTTCAACGTTTACCTGAAGCATTTGACTGATTAGTTCCTGGAAAGAAATAAAGAAGGTGATAGAGCAGGCGACAGGGGGTAATTCCAGCATCAACACAGAAATCTTGAGTTTGCACCAAGTACTTCAAAGAACAGCCAACACAGCTGCTCAGCCATTTGAATGCAAAAGCTATTATCACCTCCACTGCCCGTGCCTAGGAGGCAATTACGCAGACACAGCTGCCTCCTGTCAGCGGCACTGAGAGAGGAAGAGGTCTCTCCCGAATCTACATTAAACCCAAGATGTTCTCTCCTAAGAGTTCCGGCCACTGTCATCATTCCACAGCGCAGAACCGCAGTGCTGCTCCTTCTGGCAATTCAGCAGGTCTCACAAATCCACCCCTAGAGTCTGACGGGTGTCCGTAACCCATTTCTTGAATAAATGAAAGAACAAACGTTTAGGGCTTAGAGGAGCACGGGAGGATGGTAGCGGCAAACTGGGACGACAGCCAGGAGGATGGTAGCGGCAAACTGGGACGACAGCCAGTCCAGCTTTCAGAATTTGGTTAAGCATTGCAGAGACCACACTGAGGAAGGAACTTAATGAAGAACCACACATTAAAAGTCAAGACAGGGGCTTCCCTGGTGGCGCAGTGGTTGAGAGTCCGCCTGCCGATGCAGGGGACGCGGGTTCGTGCCCCGGTCCGGGAAGATCCCACATGCCGCGGAGCGGCTGGGCCCGTGAGCCATGGCCGCTGAGCCTGCGCGTCCGGAGCCTGTGCTCCGCAACGGGAGGGGCCACAACAGTGAGAGGCCCGCATACCACAAAAAAAAGAAAAAAAAAAAGTCAAGACAGACACGGAGCTCAACACCAAGAGCTGCTACAGCCCCACACAATGGGTGAGGACCCTCAACACGACGCAACCCCTAGAAACGGGCCTGGATGGGTACCTTGGCTGAGTCTGTGATGTTGTCCCAGTAGGGGGCTGGAAACTCTAGCTTCCCAGCCAAGATCTGGTCGAAGAGATCTTCCTGGAGATTGTTCTCACTAAGTCAGTGATGGAGAAACAGAGAAAGAGTCAGAGTCACCATACAGTTTTTAACAAAATGCTCATGGGAAGGCGGGGGAGGAGTCCAGTCTCTCTGGCTTGGGCATTTCATAGCTCAGCTGTGGATCTCAACTGCATTTGGGATGACACTCTCTCCCTTTTAGACAAAGAACCGAAGAACATTTCCGGCCTGGGAATCACAGAAAAAGAGGGAGGTCTGTGTGTGTGTGTGTGTGTGTGTGTGTGTGTGTGGGGAGAGGTGGGGAGAGATGGGGAGAGATGGGGGGGGCGGAGGGAGGGGGGAGGGAAAGAGAGGATGAGGGAGAGGGGGAGAGGGGGAAGAGAGGGAGCGGGGAGAGAGAAGAGACAAAGATGCAAGAACTTTGTTCAGTGGGTACAGGGTTTCAACGTGGAAAGACGAAGATGTTCCGGAGATGGACGGTAGTGATGGTTGTACAACATTGTAAATGTACTTAATACCACCTAACCCTTAAAACTATACACTTAAAAATGGTTTGAATGATAAATTTTACGTTACATATATTTTTCCACGATAAAAAAAGACTCAAGAAAAAAATGGCATCCACAAATGATGTAAATCCTCATTTCAGCAAAAAAACAAGCTCAGCACCTGCCCTCAGTCTCTCGTGGTAGTAAGAGGGGAAAAGCAGCACATTTGAGTCAGATCTCCTTGTCCTTCCTCTTTCTACTCTTCCAAGAAAACAGCCAAAGATCAGTGAAGTAGCCAACATATGAAAACATCACAAGGAGTTCAGAATCTGGATAAACATTCATGACACAATGTGCTCCCCGCTTTGGAACTTGCCTTTCATTGAAGCTCAGTCCGAGACAAAGAGCCCATCCAAGGACATCGACTAGAGAACTGCACGGTTGAGGCAAACCCACCTCGCCACCCCTGGGTGAACATACCTCCCCACCCTGTGCCTACCTGCCCCCCCCACCAAGGTGCACCTGCAAACACAGCTGGTGCCTACCGGATAAATGATGACTTGACTTTTTATGGATGGCGCCATGGAAACACTGCTGGGAAAAATTCAGGAAGCTGGGCGTCCCCTACCTCCCAGAAAACTGCATCTCCACGGCCACAGAGCCCCTTCTCTTGGCGGGCACGTCAATGGCCAGAGTGAGAACACAGTCATTGGCTTTCTAGGCCATCACAAAGCCCTAGGAGAAAACTTAGGATGCATTGCTGGGGTCAAGATCAAAATCCAGGAGCGAAGTTCCGTCTCACTCGGCAAGGGTGCAACATTCCTCCCGGAGCTCCCGACAGGCTCCCTGCAGCCTACTTACTCCTCAGGGTGCTCACGTGGGACCCTGCCCAGTCTTCTGGACAGGAGGCTGCTCATGGTACCAGCCCTCCAGGGTCTGCAAGGGCAAGTGTGGTGTCCCTAGAAATACATCGCTCCAGGGAGTGTCCAGCGACAAATTTGGGGGCTGTGTGATGAGATGGCTGCCTCGTTCCTGTTCTAGGAAAAAAAGAGTAGAGTTCGTGGGCCGGTGAACATTCGTGACCTCTAACCAAGCCCAGTGGAATCGACACCGCTGGTCCATGACGTCTGGGTCACGCAGCACACAGAGCAGCACAAGTCAGGCCAGATCACCGGATGAGGCAAAAGATGCCCCCACCCACCTCGCTCTCCTAAAAAGTGATATTCTTGGAGTGAGCACAGACTCTTTCTAGGTGTCTAAATATTTTCTCTCCTTTTCACTGTTACTTCTCTACTGATTTAATTCAGCTCAACTCTCCTTCAAAATGAGTAAAGGATGAAAAAAATAATAAAAAATAAATGAGTAAAGGATGCATCTAAGAACACAATGGGATTTTACAGAAATCTTTAGAAAATTGGAGGACCCCAGGAGACAATGTTAGAAGGAGACAGAAAAAAGTCAGCCATTTCCAGAATTTGTTCTTTGTAGCCATTCCTCTCTAGGACTGCACTCATCTCCTTTTTGGTATTTTCCTGGAATCTCGACTAGCTTATGTTCTTTTAATATCTATGGCTTTTATTTTGTTAACAAACAGCTAAAACATTGGGGGTGTGTCTGCAGGATTTAGGTCCTTGGCAAAACAGCCTAAGTCAACAACAAAACCCCAAGATCCTGGCAATTAGAATGGCACCCTCAGGACCCGTGCTGTGAACTGCAAGAGCTTTGGGAATTTCGGGCTGCCCTCACGAGAGCAGAGCTGAAGAGAATTTATCCTTCTTAGCAGTCACATAATAAAAGCCTCTCTGATTAAACCTTCCCTGGATTCATAACACATTTATACTGTACAATCTGGCTGAGATGCTTCAGGCACTTTTTAGTGCTTCAATAGCACAGTGCTCTAAGTATGAAAATGCCCATTAAGAAAAACACTTTGAAAACAGCAAGAGTCTGTGTACACTCTTTCCAATGCCAAGTCATTAAAGGCCGGACAAGGTAACCTGAAAAGATGTTGTAAGCTATTTCACAAATGATGTGCAAACATCTGACTTCAAGGGGGGTATGTACGTGTGTGTCTTTAAAAGAAACATCAAATACCTCAGCATGGTCAGGCAAGTATTACTTGTCAGTGGCCCTAAGAACAGACTTGCTTAGGCAATAACTAAACTTCCAGTTGCCTCTGAAAAACCAACATCCTTCTCAGTAGCAATGAATCTGGTGTTGAAAAGACTGGAGGGAAAATATATGTCAGCCCAAGACTAAAGCCCGAAAACCCTAAAAGAAGAATGAGAGATGCTACAGTGAAAGAAGTTGAAACTGTCAATTCCAAGGAACAATTTTAATTAAAAAGCTTTGGGTGAAAATCATCTTTTGTAGAAAACAAATATTTTGAGATATCTGTTTGAAGGACTTTATTTTAGGTACAAATTTAAGTAGATAATCTGTCTTATACCATAGTCATTTATCATTCTTTAAAGGACCACTTCCATAATTTATATATATGATACATAAAATATATAAAAATAATATATTTTATATTATAGAAGGTTATAAAGTCTATCCAGAATGTCTCTGTACGCTGTGAAGATGTTTCTGTAACTAGTATTTAACATAATAGATTCTCTTTCATCACAACATGGTATGAAAGAGGGAAAACATTTTCAAAAGTAAGCTATCTAGAGTTGTAGGACCAGCTTCTGAATATAACATCTAAGGCAGCAGCTTTCAGAATGTAGTTTTACTGCTTTTGATTAGCCAGACTTATCCCAAGATCCCGCAAAGCTGCTGCTGTCCATTGGATAACAAGTCACAATAGATACATATTGTTCAATCTGAGTCTCACTTTTGTTAAAAAGTAAAAAGCAAAGTCAAAGAAAAAACTCCCAGGCTGCGCTGGCAAGTGGCAACACTAGAGGGAGTTGTGAGCACACATTCCTCTACAACTGATCCCTGATACCCTTTTCCAACTGCTCTTAACTTGGGTTAACCAAGGAGGGAAACTCTACTGTAAGTGGTCCTAGAATTACTTACTATCAAAACCCACTACCCTAGGGGCTTCCCTGGTGGCGCAGTGGTTGAGAGTCCACCTGCCGATGCAGGGGACGCGGGTTCATGCCCCGGTCCGGGAAGATCCCACATGCCGCAGAGCGGCTGGGCCCGTGAGCCATGGCCGCTGAGGCTGAGCGTCCGGAGCCTGTGCTCCGCAACGGGAGGGGCCACAGCAGTGAGAGGCCCGCGTACCGCAAAAAAAATAAATAAACCCACTACCCTCTGCACTTGACTAGTTCCCAAAACAAGTCATCACTGAAACCAGCCAGGGCACAGTGTGACTGTAAAAATAGCCACAAATGATCCCCCTCCCTCTATGTACACACTTAACCTTCTCCCACATTTACCCCAGGCTTAGCTATTTGATTTCGTTTGGTCAACGGGACATCAATGAAGAAATATGCGGCAAGCAGAGACTTGGAAAGTGCTCTGGCTGCTTTGGGATATCCTGTATCCACCATCATGTGAAGCCCATGCTAGCCCACCGGACGCTGAAAGGCACATGGCCAAGTCATATCTGTTTCCCAGCTGACACTGAGCCAACTACCAGGCATATGAGTGAGGCTACACTGGACCTCACGCCCCCACTGAGCCAGCCCAGAGCAGAAGAACTGCTCAATGGACTCACAGAATGATTTACACCCCTGCCTTTAGGGGAAGTTTATTATTCAGCAAAAACTGATACGTCCAGTAATCCTACAGTCTGTATAACCCACCTGAGTAACGATCTTGACGGAAAACCATGATGTTGATGGCCAGATGGAAAGAACTTTCCACCTACAGAAACGTAACCCATGCCACAAGGACAAGGTCCCACGCAAATGTCATATCTTTCACGGAACCTTTTGTGATTTCTAGCCCCCAACTTAGCATGACCTCATATGCTCAGTTATTCTGATTGATCGATATTCTCGTGATGTATCTACACCAGAAGGCTCTCACAAGTACAGACGGACATCTCTGTCATTCTTGTGTTTAGTGTCAGCAAAAGAAAAAAAAACCTGTTCAACTCAATTAAAAATTGATCATTTAAAAAAGATAAACCTTTCAACTTTTCTGTGTGTTTGAAAGCTTTCACAATAAAATGCGGGGTGGGGGGGGGTAATGGAATAAACTTATTTTTCACTTACTGACCGAATACTACAATGTAAACGCTATGGCCTCAGAGAATATGTTTTGTTCACCACTCGATTCCCAGCACTTAGAATAGTACCTGGCCCACAGGAGCTACTCTACAAAGAGTTGTAAAATGAACAAAGAAGGGATTAAAAGGAAAAGAGCATTCAAGAAAACTCAGAGGAAAATCAAACATGCACCATTAGATGAACTTCTGCTTCAAAGTGTTCATTTGCTCCAAAGAGGGAGACAGAACTGATCAAAAGAGATGCTGTGTCAAAGCCCCACACGCCCCCTAGTCATGGACTGCTGGGTGCGAGTGCACTCTGTGGACCCCAGCACACACCCAAACACCATGTGTGGCCACCAGACGAGGCGCAGGGTCACCAAGGGTCAATCTGCTGTTCCCAGTTCTGTTTATGCCAAAAGTATTTGTAATTCTACTTAATATTACGTGAACGGACAAAATAAATTTAAAAAGAAAGAATTCCCTGTTTCTACAAGAACTAGGTCGAATGCTTTGCAAAGTGAGTTGTTTAAAAACTGCTGTTGAGGGCTTCCCTGGTGGCGCAGTGGTTGAGAGTCCACCTGCCGATGCAGGGGACACGGGTTTGTGCCCCAGTCCGGGAAGATCCCACGTGCCGCGGAGCGGCTGGGCCCGTGAGCCATGGCCGCTGAGCCTGTGCGTCCGGAGCCTGTGCTCCACAACGGGAGAGGCCACAGCAGTGAGAGGCCCGAGTACTGCCAAAAAAAAAAAAACTGCTGTTGAGGGGGCTTCCCTGGTTGCACAGTGGTTAAGAATTCGCCTGGCAATGCAGGGGAAACGGGTTCGAGCCCTGGTCCGGGAAGATCCCACATGCCACAGAGCAAATAAGCCCATGCGCCGCAACTACTGAGCCTGCGCTCTAGAGGCCGTGAGCCACAATTACTGAGCCAGTGCTCCTAGAGCCCGTGCTCCGCAACAAGAGAAGCCACCTCAGTGAGAAACCCGCTCACGGCAACAAAAAGTAGCCCCCACTCTCAACAACTAGAGAAAGCATGTGCATAGCAACAAAGACCCAACACAGCCAAAAATAAATAAATAAATTTATTAAAAAAAAAAAAAAACCAAAAAACTGCTGTCGAATTAAGTAGAAGAGACAACTCTTTAAGAACTAGAAAAAGGCTTACCTGGAAGGATCAGATTGCTTCACAAGGATCTTTAAATCTATTCCTCTTGAAAAAGACTGAGAATGGAAATCATAGACACTGGACTATGGGTGTGTTTTACGGAAGAATGACCGCAGGAAACTCAGGGGACCAAACAAAAAGCAAAGGCCTTGGCCTCACATCAAAAGTGTGGACAAGGAATATACATTAATAGGTTGTAAATTAAGATAAAAAAGTGAAAGGTATGTTTGTGTAATTTTTAACTGACATTTTTATTGAGCAGTTTCTGGTCCTGATTGCCAGAAGTAGAATGTCTGCTTCCTGATCAAAGGGAGAGGGTTTACAATTCAAATATTGTCATTCAAAGAGCCACTGACCTTCGGAAGGGTGGGAATCCACAGAGCAGTATGTACGTGATCACCCCAGCTGCCCAAATGTCCACCTTCAGGCCATAGCTGGGGAAACAAAGTGGGTGGGAGGAGAGAAACAGTGATACTACTCCCAGGAACCCTGCACATTACTGGAGTACTTGCCTTTGTTTGTTAGGGAAAAAAGGCCTTTTGGTACCAAACTGCTCGTTTCATGTAAAGGAATGAATTACCCTCTGGACAAAAGGTGTCTGCTCTTCTCCCAACCTCACCACCATCTTGGGGACTCCAAGACTGGCCTTGGAACAGAAGTCAAGGCCTAGGGCTCTTGGAACTAGGAGCACAAACTCAAGCTCCTGGGATCAAAATCATGGTGCAGGTAACAGTCTCTCCTGCCCTCCACATTCCCAAGAGGCATGTGAATACACAGCAGGAGTAGCAGCAAAATATACCCTTTCCCAAAGTTAAAGCACTAACCCAAACCCCCAGGAGGCATACCCGGTTTCAGCAATGATTTCTGGGGCCACATAAGTCGGGGTGCCACAGACTGTGTATAAAGGGCCTTCTACCACAGTGGCCAGCCCGAAGTCTCCCAGTTTCAAAGACTTGGTCCCATCAGGATATTCACACACCTGGAACAGAAACCAGCCAATAATCAGAAGTCTTTTTTTTTTTTTTTCCTCAGTGATTGCAAGGGGTGGGGGGCCTTTGGAATTAGGCAGAAAGGACACAGATACATTTACTAACAAATCAAAAGAAATCTCTCCTTGTGATATTAACGGCATGGTTTATCTTTGTTGCTTCTTAAAGCTCTAGTTTTTCTTTTTAGAGATTTTGCATGACTGTGTGAAATAGGAAAAAGACAATATTTCTACCTTTGCAAAACGTTCCTTACCTAGGAGTATAATGAACATGTCTGCATGCTGAGGAGTGTAGGTGGCTGCTTACCTGGTTGGCTCGAGAGCCCTCTAAAACTTCTGTTGTGTGTTTCCTGAGCGCTGGCGGGAAGGGGGGATGTGAGAGCCTCAGAAATGTTTATGAAGTGTCCACTGGAGGGCTAGGTGGTCTCCAACTTGCATGTTTAGTTTAGAAAATAAAATTAGAACTTGTTCTCTAGACAATGATGAATATAAATATTACATAGGGGAGAACCCTGGAAATTTAGAAAGAAAATGACTTTGGGGATCAGACAGCCTGAGCTTGCATAACCAACCACCCCACCCATTTTCTGGTGATGTGACCTTTGAAAGTCTCTCACTCGCCCTGGGCAGGATTCTTCATCTGTGAAATGGGAGGACAGGGGTCCTTGGCTCACGGGGTTGGTGTGAGGATGAAATGAGATGAAGTACAGATCAGGACTTAATGAATGTTCCTTCCTTTCCTAGAAGGACCGACTGATTACATCAGGTAAATCATCATCTTGGAAAAGGTTTAACAATGCTGATGAACATGTAACAACTTTTCTAGAAAGCACTGCAACCATATGTAAATTTCTTAATATCCTTCATAACCTTTGATCCTGTAAATCTACTTCTAAGAACCTGTTGCTCTGAGGCAACAGAGATGGACCGAAAGGTTATACACAAGAATGCCAATATCAGAATTCATCTGTTTTTAAAAACTGGAAGAAACATAAATGGCCAACAGGGTAATGACTTAATAAATCATGGTAACTCCAATAAAGATGTTGAAAAAGAAAACCAAACAGACAAAAAAATAACCAAAAAAAAAAAAATCATGGTAAATCCCTACAATGAAATATTATACAGTCACTAATAAGCACATTTCAAATAAATATTAATCATGGGAAATATTTACTATATTACATAAAATTTTTTTAAATATTCAAAATTATATATATGCTGTAACACCCCAAAATGTTAAGTTTATCTCTAGGTGGTAGCATTACAGGTTACTTTAATTTTCTTCTTTATACTTTTCAGTAGTTTCCAAAATGTTTACAATGAACATGTGCTGGTTCCATAATTCAGAAAAAATTAATTTTATATATAAGCAAACTTTGCTTATAGGATAAAAATCCGGAAGTTACATTTTAAATGGATTGTTTTAGAAGCAAATGAGTGTGTCTGAGAACAAAACTGAGATTTGACTGTGGGATCTTTAACAAGCTGTCTATTTGCCTCTTGGACGTCCATTCTGAAAACACTCAATTTCAGAGGATAACTACAAAAACCTAACTTGTACTCACGTCATACCTTTCCTCTACTTTTACATTTTAAACATATTTTGTTTGTGTTTCCTTGTATTCTACCATGAACTGAATCAGATTTTCATCTAAACCACTACTTACTAAAGGAAGTGAAAAATTTAGCAAATTATGTTTTTTCAAGATAAGCATGTTCACAACATCATCCATTAGTCTGCTACTTAATGAGGGGGATGATTTATAAACTCCTCAATAAAAAGACGTCAAGAACCTCCAGCCTTCCTCATGCCAATGACCCCACCACCTTAATAGGCATTTTTTTAAGGATGACACTGAAATACCTTCCCAGCCTGTGATGTTCTCAGCAGTTTAAGAAGAGTATTTTTCACCTTAGTATTTTAATAACTGCTTCCATGTTGATGTACTAAATACCCATGTGCAGCATGCATCTTTATGACTTACAAGTTTCACAGGACTAATGATGAGGATTTGGAGTCCCTCACAGATATTTATCATTCTGAGTCAGCCCACAACTCAGCAGAAACATATTCAAAGCTACTAATGAGGCTTCCCTGGTGGCGCAGTGGTTGAGAGTCTACCTGCCGATGTAGGGGACACAGGTTCGTGCCCCGGTCTGGGAGGATCCCATGTGCTGCGGAGCAGCTGGGCCCGTGAGCCATGGCCACTGAGCCTGCGCATCCGGAGCCTGTGCTCCGCAACAGGAAAGGCCACAGCAGTGAGAGGCCCGCGTACCACAAAAAAAAAAAAAGCTACTAATGATTCAGCCTAAAGCAACAGAAACCAGGTTCTTAGTCATGCTTAGTCTTAGGACGACTTTCCATCCGTTATGTTTAATATAAACATGAACAAGAACAATCTGAATTACAGTTAGAATTTATGATGCATTTACTGAAACCCAGACTTTAGAAATTCCCTGAGTAATTGCAGTGATAAGAACATTATAACCGACATTATAATTCTAAATGTCTCTATCATGAGTAAAAAAAAAAAAGTTTTGTTAATGTCATTTTGTTTTTACAACTTTAAAATACACTCATTAGGTACATTTTTTAAAAACAGTGTTTATTTTAGACATTCAATTTAGGGATGCCTAGGGGTATTTAAGTGTTGTCAGATACTCCGAAGTCCCAGAAGTCCCGTTTTTCACATCCCCTATAAGGAATTCAGAGTCAGATGTAGGAGTATAAATAGAAAGGGACTGAACAGTCTATAATCATTGAATTATGTTTGGGCAAGTGGTACTCCTTGGCTAAACATCAAAAGGGAAGTGTCATAAGGGCCAGACAAGCCTGGAATAATAATATTTTATCTGATTCATCTCTCCCCAATGCTAGACACAAAGGCAAATATGTGGAAGAGAATGTAAGTAAATTTCAAATCTTAGCTGGAGATTCTCTTCAAAGCAGGAAAAAAAAATACATATATATACATCTATAAATCTACACATATACACACACACATTTATGACATTGCTGGGACTTCCCTGGTGGTGCAGTGGTTAAGAATCCTCCTGCCAACGGAGGGGACATGGGTTCAATCTCTGGTCCAGGAAGATCCCACATGCTGCAGAGCAACTAAGCCCATGCACCACAACTAATGAGCCTGTGCTCTAGAGCCCACAAGCACAACTACTGAGGCCGTGTGCCACAACTACTGAAGCCCGCGTGCCTGGAGCCCGTGCTCCGCAGCAAGAGAAGCCACCGCAATGAGAAGCCCGCACACCGAAACAAAGAGTAGCCCCGCTCGGCGCAACTAGAGAAAGCCCACGTGCAGCAACGAAAACCCAATGCAGCCAAAAATTTTTTTTAAATTTATGACATTGCTTTAAGAAACTGACACGGACACACACACATGGCTTTAAGAGACTGGTTTTAAGAAAGAGGTGGCTAAATGCACAGGGACTCCAAAGGCCTTCTGTTCTGGCAGAGAGTTCAGTTCTCCCCAGTAACGTGCATCCTCGCAGGACTTGGGAGATTCCAATATTTTCCTAAATGCTGTCTCACTGCACTACTATAGTCACCCTGCTGGACAATTAGGAAGAGAACTTTTGCTCCAATTTACAGATGAGGAAACTGAGGCTCAGAAAACTCAAGTTACGAGCAGGCAGCCAAGGGGGGCTCCAAACAAGACCACTGCCGTCCACCGCACCCTCCTGCGTCTAAAAGCCTGCACGGCCTGCAGACTCTCGGTGAGATCTGAACAGCCACCACTGTGAGAACTCCAGCCCTGCGGTGCTCAAAGGGCCCACCACAAGCTGAGAGATGCTGTCAAAAGTTGCTCTCAGAATGCAAAACTGAAATATGTGAGAAATGCAGATCCCACATACAAAGTGAATGCCACAAGCTCTCTAAATAAAATGTCAGCATCATGATTTAGCAGGACTTCAAATATGAGAAACCAACCCTCTTCTCTCCCCTGCCCCCAGAACTCCTGGAAACGTGGAATTTATCGCTGGTCTCTCATAGTTAACTCTGACAGGGCACCGCCAGGCTGTAACTCACGGCATTAATGGCCACCCCTGTGCTCCCTGACACAGTGACCCATACATCTCTGCTGGCAGGGGTTTAAATTATGACACTGCTGCCAGAGGAGGGGATGCAAATCAGATGTCTGAATGCTCTGGTGTTCAAAGGCCCAATTCTCTTCTAGAGTAGGAAGAGCTTGGCAGTCCCTCTGCGTATTTCCTTTTAGTGCCTCGATGGCACTTTTTCACGCCAACCTGCTGACTCTATCTAGGATCAGCCGAGGGGTCCAGTTAGGTTTCCAAAGGCAGGCACATATTCTACTTGGATATGCACAGCTAAGGGTCTCCAAAGCCCGACCCCACGGCCCTTTCATGTCACACATTAGCCTCATCCCGACATCAGTTTTATCATCTCCCTTCTCTGCCCTTTGGGCAGCACAGCAGGGTTAGAGCAGGTCTCGGAGTGGGGCGGACATTCATCCAGGTGGGGCAGGTGGGGCACTCGATTCCAATCTCCTGCCTACATTCTGAGACTCATCCTAACGGGGACTGATGTCTCCAACTGCTATCTTCCCTTGATGTGTAACAGCAGAAGAGGATGAGGGGCGGTTTTCTGAGATTCTGCATACAGTAAGGAACTGTGAGTGGAAAAGAGGGGAAATGGGGTGAGAACGGAATCAGTGAGCTGGGAAACGGGCACCCTCGGGTTTACAGGGAAGCTCACTCACCCCTCCACCACCCTCCTCGCCAGCTGGGCCCCCGCAGTCAGAGCCAGGCGGCGTGGGCACTGTGGTAACCACTGGTCCTCGGGCCCCGTGGCCCCGTGCTCTCAGAGAACGTCAATCACAGCGGCCACTGCGGTGACGTGGGCCGTGGAGAGCAGGGGCGTCCTCGTGAACACCTCGGCACTGTGTCTGGCTCCGCGGGGGGGAAGCCTTGTCCCCTCTGCCCCCGGCCAAGCTCTGTCAGTGGGGGAGGGGCGGGGCCAGCCCAGACTGCAGCCTCAAGGTGCAGAAGCAGCCCGTCGAGAGGAGGGAACCCCACGCCCTCACGTCCACCCAGGGGCCTGGCTTACCGCTGCCTCCATTCCTCTTTAGAGTTCACATAACACATCTTGTTTTACAGAGCAGGGGTGTTTACTTTCCTAATAGGAACAAACAGAGATGAAACATATTCCCTCAAGGCAGGAGACAGTAAGAAAAAAAACCTCACATACTTTTTAAGTGGACACTCGGAAATTATCCAATGGCATTAACCAAAAGGCGAAATGGATACCCTGAATTAGCAGAAAGCCCCAGGACGGCCCCAAAGCCTAGTCCATTCAGTTGTTATTTGCGTGCTGGGCGTATGAGGCAGGCTGTGGAGACTTGTGTTTGAGGGCCAGCTGCTGGCGACCTAGGTGACCATGGTGGTCAGTCACCAGCCGTCTACCCACGTCCACTGTGTGCTTCCTCGGCCCTGGGGATATAAAGTAACCGAAACATAGACCTTGCCCCGTTAGTGCTTACGACCTAGAGAAGACAACAGACAAGTAAACGATAAAATCACTGCACCACGGCAAGTGCAGTAAAAACCAGAGGTGGCCGTGACTGACTCCGCCGAGGGAGCCTGGGGTGATATCAAGAAGACAGGCCTCGGGCTGCCCTGGTGGCGCAGTGGTTGAGAGTCCGCCTGCCGATGCAGGGGACGCGGGTTCGTGCCCCGGTCCGGGAGGATCCCACATGCCACGGAGCGGCTGGGCCCGTGAGCCATGGCCGCTGAGCCTGCGCGTCCGGAGCCTGTGCTCCGCAACGGGAGAGGCCGCAACAGTGAGAGGTCCGCGTACCGCAAAAAAAAGGAGACAGGCCTTGCTCAGTATCTTACAAGAGGAACGTGTTTGCCACGTTGCTGGGGGAGAGGATGCTGCAAACAGAGACCAGTGTGGACACCAACAATGAGGTGTAATGCTGCTGAGGAAGTCAAGTCTTCACCAACTCCTGGACCCGGGGAAACCTGTGCTTGGATGCACACGATATGGGAGACTCAGATAGGCTCACCTGCCAAGCAGTAACGATGATGATGGTGACGCTCAGCCCTGAAAGGTGGAAACAGAGAAGCCAAGAGTCCTGTGTGCGTTTGGGAGATGTGTGTGTGCAGAACTCCCAAATCGCCTTCTCTAAAATTTCTCTACAATGTAGACACGAGGACTGTCCCCATTAGCAATGTTTGGTTTGAAGGCCACCATGAGGTGAGTTAAATATGGCTTGAAGGTGAGTGCCATGCTGGCCAGATGGGTAGGGAAGAGAGTAACAGGAGAAGAGGCTGGAAAGGTAAACTGGAACCAGATTATGAAGCTGAGTGCATATCAGAATAAGACTTTCATCTGTAGAACAACAGGACAAATGAGACTTTTAAACAAGAAAAGTTAGCATATCTGGGTCTCAATTTCCATATCTGTAGAGCTGAAATGAATGGACTAGATCATTTCCAAAGTTCCGCCCTGCACAGAAACGAACGCTTGTGTTCTACTGCTGTCTCCTACAAGCCTCTAATTCTGTTTCTGTCTCCAATTTATTCTTCAGAATTTTTTGCCTCATAAAATAATTTTCCTGCTCACCTTTCTTCAGTTAGCACCATCCATCAAATCGTAAATGAAAATATGTTTTCTAATGTCTGGTAAACAGTAAATGCAGAAGTGCAGATCAATTCGAGAAATCCATTAACATTTTATGGTCATTGACTTGAGTCAGGCTGATTTTCTAGATTTAAATTCTCTCAGCCCCGTATCTGCAGGGCTGGTATAGACTTTAAAATGTCATTGGGGCTTCCCTGGTGGCGCAGTGGTTGAGAGTCCGCCTGCCGATGCAGGGGATGCGGGTTCGTGCCCCGGTCCGGGAGGATCCCACATGCCACGGAGCGGCTGGGCCCGTGAGCCATGGCCGCTGAGCCTGCGAGTCCGGAGCCTGTGCTCCGCAACGGGAGAGGCCACAACAGTGAGAGGCCCGCGTACCACAAAAAATAAATGAATAAATAAAATAAAATGTCATAGTCTGCATATGATTATTTGCATGCAATTACTGTCACTTTAAAGGGAGAGAGGCCTGAGTTGGAACAGAAAAGGCAGAGATGACGTACCAAGAGGTTCTCTGGCTTGATGTCTCTGTGCACAATGCTGAGGGCATGGAGGTACCTGAGGGCGTTGGCCAGGTTGTACACCATGGCACTGCCATCTCTCTCAGTGTACTTGGTTGAAGAAGTAATTGCATCAAAGAGATCTCCACCCTAAAGGACACATAAAAGAACATATCAAAACATCGACAGTGGGGACTTCCCTGGTGGCACAGTGGTTAAGACTCTGCACTCTCAATGCAGAAGGCCAAGGTTCGATCCCTAGTCCGGGAACTAGATCCCACATGCGTGCCGCAACTAAGAGTTTGCACGCCACAACTAAGGCGCCCGTGTGCCGCAACTAAGGAGCCCATCTGCCATAACTAAGACCCAATGCAACCAAATAAATAAATAAATAAATATTTTAAAAAGCAAAACAAACCAAAACATCAACAGTGGCAGTTCTGTGAAGGTAACAAAGAAAGCTCATCAGCCTGGAGTAGATGAAAAAAATGACACAAGTGCCACTAAAACTGATGATTATAAATAATGGAAGTTTCAAGGTAGCAAAACACTTTTCCAATTAGGTCCTTCAAGAATATTGTACGTCTTGGGATTTGTCATCAATGAATTCTCTTGAAATCTCTCCATCCCCTTACTTTGACCAATTCCATCACCAGAAAAAGCTCAGTAGCTGTTTCCATCTCCTCAACCAGCATGATGATATTTGGATGTTTCACTCTGCGCAGTATCGACACTTCGTTCTCAATCAGATGCTCCTGTCAAAAAGGGTTTAGAGAGGTAGGTCAGAAATCACAGAACCCTCTGCTCTATCCCTGTGTTCTGGAGGACAACACAGGCTGTAGGTCTGACACTGAAGGAACAGAGACAAACCACACCCTGGCCCAGCTGGTATCCCTAGGGACAGGACAAGTCAGCGTGACACCTCATTGTAACTAACAGAAAGACATTCTTCAATACATCCCTCGAGGAGTTTCCTGGTTGCGCAGTGGTTAGGAATCCGCCTGCCAATGCAGGGGACACGGGTTTGAGCCCTGGTCCGGGAAGATCCCACATGCCGCGGAGCAACTAAGCCTGTGCGCCACAACTCCTGAGCCCACGTGCCACAACTCCTGAGCCCACGTGCCACAACTACTGAAGCTCACGCGCCTAGAGCCCATGCTGTGCAACAAGAGAAGCCACCATAATGAGAAGCCCGCACACCGCAAAGAAGAGTAACTCGCGCTCAACGCAACTAGAGAAAGCCCACACGCAGCAACAAAGACCCAACACAGCCAAAAATAAAATAAATAAATAAATTTATTAAAAAAAATACATCCCTCAAAAGGCTCGGCATGCTATCTGGCATATAAAACACACTCCTTTCTGTCTCTTCTTTATTTCTAACACCTTAAGAGGTTGTGATGCTATGAAAGCTTGTGTACGCCACACTGTGCTTTGCAGTTCAGCTGGAATCACTTTTCCCTTTCAGTATACACTCAGAAATAAAGACTAGGCATATAAGGAAATTTGGCATGCTTATGGGATACAACTTCTAGCATTACAAACATTTTTAGTTTTTAAACTATTACCAATATGAATTTGAATTTCATGGTGAAATTCATAAAAAAGAAACTTTCTTCTTCTACGATTGGGTATGAAATCATTCACCAGATGGATGTTCCTTATCATCTTGTATTTCAGAAATCAGGAGACATATAGTACCATGGGGACCATCACTTCTCTGAAAAGACCACCTGATTATCAGTCCTGGTGAGTAATGCAGTTGAGATCAGCATTGTAGCAAAACGTTTACTCACGGCATTATTATTTTCAATACACCAACCCATGAATCATGGGCAACAACTGGTCTCTTTTATTATGAGACATTAAAATCTCTCAACGATGTCATATGTGTTAATCCTCATTAACTGGAATAATAAATTGTTTAGAATTTAGGAAATGCTCTATAAAAATTGCTAATTGCCCTATTACACACTCTAGGTTTTCAAATATAGCTTTTATAAAATTTACCTTATAAGAGCTATCATTTGCTACCTAAATATTCAATACACCTATATGCATATATTCATATTATATGTTCGTCTGTGTGTGTGTGTGTGTGTGTGTGTGTGCGCGCACGCTTCCCTCTTACGCCCCTTTTGCCTCCTTTGCTCTCATGAATTTCAGGGTTCTGCCGCAGTAGTAAGATAATTATCTCTAGTTCAGGATACCATTTATGGTTCCTCTCCTCTTCATGCATCCATGTATACGTGTATTTTTACTCAAAGCCATCTCAAATGCTTTTCGACAACAGGTGGAAGTATGAATTATAACAGATGAATAACTAACGTTCAGAGAAAATCTGTTGCTGGCTGCTGCTCATGGAGGGTGGTGTTTCTCGAGCACTGAATGCACTGTGTTTGTTCAGGTAGTCACTCGGTAAATGTTAGATAAAATGACAGTGCAAATGCTGAACCAACAAGGGGGAAAGAAAAGAACCAACATGATCTAGGAATCTAGTCACTATCTGTCAGTCGCTGTGCAAGGTACTTGTGTAATGTCTTAACGCTTATCCTTAGAACAGTTCTTGGAGGCGGGGTGCACACCTAGGGTCCTGACATCCCAGTCCACATTTTGTGTACTGTACAATAATATCACCTTTCAAAGGGGGAGGCTTTAGTCAAAGTTGTAATTTTTCAAAATGATAGCTGCAAAGCTGAAACTATTCAATTCCTTGAAAAGATAGGAACTAGAGGTAGTCTCACACCAACTTGGGAGTCAAGGCAGAACCACACCAGGCTTTGTACAGGAAGAGAATCTATGCCCATTAATGAGCAGGGCTGGGAAGACTTAGACTGGCTTTGGAGTCAGCAGACAGGGAAGAACAGTGGTTCTCAGAACCTAGCCAACCACAGCTGGGAGGCCACAGGGCCCCCTACGTGGTTCCAGTCCCACAGGGCAGCAGCAGTAGGCACAACAGCCCTGGTCCCTCCCAAGGGAAGCAGCTGTGCAGCCAACTCCTCGCGGCCACAGAGACAAAGGAAAGATGCAGCAAACCCTCCACATTTGTACACCTGTTTAGAAGCCTTTGGCTCATCTGTGCCAACCATGTCCTTAATCACAGTAACAAGCAGAGGCAGATGTACCTTTGTGAACATGTAAAGGCAACCAAATGAGTTTATTTCACTCTGTATGAAGCCGAGACGACATGGTAGTAAAATGGGTGTTTGATTTTTAAGCTAAGTGGAACTATCACGTCAGTTCTCCTCCCTCCTCCCCATTTCCCCCAGGTTGGGAGAGTCTATAAATTTACCTCTCTTCAGGGGCTCTGTCTGTGATGCTAATTTAGAGTGACATATGTAAAATAATCCCCATCACCAGTACCCCAAGAATTCGCTCAAATTGGAGCTAAAATAAGGAGTCTACCACATACGGAGACTACACCTCCCCCAAGTTATCTTTTTCATTAAAAGGCACAATAGAGAGTCTTCTGAGACGCATTGTGGAACTTCTCCCAGGGCCTCTGGGCAGTGTTACATTTCAAACATTAAGTAAATATTGCAACATTTTCTCCACCATTATTTATTATCTCGGCTTACTGTATGCTACTCAACGATGGCTAGTATTCTATGCACATAGTGAAGGTTTTTGCTGGGATGTGGGAGCTATTAGCCTTTGTTTCCCAACCTCTGACGATGCATGTAAATACGTCTTTGAAGGAACAATCCACTTTTTAACGTAAACCATCCTCAGAAGCAAAACAAAACAATGCACAAAAATCTTTACAAACGTTATCTTCCTATTTCTTATGCAACCCGTATGTAATCTTTGTTTCTAATACATAAAAATGCTCTCTAGGTTACATTTCCCAGGGAAATATTTTTAAATACAACGTGAACATCACTTTTGTCTTGAACTGCACTGAACTTGCATTATTCAGTCATCTACCATTATTTATGTTAAGTGATTCATGATTCTAACTCCAAATAATTTACACATGAATCATTTCATGGCGGTGTTCCATGGTTTTGTATGTGAGAGTAAATGACAAAGAAAACTGCTCACTTGGCAAAGGATACCGCCCTATCCTTGGCCAGGGTGGTTTTTAACTGCCAAAAGAGAGAGAGAGAGAGACAGCCAGAGAGAAACAGATTCACGGAATAAACAGCTCTCTCAAACCAAACGAATCATCTTGTCTCCAGTCCTTCCCTCCTGTGTCCTTTGTCTCACTGAATGAACCTGGCTGCCCAGAGCAGACAGGAATTCCACCCGGACCCTCCTTCCTGCATCCCCCTGCACAGCCAATCCATCACAGATCCCTGCCAGGTCAGCCTTCTCAATAGCCTCGGGATATATCCATTCCCATTTTATCCCTTTTGCCAATCTCTTATCTAGACCTCCAGGCACTTGCACAGGCGGTTTTGTCTGGAGCTCTCTCTCCCCGCTTCTTGGTGAACTCCTATTTACCCCTCAGCACCACATGAGACCTCACCTCCTCCAGGTGGCCTCCCCTGCTCAACTGTGACTGGGTTAGGAGCCCCTCGAATTTGTTCTCAGTGCCCCTGCGCTCTGCTCCAACCACAGCCCTCACCCTGCTGTCCCGGAGCTTTCTGTTTACCTCGCCCTCTAGCAACTAGCACAGTTCGTTCTGAAGTGCTCAAGAAAGCGGAAGACATAAACACATCATGCCTGATCTCGGTCAACAGTGGCTTTACAGCTGGTATATATATTGTGGGGTGAGTACTGCTGAGGATCATGCAGTGAGAGAGATGAGATGCTCAGATCACTACATGTAATTTCTGCGGTAGATGAGTGTGGTTGGTTGAATAACGGCCACACAAAGTTACCAAGCCTTAATGCCTGGAACTTGTTAATATTACTGTATTTGAAAAAATGTCTTTGGAGATGTGATTAAAGATACTGCAACGAAGAGATAACAGTGGATTATCTGGGTGCCGTCACAAGTGTCTTTATGAGACAGAGGCAGAGGGAGATTTCACAGACAAAAGAGGAAAAACAGACACACAGAAGAGAGGGAGGTGAAGACGGAGGCAGGGTTTGGAGTGATGTGGCCACAAGCCAAGGAATACTGTCAGCCACTAGAAGCTACTTAGAATCAAGGTACAGATTCTCCCCTAAAGCTTCCAGAGGGAGTTTGCATTTCAGACTTAGCTGCCAGAACTGTGAGAAAATAAATTTCCGTTTTAAGCCAGTAAGTTTGTGGTAATTTATTCCAACAGCCTCAGGAAACTAATACAATATACATTGGGATTTATGTCCTGCCTGGACCCATATCATGTAGATAATGAATGCAGAACTCCGGGAAGAGAAGGAAAGACCACTTCTAAGCACCACAACAGAAAGCTCAGGGCTTCATACACTATGGGAATTCAATAAATATTTAGAATATTATTTAGAATACCAAGCTTGGAAGAATTCTTAAATTTACAAACACCATAGCCTTCTCAAAAGCCTCCTTAAATTTGGTCCCAAGGTAGATCTTGCAAAAATCTCCTACGTGGCATGTAAATCAATAAAGTTACAACACTCCTACACAACATACACAAAAATAAACTCAAAATGGCTTAAAGACTTAAATATAAGACAGGACACCATAAAACTCCAAGAAGAGAACACAGGCAAAACATTCTCTGACATTAATAATAGCAATGTTTTCTTAGGTCAGTCTCCCAAGGCAATAGAAATAAAAGCAAAAATAAACAAATGGGACCTGATTAAACTTATAAGCTTTTGCACAGCAAAGGAAACCATAAACTAAACAAAAAGACAACCTACGGACTGGGAGAAAATATCTGCAAAAATGATGCAACCAATGAGGATTTAATTTCCAAAATATATAAACAGCTCATACAACTCAATAACAAAATAACAAACAACCCAATCAAAACATGGGCAGAAGACCTAAACAGACATTTCTCCAAAGAAGACATACAGATGGCCAATAGGTACATGAAGGGATGCTCAACATCGCTAATTATCAGAGAAACGCAAATCAAAACTACATTCAGGTATCACTTCACATCAGTCAGAATGGCCATCATTAAAAAGTCTACAAATAATAAATGCTGGAGAGGGTGTCAAGAAAAGGGAACCCTCATACACTGTTGGTGGGAATTTAAATTGGTGCAGCTACTACAGAGAACAGTATGGAGGTTCCTTAAAAAACTAAAAATAGAGTTACCGTATGATCTAGCAATCCTACTCCTGGGCATATATCCAGAGAAAACTCTAATTTGAAAGGATAATGCAGCCCAGTGTTCATAGCAGCACGATATACTACAGCCAAGACATGGAAGCAACCTAAACGTCCATCAAAAAATGAATGGATAAAGAAAATGTGGTACATATATACAAGGGAATATTACTCAGCCATAAAAAGAATGAAATAATGCCATTTGCAGCAACATGGATGGACCTAGAGATTATCATACTAAGTGAAGTAAGTCAGACAGAAAAAGACAAATACCATATGATATCACTTATATGTGGAATCTAAAATATGACACAAATGAGCATATCTACAAAACAGAAACAGACTCACAGATATAGAAAACAAACTTATGGTTACCAAAGGGGAAAGGGGGTGGTAGAGGGATAAATTAGGAGTTTGGGATTAACAGATACAAGCTACTACATATAAAATACTGGGTTGACCAGAAAGTTTGTTTGGTTTAAAGTAAAAATAAAAGACACATTTTCACAAAGAACTTTACTGAACAACATATTCAGTAACCGAATGAACTTTTTGGCCAAACCAGTAGATAAACAACCAGGCCCTACTATATAGCACAGGGAACTACTACTGTATATTCAATATCTTGTAATAACCTATAATGAAAAAGAATATGAAAAAAAATACGTATGTATAACTGAATCTCTTTGCTGTAAACCAGAAACTAACACAACATTATAAATCAATTTAAGAAAATCTCCTACTGAGGGACTTTCCTGGTGGTCCAGTGGCCCACACTCCCAGGGCAGGGGGCCCAGGTTCGAACCCTGGTCAGGGAACTAGATCCTGCATGCATGCCGCAACTAAGAGTTTGTATGCCGCAACTAAGAGTTTGTATGCTGCAATTAAGAGTCCGCATGCTGCAATGAACATCCCGTGTACCGCAATGAAGACTCAGCACAGCAAAAATAAATAAATAATAAATAAATAAATATTTTTTAAAAAGAAAAAGAAAACTTCCTACTTGGAAGAACCCAACATGCTTTCCATCTTCTGGGCCTCTACTCAGGCTGCGCTGGCCGCCTCAAAAGCTTTTCTGTCATTACTGCCTACTCAAGCCGTACCTACTGCTCAAATCCAGCTCGAACGCTTCTTGCTCTAAGGCATCTCCACTGAGCACCTACTTCTCTCTCATGTGCTACCCTGAACTCCCATAACACTTTTACAGAACTGGTATTGTTAAGTTACCTTATTCCTAGCACAGTATCTTGCACAAACGTCAAATGTTAGGTAAACAAGTGAATTAATCTTGTACATTACAGAAAAGCAAACAGAAAACTGGAGGTTAAGAATTTTTCCCAGGTTCTTATTATAGGAACAAATGCATAAGTTGAACTTGGAGAGGGATCATGGTAGATTGGCCAGTGTAGACTGGCTGTTCAACCAACTAGCCCAAAGGTCCAATCACTGCTCTGCTTCTGTGTGACTTTTGGGAAGCTATTTAATTTGAATTTCTGTTTCTTTATCTGTAAAATCAGTACATCTGTTTTGCAAGTCATTAAAGATAATGTGCAAAATTTCTGTATGTCCAAGCCTGGATAGATAATACATTTTGATAAATGGATAGATAATACATTTTGGATAGATAATACATTTTGATAAATGGCTGATATTATTTTCATCATTATTACTTTTCTGTATACAACCCACAAGGCAGAGGTAACGAACGATGCCCCCGAAGAGTGGCTGAATACCTCCCCTTAGATTTTGTTTTAAAAAAGCAAATTCTGGGCTTCCCTGGTGGCACAGTGGTTGAGAATCTGCCTGCCAATGCCGGGGACACGGGTTCGAACCCTGGCCTGGGAAGATCCCACATGCCGCAGAGCAACTGGGCCCGTGAGCCACAACTACTGAGCCTGCGCATCTGGAGCCTGTGCTCTGCAACGAGAGGCCGCAACAGTGAGAGGCCCGTGCACCGCGATGAAGAGTTGCCCCTGCTGCCAAAAAAAAGCAAATTCTCTATATCAATTTTTTTCCTAAATATAAACTTTAGTGGAAAAATCTACCTATTTAGAACAAGTATGGGATTAACAGATACAAACTACTTTACATAAAATAGATAAGTAACAAGGATTTACTGTATAGCACAGGGAATTATATTCAATATCCTATAATAACCTATAATGAAATATAATCTGAAAAAATTACTGAACCACTTTGCTGTACAACTGAAACTAACACAATATTGTAAGTCAACTATCCTTCAGTTTTTTTTTAAGTTTTAATATTATAATTTTATATAGTCAATGTGGAAATAATTGTTCAAATAAGCAAAATATAAGGATGGAAATAAGTATATGATCGTGAATTATAAAAATAAAATGACATTCAATAACAAAGAAAAATAAGATCCAAATGTTTGAAGTGACCTATTCATTTGCCTCAACACTTAATGTACCAGACTGAATTTTTTTACATAAAGATTTTTTTTCAACTACTGAGACAGCTGCTTAAATTTTAATCATGTAAACAATATCCTTACCAGAGCAATTATTTTTAAACTTTTTTGAAAAAATACTTTAATACAGTTGGTTAGAACTTGGCTTCCCAAATTATGACACATTCTGCTTAAATCACACAGTACCAGATACAAAGAGCAACACCTACTTACATATGGAGACAGGCTTTGCAGCTGAAAATGTAATAAAATTGTTAGCACAATAACTAAAAACACATAGAATTATTTAAAGAAAATTACATTTAGAAAAACCTTATTCAAAGAAAAGGGGGGCATTTTGCACAGACTCTGCTTCATTAGCTGTCACAATGTAGTAAAAAAAAAAAAAAAAAAAAGTATATGACACATTTGTCTATTGGATTTTCCATTCTGGGTCTCTGAGAAGACTCTTCTAACACTGTATCATAATATTTTAAGTTTCCTGTTAAAAATACACAATTTTGTAAATGTCTGATGAAGAATAGTTTTAGGAGTTCCATAAATATAAAACCACTACTATCACGTCAAATCCTCCTAGCTATAACTTCTGAATTCCTCTGGCATATTAATAATATTGACAGTTAACACGTGTTAAATCCTTGTTATATACTGGTGCTTTTCTACATGTTTTCTATGCCTTAATTCAATTAATTCACAATAACCTATGCCTTCGATATTATTAACAACTGCATTTTATAGGAAGAAACAGAGGCACAGAGGGGTTAACTAATTTTTTCAAGGTCGTACAGCAAAAAGAGGCAGAGCCAGGATTAAACTTTATACAATCTGGCTCTAGAGTAGTACTGTTCAATAGAAATGTGATCCACATATGTAAATTTAAGTTTTCTAGTAGCCATGTTAAAAAATATAAAAAGCAGGTAAAATATATAACTTATTTAACCCAATATATCCAAGATATTATCATTTCAACATGTAATCAAATATAAAAGATATTAATGAAGTATCTTACATTCTTCTTTCTGCTTAAGTCTTCAAAATCTGTTGTGTTTTACACTGAGAGTACGTTTCAGTTCAGACTGGCCATACTTCAAGTGCTCAGCACCACAAGTGCGAGCAACTCAGAGTTGGACCATGAGATCTAGAGCCTTCTCTCTCTTTTTTTCAATTAATTAATTAATTTATTTATTTTTGGCTGTGTTGGGTCTTCGTTGCTGTGCGTGGGCTTTCTCTAGTTGCAACGAGCAGGGGCTACTCTTCATTGCGGTGCACGGGCTTCTCATTGCGGTGGCTTCTCTTGTTGCGGAGCATGGGATCTAGGCACACAGGCTTCAGTAGTTGTGGCTCGCGGGCTCTAGAGTGCCAGCTCAGTAGTTGTGGCGCACAGGCTTAGTTGCTCCGCAGCATGTGCGATTTTCCCAGACTAGGGCTCGAACCCGTGTCCCCTGCATTGGCAGGTGGATTCTTAACCACTGCGCCACCTTCTAGGGAAGGCCCTAGAGCCTGCTCTCTTAACTGCTATGCTACTTGCCAGAAAGGAATCTAAAAAGGTCTTTGTCATCACTATTGTAGAATATTTATCCTTTCAAACATAGTTGAAATGGCAGTAATCTAGCAGCATTCTATCATTTGATTTTTTTCCCAGTCCCATCTTCAGAGTAGGACAGAGAAAAAAGTTCTTCCATTTGGGAAGACAATCCATGGTGTTTCTGCACATCCCACATCATCTTTAGTTACAAACTATCTTTCCAAGTATGTCTGTATAGCAAACATCCTTGGAAGACAGAGACAGGGTCTCCCCCAGGGGTGGAGGGCGATTTGTTTCCTGACCATGATAATAAAAATAATGCTCTCCTCCGGGGCAGAGGCTGGGTAGGATGCTAGTGGCCCCCTCATAAGATTGGGGGGTTCCTAAGCTTGGGGGTCCTCCACTGTGACACAAATCCACTGTATGGACAGCATCCAGCTGGGCCCCTCTGCATCACTTCTGTGGGCTTTGGGAACCAGTGCAAGCATGGAGCTCATGCTATCTGCTATGGCACCAGTAGTAGTTTTTGTCTGACCCAGGAATCTTGTGTCTTCTGCCACATCTACAAAGCTGGAAGGCTAATTTCTTAGTTTGAAAAGTCTCAGAACCCTCACAGTTCTTGAGGCACCTTTTGTGTGTTGCTGGGTTTTGATACAGACATCTCCCAGAGAGAAGAACTTGTATTTTTCAATGGTTAGGACAGAGATCAAATCAATTTACTGTTTTAGGATTAAGGTTTCTGAAAAATGGCAGGGGAAAAAAAAGCTTGATAAGGTTTCCCCCGCTACTATCAGCAGACTATTCCTATTATGATCTTGTCAAATCACCACTTAAATTCCTTCACCGCAGTAAACATCTCTAAGTTTTTTCAGTTTCTTTTACAAAACAGTTATGTATACTTTACCTTTCCACAACATTTGGCTTTGTCTATAATCTTTAGGGCAAACTCCTTTCCTGTGGACCTATGGAATAATCAGAGGAAGGCCATTTAAAGACATAAATCAAAGACACCATCCATCCTGATTTCCTCTACAGCACAGACCCAGGGAAAAAAGAGTGGCTTCCTTCTCTATACACCAGAGGGGATGCTGAGTGGGGTCAGGGAGAAAAATACCCACAAAAGATTTTTTTAAAACCCACAAAGCCACACTGTCAATCTCCTTTTATAAGTATTAATCATTACAATATTAAGTAACTCACATATTTAAAGTATTTAAATTCTGTTGTATCAGACTTGGACAAGAAGCTGTTCTTCCATACTTAAATCTCAAAAATAGTTCTCTTAGGAGACAGAATAAAATTAAGAAAAATGAATCAAAGTAACAGAAACTTTTCTTTTATCAATGTCTTTACATGAGTCCATTAGTCACTAATTAGCCCATAATTCAAAACTGAAAAGTCCCTAGACTTTCAGTTTCTATTTCTCAGCCAAAACTCCACTTAGGATCTGGTGCCACCTTATCCACACCTTTAAACGTCCGTATCTGGTACTAGAGATGTCATTCATTTGACACAAGAGTCCTGATGTTGTTATTTAACTTTTAATCACCTTTAGTATAATTGAATCTGAACATGTCAAAAATACATCTTTTAGAATAGGAAAGCAGTTCAAGAAAGAACACTGTGGTATTCTTGGAATAGGTTAGTTCTCTCAAGCACAAGCTGCTTTTGCCAGGTGGTCACAGTACACACTGATGAGACCGGCCTTGGAAGAATAACTTTTATTTAAACTGCTTCTCCATAATAGAAACCAAACACTGCCTCAGATTTCTAATGAGTCTTTAGAAGTCATATTTTAGATGCTTGTTGCTTGAGCAGCAATCTGTGTACCAGAGCTAAGCAGAGGGGCTTAGAAGACAGGGAGCTACTTTGTATACCATATAAGGAGCAGTAAAGCTTCACTGGAGATGTAGCAGAACAAGAAAACTGTAGTCACCAGAACTTTCTGGAAAACTCCCCCTCACCCATCTCCCACCACCACAACAAAAATTACCACTTAGAGCAGCTAGAATAACAGGCTATAAACACAAAGACTCTAATCTGAGTCTTTTCCAGTTTTAATATTGTTTACAAAAGGCCTGGAATGTAAAAGAATGGATTTGTTACCATCTGAGAAATTAGGACCTTAAACAAAATAAGGCTGGACAAGCAAAAATATAATTTTAATATGAGCAAAAGTTGGCTGATTCTGATACTGAATAAAGTCAGAGCTCATGTACCTGAACTACTGATAATATGCAATTAATTATTAGCTGAGAGGGTTAATGACTTACTATAAGTACAGCACTGAGAATAGAGCCTGGCACAGAAGTGCTATAGGAGATTTTTTTTTTTTTTTTTTAATGAACCGTACTCTTTCCCATTTTTCTCCGGCTCATGGATGAGACCTGATATATCTCCCAAAGTACAAAGCAGGTTTATATTCTACATATATTTTCCCCTGTCAAGTTGCGTGTGGGCATGCAAAACACTAGCCCTAAGAGTAGACTCTTTAAGAAGGCCTTTCGTTCATTCAGATAAGAATAAACTCCAAAGGAGAAATGTATGTGTCGGTGAACAAACGATTATCCTCACTACCCACTCACCGGTCCATGCACTCTTTGACTACTGCAAAGTTGCCATCACCAATAACCTTCCCGATTTTGTACTTCTCAAGAAGAGTTGACGATTCAGAGCACCTGTTTCCATTCACACCTGCAAAAACGGATAAACACAAAGTCTAGTGAACACATCACATTTCACCTTGATTCCTACAGATTGGTGAAATAATAAATCACAATGGAGTTATTTCTAAATCTGTGGTAAAACTAAAGAAAATCCTCTGAGCATATTCTCTGAATAGAACACCTGAACCACCAATTTCCTTTTGGCCTTGTTGGTTGGAATCAGAAACCAACAAAATCAATAAACCTGACAAATCCCTGAAATATCAGCTGAAAATAAGTGATTAGCTTTGGGTAAAAGGGAAGTCTAACCAAAACTTTGTAAACTTTTTGTCAACTCTGGAGAAAGGGGGAGGGGATGATGATGGGGACTTGATCTTAGAAATTTTCTCTTCAAGATTTTCTAGTAGGGCTTCCCTGGTGGAGCAGTGGTTGAGTCCCCTGCATGGGTTCGTGCCCCGGTCCGGGAAGATCCCACATGCCGCGGAGCCGCTGGGCCTGTGAGCCATGGTCACTGAGCCTGCGTGTCTGGAGCCTGTGCTCCGCAACGGGAGAGGCCACAACAGTGAGAGGCCCGCGTACCGCAAAAAATATATATATATATATACATATATATATATATATATTTTTTTTTCTAGTAAAGAAAATTCTGGCCACTTAGGTATACCTTGTTAAGGCTAATTTCTGGCTCAAAGTGTCCTCAAAAAGGAGGGGGGGGAGGGGCAGGAGAAGGAAGTGGTTAAGATCGACCACTTTTCACAATGTATCCCCAGTGCCCTGTACATAGCTGACATCAAACAAAGAAACCCACTTAAAGTTATCTAAGAACAAGGAAAGTCTACATTTAGGAATTGTGAGCAGATTGCACCTAAGGAAAAATAAAGGAAACCCAAGACTAAAATCTGAAATCGGATAGCTTAATTAATGAGATTCTATACATATTGATGTGACCCCTGCCCCATAAGGCTAAACAGGCTAACTGGTGTCATGATCCCATTGCTGTTTAGGGAGATAATTCAGCACAAGTGGGTTTGGGGGGCGACCAAGTTCACATGGATGGCTTCCCTTACAAAAGTAACCATAGGGCTTCCCTGGTGGCGCAGTGGTTGAGAATCTGCCTGCTAATGCAGGGGACACGGGTTCGAGCCCTGGTCTGGGAAGATCCCACATGCCGCGGAGCAACTAGGCCCATGAGCCACAACTACTGAGCCTGCGCGTCTGGAGCCTGTGCTCTGCAACAAGAGAGGCCGCGATAGTGAGAGGCCCGCACACCATGATGAAGAGTGGTCCCCGCTCGCCGCAACTAGAGAAAGCCCTCGCACAGAAACGAAGACCCAATACAGTCAAAAATAATAAATAAATAATTTTTTAAAAAAAAAGTAATCATAGGCTGAGAACTACCTTCAGGACTCATGCAACGATCAAGTTCAGGCCCGCCATTTACATTGGAAGAAGATCGGCCATGTGCAGAAACCTGCTGAAAGAGGAGAGTGCCCATCATTATCAGGATAAGTTTCCGAATCTTTAGCTAGCTCATCCTTAAGAGAACAGAAAATGCTTATATAATAGAATGCAAGAAAAGTAAAATAAAATGGTACAGAAACAGAGGAAGCACTCCCTTGCTTCTCATCTCACCTTTCTCCCTATATACAATCCCATTAATACAGATCTTCCTTAGATACAGTATTTTCAATTCATATTAGTATCAGGAAAATTGATGTATGTTACTCTTCTTTGATACTGTGTTACTTTTGATCTCAACGATGTAAAATAAGGAGACTTTCACGGCATCACCCACGAACAAGGTAGTTACTAGCGGCACAAGAAGGCTTAGAACTATAGATAATTACAAGAATGTCAGCACAGAGTCCCCAGATCCCACATTCCCCACCCTTCCCCACACCCTGGCTGACCACCAGAGTCCCTGCTAGGGTCGAGCTCTTCTCAGAAGTCCAGCCCCATGTCCGGGAGTGCATCACCTTCCACACCCTCCTGTAGTTTCAGGACCCAGAGAACAGCCCTGGCTCAATCAACTCCTTTGCCACCCTAAGACAGCAGGAATTCCTCTGAAGCATTATAAGGAGCTTTTTTTACTAGGAACCAGAGGGGAATAAGAGATAAAGCTTTTAGGTAGGTTCCAACTTCACAAAAAGCTGAAGTTCCCAGTCTAACACAGAAATATCTCTAGTTCTTAGGTAAACTGAAAAACTCATATTATGGCTATTATTCATATATTTATTACTATTTTGTTTTATTATTTATTTTCTTTATTATTCTGTAGGCTTATGGAATTTTTTCTTAATTTCCAAGGGCTATTACACTTTCAAACTCAATCTTTTCTCTTTCATCTTTAATTTTCTTTCTTCTCTTTCAAAAAAAAAAAAAAAAGTATTCCTTTCAGGAGTTTAAACATCAAAAGACTTACCAAATACTGAGAAGCACCTTTGGCATGTTTTGTGCTGGTATGTTTACATGCTTGCCTCTATGCCAAACTATCCTGGCAGCTTCTGCCCCAGAGCAGCTGTGCCTTCTTCATCCCTGCATCCTCCATGTGTAGCACAGGGTCTGGTGCACACACTACTTAATTCACACTTGCTAAATGAAAGCACAGATAGCACAGGTCTAGGGCAGGGACCTACCCTTCCCACAGTGCCCACAAGCTGGAGACACTGAGTCCACTCTCTTCCTCTGGGTGAAGTGGAGAACCCCACAGATGCTGAGTTTGGTGCAATCCAGGAAAACCCAATACTTACAACATTCCTTCAAACAGGATCACCCAGAAGTTCTTTGGGGATAAAATACGAGCCTCAAGAATGAGAGGCACGTAAAAATTAGGCTGTTTTCTCAGGTCCCACGTAACCACACCTGTGTAGACAGTAAAACCAGGAGCGGCGTGTCCTGCTAGGAAACCCAGGGCCACGGAAAAGCAGTGGTGACAGCCACCAAATGAGCCCCCTCCTGAGGGGCAAACACACCTCTCATAAGTGTCTGTGTCCTACACGCTGACAGGGGAGTAGTCGTGCAGGAACGTGGGTGTGCGTGTGGGTCGCTTTCTGGCCACCCTTAGCCTGATGAAAATGCTGCAGCCGGATGAACACCTGGCTCCTCAATCACTGTTTCCTCACAATACAGGTAATTTGGTGGACAAAGTTTTTCAAAATGGAGTTTTGTTTGTTTTATTCTTTTTTTTTTTTTTTTTTCTGCTGAAATTGAAGGCAACTCCAAATCCAGCAGGAGTCTATGCTAGGATGTTTAAAAGCTAGACTTTTAAAATCAAGCCCCAGAGAGGGAACATAAAAGGAAGCTGAAAAGAAAACCACAGCATTCTCTGCTCCATTCATGGCCACAGCAACTACCCCAGTCCTGGTCGTCCTCGGCTTCTCTCGGCACCTCTACCAGAGGCCTCCTCAGTTCCATCAGTCTCTCCCACTCCACAATTATAGCCAGAGAAGCTTTTCCGAAGAATAGTTCTGACATCGCCCCTAGGATCCCAGAAACTCATTTGGTCTTCGTTAGCAACAGAACCCACACGTCTTCAGCATGGCACTCAGGTCGTGATTCATCCCCTTACCTACTTGTCCAACTTGTTTCCCACCACTTTTTTTCATGTATTTCATACTTACATTAACTCCAATAATCTTTCTTTTTTTAAAAATTTTTTTGGGCTTCCCTGGTGGTGCAGTGGTTGGGAGTCCGCCTGTCGATGCAGGGGACACGGGTTCGGGCCTTGGTCCGGGAGGATCCCACATGCCGCGGAGCGGCTGGACCTGTGAGCCATGGCCACTGGGCCTGTGCGTCCGGAGCCTGTGCTCCGCAACGGGAGAGGCCACAGCAGTGAGAGGCCCATGTACGCAAAAAAAAAAAAAAAAAAATTTTTTTTTGAGTAGCTTCATTTATTTGTTTATTTTGGGCTGTGTTGGGTTTTCGTTGCTGCGCGCGGGCTTTCTCTACTTGCGGTGAGCGGGGGGCTACTCTTCGTTGCGGTGCGCAGGCTTCTCACTGCAGTGGCTTCTCTTGTGGAGCACAGGCTCTAGGCACATGGGCTTCAGTAGTTGTGACACGCGGGCTCAGCAGTTGTGGCACGTGGGCTCTAGAGCACAGGGTCAGTAGTTGTGGCGCACGGGCTTAGTTGATCTGCGGCATGTGAGAACTCTCCAGACCAGGGCTTGAACCCGTGTCCCCTGCATTAGCAAGCGGATTCTTAACCACTGCGCCACCAGAGAAGTCTCCAATAATCTTTTGGTTTTCTTTGAAACGTTGCTAAAACTTCCTAAGTCTTAATTTTCTGCTCTGAATATAGGGATAGGAGCAGCAGCTAGCGCAAAGATATGCTAAAGAATTAAAATTAGCTCATGCACGTAAAATCATTTAGCACAATCACTGACATGTAACAATAACTCAATATTAGTTATTAGTATTTTTCCTCAAAACGCCTAGCATAGGGTCTTGAAGTGAGTGTCAGAGAAATGCTTTTGAGTTATTGAATGTACAATGGCTATAAGAGATCTTTTGCTAAATAATTCATTCGAAGTCTGTTCCATTTCTAATCCAACTCTTCCTAGATTGAAAACTGTCAGTCATGGGAATAAGAGATCCAAATTAAACTCGTATCAGCCACGTTCTTAATGGAATAAAGATAAGAAGAATGTCATTTTGGGGAAAGTTTTAGATCTCAAAAGATAACTGGAAAGATCCCCTTTGATCACGACTTGCCTTTAGGTTACAGGGATGGGGGAGGTGGACTGTCGATGTCCGGGAGCAGCAGTGGACAGTGGCTGGCTTGCCTGAATGTCTATATCTCACAGCCCAGAATGGGGCCGCCTCACAGCCTCAGGACACAGCTGGCTGGGTCCAGCCTGGGCACTGAAGGAACCATCTGCCTTCCCAACACTCAGAGCCGGTGGGAGTGTGCAGTGTGCAGACCCCACGCCCACTGCTGAGGTCCGAAGACCTGCCTTCCCCCAGGCCTGCTTGCTCAGCTCTCCTGGAAGCAGGTAACGTTCTTCTCACAGGTCTCTTTCTTGAGCTAATTTGAGTAAGTTAGTTCATCACAAGCTGATATGTTCTGACTCAAGGGCTAAGAAGTCTTGGAAGGAGCTAAAATGCAGGCATTTTTACCTCTTTGTACATTTTCACATGGATGCGTGACTCTCTGGAGTGTTTACTGAGCTCCTGTCAACCCCTGTAACTTTCTCAATGTTTCTTTTGATTAAACCCCCATTCCCAGATATCCTGATTCCCTGTACAGTCCAGCAATTACAAACCTGGTTTGTGTTGGGATTCAGAGGTGGCAAGGAGTCAGAACAGGTGGTGGAAGCTGGTCCTCCAGCAACTGGGCTGAAGCCCGGCCTCAGAGGTTGCCTCATGGGCAGTGTGAGGGCGCAGGCCCACGTGAGAGGCTACTTTCATGTGTACCTGACAAAAGTTTTCACTAAATCACCAGGAAATGCAGCTTTCTTAGCAAGGAATGATGGCAAGAAGATTACTTTTCAAGACTCTCAAACAGAATGATTTTTTTTCAAAGTGCTAAACCCCAAGCATTTAAAAACTAGAGAGTTAACAGAAGTGACATAACTGATTACCTGCCCCAATATGTTTCTTTATTTGAAAAGAAAGCTTTCATGCAGAAAATGAAAACATAAAGAAATGAGGGAATCATCTTATTATAACACAGCTCAACAGACTGGACATGATTAGACCCACAGACAGTTTTCCTTTCCTCCCTCAGCTACAACCTGTGCTGGCTGCAAAGGATGCAAAGATGTAGGGCCAAGGTCATTACTGCCGGAAGCTTGCAGTCTCAGGAAGAGGCATGTGTGCACCCTTAAAATCCTTCCCAGAAACCTCACCTAACCATTTGAAGGTTCCTTCTGATGGTTACAAACGCCCGTGAGGATCCATGCGATGGAACCACTTCGCTACAGCACGAATCTGCACTGGGTGTGCTGGAATCACACCGCTAGCAATTAAGCTCACGTGACCTCCTGGCAACGAAGCCTGGTGCTGTGAGAATCCAAGAAAAGCTGGGTATTCACCAAGATCTCTGGACAGATCCCTGGCAAACGTGAAGTGTCTGTTTTTATATATAAAGCAAAGCATTCCCGGTGCCCTGAGAGACATGCAGACAAAAGAGGAAGGAAAACACTAGGGCGAAAGCTATGACTACAAAATTCCCACCATTTACCAGGCAGAATTTATGGATTTCCCTGTCCCTTGTAAGAGAACTATTCTCTTATTGAAGCAAGGAGAGATTAAAATATGGCATTCCTGATTAAAACCTGCCCCATTTCTATTGTTCAACTAAACATTTTTTTTTTAATCTCTTAAAATTCTAATGAGCTTTCATGCTTCCATCAGCAACCAGGATGCTGAGACAGCACGAAGACTGTGCCTAGATGCTGCATTTGGGTGAGCTGCTCCTCAGTAAAGCATAAACGGATGGCAGCAACTGGGTTCTTTCAAGATATCTTCCATAATTACTAACTGGTTCAAAAAGATGTGATGATGTTTAGGGGTGGGGAGCAGAGGGGACATATTTCCTGGTGAGTGAAGGAAGGAAAGTGATTAAAAAGACTGAAGACATTGCCGAGCACATTCTCTGGGACCTGCTCCACTGCGTCACCACCTACCTACTCTCTGGCAGCAGTGGCTCCGTTTTTATGAGTATGCAAGGCAGGAAAATGCACAAGAAGCCACTTCTGCTAAGAACTTTTTAAAAAAGACTTGAAAACAAGCAGAAAAAGCTATACAGTACTCTCAACTAGCTTCATTTAAAAGGGCATTCAGGGTTAAGTACATTTGATAATCATTAACATGCCAGCTTTCCACATTTTTAGTAAGGAAGTTAAGTCAAAGTGTCCTACATTAAATTTCTTACTATTTCTACAAAACTTAGAATTTAAAGAGAATGTTAAGTGCTATACTAAAATTGTGAAGTTTTGTTCAGAAATAGGCAATTCTCAAAAAAATATAGCAAAAATAGTTCTCTTAATGCTACTTAATAGAACTACTTAATAGTCCCAACTTCATTTTGGTTTTTCATAAAAGGAAGCATTTGAACAGAATCTAGCAGATATACTTGTGTAGTGAGTTGACTTTCTTGAATGCATCTTGGAAAACAGCATTATGATTCAATTTTTAAGTGGCCTACTGCAGGGGTCAGAAACATTTTCTGTAAAGGGCCAGAGAGTCATTTTAGCCTTTGTGGGTCATATGGTCTTTGTCACAACTACTCAACTCTGCTGTTGTAGCGTGAAAACAGCCATAGACCAAATGGAAACAAATGAGCATGGCTGTGTTCCAATAAAACTTTATTGAGAAAAACAGGCGTTGGGCCAAATGTGGTCACAGGCAAATAAATCCCCGGTCTACAAGAACTTTCTTAGGAAAGCTTTTCCTCCAATATCATTCTTACGCTTTTAAACGCTTAGAACAGAATAAACCCCAGGGTATGGTTGTTATAAAGCAGTGGTTCTCTGTCCTTGGCTGTACATTAGAATTACGAGGGAAGATTTGAAAAATTCTATTGCCAAGCTGCACCGCAGATTAAAGAATTCTTGCGTGTAGGGCCCAGGCATCAATATTTTTTTAAGCTTCACAGAAGGTCTAATGTGTAGCTAAGGTTGAGAACCTCTGTGGAGGAAGTTTCTGGCAGTAATCGTAATTAATTGTCCAGCTATCTTAATTTAAGTTCTCTCTATCACTCATCCAGTAATCTAGCCATTGTGAGTTATCAATAGCCCAAGAACAATGTTCTCTTTGTAAGAAAAGGAAAGAAGCAACTCATTACAGTTTACTGAATACCTACTTTGTGCCAAGTCCTAAAATGAGTACTTTTATATCTTATGAATTAGGTATTATCATCATCTCCATCCATCTGTGAAGAAACCAAAGCTCAGAGAGGTTATATAACTTGCCCAAATGCCACAGCAAATGTGGATTCAGAATTTAAACCCAGGTCTGACTGCAGAGTCCAGGCTATTCGGCTAATCTCACACTATGACCTCCTCAAGAAGTCTTGTACCCTATGCCAGACTCACTGATCAAAATATTCACTGGGGTATATTTAGAACATGCTTTCAGAGTACATAACTATTATCACATTCTTATAATTTAGTCAAATAATATACAAGTCGATAAATACACAGCCTTTCTTCACATAAAGCAATCTTAAGAAAAATTTTTCTTTAAAAAGATGACCTCTGAAATGTACCGAAGATTTTTTAAAAAATCAGTATTCTAGATATTACTTGTAAATAGATTTGCCTCATTATCATTTTTGTGGTATTTTTAAAAAAATATCAGAAGTAACAGTTCCATTAATTAGAAGGAAAACAAGTATAAATTAGGCATCCATTTAAAAATAGAAGCTTTATCACTTTAATATTGGATTTGTGATAATTTACTTTGAAATACTTCAGTATTAGTAATGAGACGTGAACAATTAATCTGAATCAGCACCTAAGGGTTAGTAACGTACAAAGTATTTTTATCTGTAGCCATTGGTTTCATTTGGTAAAATCAGTGGTGCTTGAGACTTGTGACTGGTTCATAGTGGTGAACAGCAGTAAACAGAACCCACTGTGTGTGCATGTACATGGTTTGAGATGGTAGCCAGCTCAAGTCCATGAAAGTTTAATAGGGAAGAACAAACCTGACTCCATACTGGATGTTTCTTTTACTTTAACCTTTATATTCTATTGCTTTTGCTACAAGTTAATAACTAAAAGAATGTTGCTTATAGCCTGAAATATACAGGACAGCCCATTCTCAAGGCTCTGACCTTTAAAGATATAACATTTTCCCATTCATATAGAGATAAAAAGTTGCAGAACAGAGAATAACATTTGTCTTGTTGGAGGTTGAGAGGAACATTGTGACCTGAACTACCTGGACAGCTGCAAGAACAAAGGATTCTGGCACCAAGAAGTTTTCGCCAACCAACCACAGCTCCTCCCCTAGTAGTATAAAAGAAGCCTGAATTCTAACTCAGGTAAGATGGTTCTTTGGGACACTAGTCCTCCATCTTCTCGGTCTGCTGGCTTTCCCAATAAAGTCTCTATTCCTTGCCTCAACAACTCCTCTCTCAATTTATTAGCCTATCATGTGGTGAGCAGTACGAGCTTGGACCCAGTAACAAAAGGAGCTGTATGGAACCTGCTGACTTTGGCTTTCTGTTCCTCTGAGTATCGCTGCCACCTCAGTTGACGACATGGCCTGCCAAAACCAGCACAGAATCTCATCACATCCCTATGAGTGAGCCTTTCAAGCATTGGATTTTGCTTACTGGATTACTGGATTTTTCCGCAACAGGTGGTATGGCCACACCTACCTGCTAAATATGTCTACATGATTTCAGTGTGAGGTACCACCAATTTCTAGGATGCCTGCATGGTGGGGGAGGTGGTGCCTGTCTCTTCAGTGCCAACAATGGAGGCTATCACTGTCTGTCACTGGTACAGGTCAGCTCACTACCACAACCTCTAAGTATTATTGCCATCCAATTTTCTAATGCGTGACCGAGAAGAAGGTCTAATTACCCACTTTCACGAATAAGGGGGTGTTTAAGAGAAACACATATGCTGCTTATATTCAAATAAAGTTTTTACAGTTGATCCAATTTCTACACTGATTTGCTTGGCAAACTCTCCCTCCACCCCCATAAAAAAGGGCTTCCACCCAGGTGAGCCATTTACCCACCAAATGCTTCTTTTTTTTTTTTTTCCGGTACGCGGGCCTCTCACTGCTGTGGCCTCTCCCATTGCAGAGCACAGGCTCCGGAGGCGCAGGCTCAGCAGCCATGGCTCACGGGCCCAGCCGCACCGCGGCATGTGGGATCTTCCCGGACCGGGGCACAAACCCATGTCCCCTGCATCGGCAGGCGGACTCTCAACCACTGTGCCACCAGGGAAGCCCCCAAATGCTTCTTTTTTACTTAACAACTACAATGTACAAATCACTGTCCTCAAACAGAATCTGAGAGTCATTGTGACGATTTATTTTGTTAGGGCACTGAAGTCTTCAAAACTGCTTAGTCCCTCTTTTGCTTTTGTTTCTGTCAACAAAATCAATTATGTTCAGAGATGAAGTCACCACCCAGCATTTCTGAGGTAATAAAGGAGGTATATAAGTTGTCAGTCTCTTCTTACTGAAGACCATTAACTAGTTTTAAATACCAAAGAAAAGCCAAAGCTCCAGGGAAAAGCGAAAATGTTGAAGGTCAGAAGCTACCGTGGATTTACATTTCACAGCTTCGAAAAGAAGTTTTGAGTTCAGAAGGTCAAAGAGTTACATTTTAGCTCTGCCAATCAGTATGAGATACTACCAGCCCTTTCATCACACTTCACAAATCTGGAAAATCTTTCACCACCAGCAGACCCAGGAGACATTCATCAGACAAAAATATCAGCACATCAGACAGTTTATAATCTCAAGATGTTGGATAATGTTCCAAATGTACTTTTTTCTTTCTTCTTTCAACCAACAAGAATGCTCACAGTAGACAGCCCCTGGGCATACACTTCAGCATCAAAACAGGAGACATTTCATCCCCCAGTGTCCACAGATGTGCCCCTGACTCTGAAGCCTTGAGTTACTACAGCCTTGAAAGTCTTAAACTGGGACATGGATGATGAATTAAATTTCAGGGAAATGCTTTCTTCATCCATCTGGCAGCTGATGACACATTTAGTACTCTTCATTGCCTATCTGTCCCAAAGAAAATGCTGTGATTTACTCACAGTAAATATTCCTGAAGGGAAGGTTATCAGCTAGATCGAAGGGACTCAGAGGAACTTGGGCAGAGGAAACAGGAGATCACGGGCTGAGGTCTAGGAGAAAATGGAGGGTCAGGAAGATGGGGGATTAAGAGAAGAAAACAACAGTGGTGGTAGGATTCTAGGATTTGCAGGGGAAAGAAAACAATGCACGGGGGAGTGATCGGTCTGGAGAACAAAAGGACTGGAAGGAGAACAAAGCAATGAAATTGATGGGGAGAGAGACATTTGTGGTACTCAAAAGGGAGAATGGACAGAAGGCTATTGAGGGAGCAGAGGCAGCCTAGGAAAGAAACTCTGGGTGAGATGAAAGCAGAGAGAAGAGGAGTGGGAGCCAGCCTCCAAGATGGTCCCCATGAGCCTCGTCTCCTGATGTCCATGCCCTCACGTAGTCTCTCCCCACGCTTAACTGGGCTGACATCTGTGACTACTGAGCTATGATGGAAATGATGGTGTCTGACTTGCGAGGCTGGGTCATAGAAAGGGGAACTTCTGCACGGCACTCTCTTTTAGACCACTCACTCTGGGGAAATGCAGTCGCCACATTCTGAGGATCCTGAAGCCAATTTATGGAGGGGTCCACATGGTGAGGAACTGAGGCCTCCTGCCAAGAGCCGGCACAACTTGCCACCAAGTGAGTGAGTCACCTTGGGAGGGGATCGTCCGTTCCCAGTCACGCTTCGGGCGACTGAAGCCCTGGTATACATATTGACTACAACCTCTTGGAAGATCTTAAGCTGCTCCTGAATTCCTGACCCACAAGAACTGTGAGGGGAAATAATTTTTTATTGATGTTTTAAGCTGCTAAATTTGGGGATAGCTTGTTACTAACAGAATTACCTATAGATTACTAATAGGGTTGGAACATGTAGAGAGGGCAGGAAAACAAAGACGAAGGGTAGAGCTGGGAGGGAAAGTCATAACAGAAAAGCAGAGAAGGTAATAAGAGAGGAGAGGAGTCTGACTTCTCTCACTTTCTCTTTCCTTCTCCTACACTACTGCATATCATTTTATTTTTCTAAGTGAAACTTCCCTCATGTGAAAACTGAACCTGGAAACCCCAATGCTTACTGTAATACAAATAGAATATAAAAGTATAACAATAGAATAATAGAGTAACAAAGCTATTCTTAGTCCTTTCTTTATATTTAATCAGTTAATCTCAACCCTGTGCAGTAGGTCCTAGGAATCCCCTTTTATACAGATAACGGTGATGTGAGTTGCCCAAGGCCACACAGCTAGTGAGTAGCCAAGATGGAACCCAGACACTCGGGTTTCCGAGCTCACAGCCTGAACCACTGCACCATCTTGTGTCCATCTCAGAGCAGGGGCCTCTGGGCTTCTCCCTTCTCTGAGCCCCTCTTTCTATGTAACTAGCGGGTGCCATCTCTGCCTTCAGCCTCTGGCCTAAAGGGGTCCCTTATCTTAACTGGGACAGACTGGAACATTCACAGAAAATTTTAATAAGCAAGGAGAATAAAAGGAAAATAAACAAGAGTTCTTCCTGACACGGGCCTAGTACAACCTGGCATGAGCTGGCCTTACCTCAAGGCCTTTGGCTCCCCTTCTGCCTGGCTTGGTGGGTAGCCTGGTCCACAGTGGTGGAAACAGCTGCAAAAACACCTCCTCCCCACGTGACTATCACCACGAGTGGTCCTGTCTTTTAGAAAAGCCGGATTCCCCAAACTTGTACAGAAGCAAAGCCATCTTCTCATACCTAGGCACTAGGTTCTAGGGAAGAAGCCCAGTGGGTAGCCCTAGCAACTCATTTCACTAATTTTTGGTCTGACTACATAGTTCCTGTCATCTGTATAACAGACTTGCCCTGCTTTCTCACTGTGTCTTTGGGGGCTAGTAGTGGTTATGAGCGTGCACTCTGCATGCAAATCCCAGTCACGCCAGCGTGCTCACAGTGTGGCCTCCATCTCAGGCCCACTATGGAACATTATCCCAGGTCGAGGTACCCATGCACCTGCTGGGGCAGGACTACACAGTCTGTTTCCAATCTGTGCCAGTCCTGACCATACTCAGCTCCATTGCTGGCTTCCAAAAAAACCCAAACAAACCAACCAACCCAATAACCCCAACCCATTGTGAACTTGGTCATTTTACTAAAGCTGACCCACTAAAGTAAAACTGTTGGTCACACAGTGTAACCATTTCACTTGAAAAGAATCCGCATTAGATACGATGAACAATCCCTTACACCAAGCCTCCCAGGAAGAGCTGCCAACAGGAGTTCTCTGTCTTCCTCGCCCTTCCTCTGGCCTCTCCCCCCTCCCCTACCCCAGGATCACCTCTCCCTTTTCCCTCCCCTCCCCTCTCCTTATTCCTTTCCCAGTCTCACAACCCGTTTTTCTTCAGAGCATTTGTGTGTATCTAAACCCAGGCACTCACCCTCCTAAAAGGCCTATACAGCACAGCTTTTCCAAGGGGTACCTGTGTTGGGGTCACTGAAGCAGGCCCACCAGGGATGGGGGAAGGTCAAAAGTTAGAGATGGAGACTGTGAAAGGGTCAGAGATCCCAACTGGCCACTGGGACCTAGAGCCACTCACTTCACATCTCGGCACCTCAGATTCTTTTTTTTTTTTTTTTTTTTAGGTCAAGGTGAGTTTATCGTCCCAATAGCATAACCTAACTGCATCCGAAACCATCTCAAATCCATCTTTAAGCTAGTCAGGAAAACAGGTTATTATTTTTAAAAATCACTTAACACTGAACAGACAGGACCTCTTAAAAGGCAGCTGACTATACCATGGCACCGTCATGACCAGTGCAATGTTTTTTTCATACTTCCTAAAAAGCTGCTGTGAATACTGATTGTACTACTTTAGCATATACTCAAGTGCTGGCCAAATACCCACACCCACCTCTTACAGAGTACATGGTGAGAGAATAACATTGACTTCATATGGCATCACACTCGTTTTAAAGCAAAAAAAATTAAAATAATAATAAAAGAAAGTCCAAGATGAGAAACTGTAACAGAGGGAGAGATTTGAGTGCACCTCAGATTCTCCATCTATACAATGAAGACAAACTAAAAGATCTGAGGCCACTTCCAGTTTCCCTATTCTATGGTTTTGGGTAACTGTCTAGCAAAACCAAAGAGTTATAATTGAGGGACAACTAACTCTCAGTTGTCCTAACATCTTTTGGTTTTAGGTTTAAAGAACCTTAATTACTTGGTCGCCACACTATTTCTTTTTTTTTAAATTTTCTTTTATTTATTTTTTTATACAGCAGGTTCTTATTAGTCATCCATTTTATACCCATCAGTGTATACATGTCAATCCCAATCTCCCAATTCATCATACCACCACCTCCACCCGCCTCTGCTTTCCCCCCTCAGTGTCCATACGTTTGTTCTCTACATCTGTGTCTCTATTTCTGCCCTGCCACACTATTTCTTAACACCCCACCTTGCAAAAAAACATTCCCAATTTGAGGAAAGCTTTGCTTCTTCTCCTGCCTTTGGTCCAGCCCCTTAGAGAGCTCGACCTTCTATCAACAGGTATAAATGGAGCAGAGTTGTCTTCTTCACAAGAGTCCTATCGAGAAAACAATGAGGGCTTTTTGTGGAGGAGGGGGAGCTGCTTCTGAATTCCTGTCTTCTTCAAGGAGCAAACAAAAACGACGCTCTGGGTCAGAGATTAAACATCACAATGTCACTATTTCCATTTTCAGTTCTTTCAGTGTCTCCACCCAAACACAAAATGGTTCCCAGAAACTGGCACAAAGGGGGGAAAAACTGTGACAGGATATCAAATTCTGCTTACCTTTGACTTAATTTTGCTTAATTCCCTAGTAAGTAAAACCCAGATAGTAGAGAAAAAAAAGCCATCTGCCAGAAACTGTGTCCTGGGATACAGAGTGATGTGGGTGCCAACTCCTGCATACGTTGTCCTGGCTTGGTTTGCTTGCTTTTGTCAATTCCCTGATTCTCTGGAAAAACACTATCCCCAAAGCCATGAAAGTATCTAAGTAGGATAAATAGTGGTAAAGGGTTCCTGCCCATGAAAAACAGCTCTCCATTGTCAGACATCTCCTCTTAAATGATCTTAATAAGCTATTTTGAATGAAGGGGAAGGAAAAAGCATAGCACTAACACATGGTAATTATCTGTAATTCTCCATTTGTAATGTCACTGAATAGAGAAAATAATGCAAACGTGGACAGATGCTGACTAGAGCTCTACAATGACATTGAAATTACGGTATTTTGTACAGTGAAGAGAACAACTAAGCTGCAGTATTTCAAAGGCAGGTTTTCATTCCAAGGACAATACACACCATGGACTGTGGGGAACTGTGATGAGATGAAATGTCCACAAAGTACGACCCCTGGGAACAGGCAGGGGTTAGAGGTACTTAGCTTTGTGTCCAAACAGCTGATGGGTGTGGCAGAGACTTGTTTAGCTGCGAATATTTAATGTAAGATTCAGTGATTCTCCATCAGCTTTAAAGTGAGAGGAAGAGAAATAGACTCCCCAGCTTCCGAGACAGATTTTTGGGCAACTTAAAAGAACTCTAATCTTAGCACTCTAGAAGTTATCTAAGGTCAAACATCCTTATTTTACAGATGATCAAAAGAAAACTCAAGAGGAGGTCTCACAGCTGTTAGCCGAGCCCCAGGTGTGGTAGAGGAGAAAGGAATGGGTGGGAGGTCATGGAAGAACCACTACTCTTTATCTTACTGGTAATCTCATCTTTACTCTTGACCAGGAATCAGCATTTCCCTAACCTTCTTCATTTATTTCTGCATCAATAAGTGATCCTTGAGCGCTTACCATGTGCCATGGAACTGTGTGTGCTAAAGGCTGGGGTTACTCTAATAATTAAGACACACCTAGTGTAGTGAGAACAATTTTATCTAATGTCTCTGCAATAATACAACTTATTAGCATGTTTTAAAAATCCCATGCCTCTTCACTCCAGACTTCGCATCTGTGGGTGATCTCCTGCAAGTCTGTGCGCATACATGAAGGAATGGGTCTGGACTCAGAGCATTAAGCAGCACCAATTGAGCCAGTGGCAACAACAAAAAAAGGACAATCTTGGGCTGAGAGCTGAAGATGGACTGGGAAGAAAGATGGGAGACCAGGTTACCAATGGATAACAAAAAAAAAGGGGAAATGACCAAGACCCTGGGTAAGGTACCTTCTGGGATGGCCGCACGCAGTCCTAGGTCAAGGATCAGAGCAGCCCTGCCTACAGCAACAGCCTGAGGGAGAAATACAAGTGACCTTTGCAGGTGGACCACTGCAAAGCTTAGGTTAGGTCTGCCCTAGGTTGACAATTACCAGCACTTGGAACAACTTGCTTTAGTTTTAACAAAGGATGAAACAACTGGAACTGGAAAAGAGGTGAATCAACTTGATCTTTAACTCTAGTTCTCTTGAAAGTTACCCGGATTAAAAAGAGAGCATCTCCAATCTATTCTGGAGAAAATAAGTTGGGAAAGAAAAGCTGAAAATAATTACATGAGTGATTTTTAACGGAAATAACTTTTTTGGGGGGGTTGACATTTAAGAATTCCATTGAGGGACTTCCCTGGTGGTCCAGCAGTAAAGAATCCACCTTACAAAGCAGGGGACGTGGGTTCGATCCCTGGTCAGGGAACTAAGATCCCACATGCCGTGGGGCAACTAAGCCCGCGTGTCACAACTACACAGCCCATGCGCCCTGGAGCATGTGCGCCACAACTAGAAAAGAGAAGCCCGTGCACCCCGCGTGCCAAAACTAAGACCCAACACAGCCAAAAATAAATAAAAATAATAATAAATAAATCTTTAAAAAAATTCCACTGAAATCATATTATACACTGACCTAAGCCAATTTAGCACTTCAGAAAGTGGCCAGTTCTTTCGATAAATATAAGGAACTTCCAGCACGTAGAGGTTACTGAGAGCTTATGTGTTCCCAATCCCAAACTGACTATTCGTCTCAGTCCAAATTCTGCCAACATACATAAGCAAGCAGGCACAAAAACAGACAATCTGATCTGTCCTTTTCCAGAAGAAACTTCTCCTTTTGAAGTCAGGCACTCAGACAAGAACCATGCAGTTCACTCTGAGGTAGATACAACATCCTCAGGACAGGACAAGCACACCTGAGTGTCAGGTGGAGAACAGAGCACCGCAGGCAGTGAGGACCCGCAGGCCCACCGCCCTGCCGGCCCAGCAGGTTCCCACCCCACATTCACCAGGCGTGCTGGGGCTTTTACCTTTCACTTTATCAGTGAAAAATGTTTTTCAGCATCCTTAAAGTCAAGAAAACCACTTGGACGATATCTGAAGTGTTGGGGCAACCAACTTTCAAGAATGTATTCCTAACGAAGGTGCTTCCGATGTTAAACACTCCAAGAGAATGAAAGTTAATACGCGTGTACATCATGGCGCTGTGTACACTTCCATCTTCCTAAAGTGCATTACCATACAGACAATGTGACTGTTTCTACAAAAGGACACTTTCAATCTTTAAGAAAATTCATGTACTGCTTTTTTACCGGGCAAATTTCCTCTTATAAACTTAAATTATTGAGGGCTACTCAATCAAATTAAACTTGTGGAAATCCTGCAAATTTGGTTTTGCTCATCATTCATTCTTCTCCTTCTCTATTAGATAAAATGCCTATTAAACCAACTGCTTAATCATGTTAAGTTACTGTTTATATTTTTAGGACACCACAGTCAAAACCTAAGATTTATTCCTAAGTTCTTCACCAAAATGAACATATTTTTCTTGTGTTACTAACTTGTGTATATAAGTATTATGCTAGAATTTCACTCTGTTTTAGACTTTCACACAGTCAAATTATATTAATGGTATTAAAATCATGATTTTAAATGACATTTTAAAAAAGAATCATGGTGTTCTCCAAGGCTTTGCCATTGTAAATCATTTTGATAATAATAGGAAACCTGCTATTTATTTATATAAAACCACATTATGTTCAACCCTAACCACAACTTTATATTCCCATTTAAGAGATGGGAACACTTTAGCTCAGAAGAGTTAAATGAATTGGCCCAAATTACAAGATGAAAAAGGACACAAGATTCAAAGCCAGGTCTTCCTGGCTCCAAATCCTAAACTCTTTCCTTTATGATTTGTTACTGCACCCAAGCCCCTGAACAAGTTAACTAAACTATGCATCTCAAAATAACAAAATCACACAAATATGCCATATATCCTATTTCATACCTTTAATCCTCTGAAACTTCCTGGGCTAGTTGGAGAGGAACTGGAGGATTTCGTAGATTTAGGAGTGGAAAGCTGGCTGCTGGGAGTTCCATTAACTGATCACGAGACAACAAAGGAGACAAAGGTCATTAAAACCCAGAACCACCAGATTGTGTAAAAACACTAAGCATATGCCCAGTATAGCTCCAATGGAGCTTCAATTCATTCAAAGCTCAAAGCAGACGGTAACTCAGCACAAAGCAAAAATAATGTGTCTTACTGCATTACAGACAAAGTATCAGACAAATAAGCAGCGAAACTAGAATTATTTTCAATAATAGTTTTCCAACAGTGACATAAACAAATATATAAAACGTTATGGAGTTAGAGATGTGAGCAACAACTTGTCCATATATCCTGCCTGCCATCAAGGGTAGAGAAATGCATGGCTGTTATATTTGTAATGGTCTCCTCTGAAGGTTGTCCTATAACTACTCCAATATCCAGTGTCTTAGTATACACCAACCTGAGTAACCAAGACGTTCTTGTGGCTCTCCCAAATCAATTCCACCATGATTCTAACACATTTTTTAAGTATATCCTTAACGGAAAAAGAAAATTACTGGTCATTTTCCTTGTAATACCTACTTATTTATTTGAAAGCCAATTTCTTATTATCTAGACGAGTTATTTCTAATTCCTTCCATTTTCTTGTCTTCTCAACTTAATTTCCCCACTATTTAGCAAGTCTTGGTGTTTTTTTGTACACCCTCCTCCAAACTTCCATACACTTCCTATGTTAAAAGCTCAATTTAGAGACTCGGTAGGGAAGAGTATGGGCACGGCTCTTTCAAGGGGAGGGTTAGTTTGCAGATTTTATACTATACAATGCTAGTCACACATCTCAGTATTACTCAGGCTTATTCCTAATTATACCAATGGGATCCACTTTGGCTGTAATTTCACAAAACTATTAGTTAACATCTGGTATTGGTGTGTGTGTGTATATATATATATATATATATATATATTTTTTTTTTTTTTTTTTTTTTCCCCTCTTCTAAGGAGTGCTTTAACCCCTTTTATCATTAATCTTCAATGCTTCTGCCCCAAGCAGATGAAAACTGGCATTCGTCTCTATGGAAAGGAAAGCAAAGTCCATTTCCTTTTAAAAAAATCTTTTTAATAAAAGGGAGGAGACAACTGTTATTTTAAATGATGCTAATAAATATAAAAAGCAAAATGCAGAGATAAAGGTCCTGAATAGGTGACTCAAAAAAGTAAGCACCAGTCCTTGAATGGAGGCCGAATTCTGGATCTGTAAGTATGTGTGATTAGATGAATCAGTCATGTATGTTTATTATATTCCTCCTTGTAAAAATTCAGCAAAGATGAAAAAATTTTCCAGTTATTTTTAAATTACCAAACTTGAATTTTTCTAGTTTAAAACCACTCATTCACAAATCATTATCAGTTATCTAGATTTTCTTAACAAATGTATGTGGGTATCTAGAGCACAAGTACAACACAAGAAACTGTACAATTAATTAGAAACTTTTAAGAGTATTCAATAGCCCTGATTATTTTTCAGTAAAGTTACACTTCAATTAATGCTCTTTCTTTTAAAAATTCTCTTTAAAGGGAACTGGTGGTAGGAATTCACGTAAAATAGAGATTACTATGAGCAGTGAACTAGTAAGCTTGCTGTGAGCTGATACTGAGTTTGGCTCTGTTTCTCCTTCATTCCACACAGCAACCTGTTCAGGTCACCAGTTCCTCCTCACCAAGGGCTGTTACCTTTCACTGATATTCAGAAACCACTTCGATATCAAAGATTTCCTTGGAACAGTGACAGAAAAGGGACTAAAGAAGAAAACTTGGTTCCTGCAAATGGTAAGCCCGTGGCAGACCAATTTCCCTAAAAACACACCTCCTGCCTAAACGTAATTTCTTAACAAAACTCACTGCCAGGGATTGAACTGGTATCAGTAACTACATATCCATAGTTACCCTCAAATAACTCCCATCCTAAAGAGACACTAAGCCATATATAGCCCTCTCAGTTTCTTATAGCATTTGAAAGGTTCTAAAAAGTTGTTGTCTAGTGAGAAGTTCTTAACTCCATTTATTTGCACATCTCTCCAGTCTCTGGGAGGATAAGTGGGGCCTGGGACAGAGCCACATTGTACTTTCTCCCCCGACACTGCTGCTACCAACAGGAAGGTGGATGGACAGTGCCCAGCGTCTCTGCAATGCTCCCCTCCTTCACCACAGCCTGGATTTTCTCTCCCAAAATAAGGCTCTTATCCACCCTTCCCCTCAACTGTAAGGTAAGAAACCAACTTGGGGGCTTTCTTGTTTGTTTGCTCTGAATGTTTTTTATCCTGGTGGACTACGACAGATTCACAAGCTAGAAATCTGAAGTGAGAATTTTTAAGATGCAAGTTGTGGTAAGTATTTACCCACTTGTATCACCCAGATTAATTTCTATGTGTTTACTACATATCATTTAGCTATTCAGATAAATTTAGAGTTTTGTTGAGGAATTTTGTCAGCCAAAAGACTTCACTGATGGGAGCACTTCCGTCCCAAGAGTGAAAAAGTACAATATGACATTTACAAAGTTACTTGCTCTGTTTGAAATTCCAGTGAGTCCCATGGAATGTTCTAAATGGTAACAGGCATACTACAGCTAAAGCAGTCCGTAAAAGCGAGTCATACTTCTGTGTACTGTGGCATTTAATAATACAAAACTCTCTGTCCATTTTCTGTAACTGCAGTGTGGGCTGAACATGCTTTTGAGTTAATCTCTTATAAAAAAGCCATTTGCCCTCTGAAACGCGATTTACATCTCACAACTTTTACTTGTAAGTTAAGATAAACTTTATTAACCCAAACCCAAATATGGACTCACTTGAAAATCTGGAGTACTGGAATCCTAAGATTTTCTCAAATCAATTTCTAAGCATTCCAAATTCCAGTTTAAAAGATTTATACACTTATCAGACTATGTTACGAAGAAGTTGGTCTACAAGACAAGTATGGCTATGGAACATGCTTTTAGTTCAATATGTTAATTCCCCTCTTTAGACCTCAGGCAGACAAAATTCGATTAATTTTAATACCTGATCCTTGAACCACTCTCCCCACTTTTATTTATATTACTTACGTGATAAGCATCTGTAAACCTATCACCAAAACAAAAGCTAAGAACCTGACAAAAGTCTAATTTACCACGTGGTAAACTCAGTGAAGTGTATTTATGCAAATTTCATGTGATATTAGCTTTCCCTGCGTGTGAGATACTTTACAGAAAGCACAATATGATTTGAAATAAGCTTAACATCAGAGAGATGCATTCAGTTAAAAATATTCATATCGTTGATATTTTAGAGAGAGAATGTTGGGCCTATCAACCCCAGGGTGGGGAGGAAGGAGAGGAGAGTATAATTGCTTCTATGGCCATTTTCATATTACCAACAACCCTTAGCCTTTTTCAATAACAGGCTATTCTCCCAAATTAACACCCCTTGAAGCGCCGTGTCTCCTCCATCACTGTGTACCGTGACTACACACAGACAGGCACCTGGCAACCTTCTGAGGATGACTGGCTCTCTAACAAGTAAGGGAGGCTGAAACATTGTGAAGCGCTTGATAACTGCACAGATGTCCACTGGTAAAAGCCAGATGCATTCATGGAAATGGAACAAAAGGAAACAGAAATATGGCGAAAGACGAAAACAAAAACCCAGCAGAGCGACAAAGCCATAATAATCATGGCTCACCTGGGGATTTGGCCGTAGAGTAGGCCCTGGAGTAGTGGCCACCCCTCTTTACTGGACACATTCAGTATAAACAAAGGAGACAGTAAGGAGAGTGGTTATTCAGCAGGTCTAAATGTGTACACAAAAAGGAGGGCAAAACAACCCGACCTAGAGAAAGTGGGATAGGTGCAGCAGCAGCAAAGTAGAACACCCCCCAAATTCAGTATTTTATAAAAAGGCTGATGCTTCAGACAGTTTTTGTTAATACTACTTTCACATGTTCTAGATTTACCACATGTAAAATCACAGTTTTTTCACAATCCTTTCCTTAATGGGAAATGATATCAGCAAAATTATAACTCACAGAATCAATATATAAAGATTTAGGGGATATTTTAATTCTTTAAAAATGTCAAAAGCTGTCAAAATTATGACAAATCTATAGGCTCAAGATCTGAAAGAAACTTAGAGGTAAGTCTGACTCTGAAATAAGCAGTGCTACTTTCTAACAATAATCGTTGCTCCTATTAAATTACTCGATGGTGGAAAAGCCTGTGGAAACTTATCAAGTAAATACATTGCTGTTAGGCGTGTATGTTTATGTTTTAAACCAATAAGATAAGGAAATATCCACAATCTTATAGCACAAAATTAAAAATGCAGCACACAGCGGTCAAAACCGTGAAACACTTCTACATAAATACCAGAAGAATCTAGGTAAGATTGTTCTTGAGAAAATTTGTCAGAACAAAACCAAGTGTTAGGACACTTATTATAACTTTGAGAAACAAACTTAAACTTCTGGATTTAAAAATCATGTCATGTATATGTCATTCTGGAACCTGGCTGCATACAAGGATGGGAATGACTACTAATTCATATTAAAGAAAACTGAAGAATGATCTGCTCCTTTTGTGACTATCCATTTCCTTTTCCCTTTAACTACCTGAAGCTGGTGATTTGCTGCGTCGAGAAGGCCCAGGGCTCTTGGATCCAGAATACTTAACAGCTGAGGAGCGAGAATAAGATGACTTCAAGACGCGGCATTCTAGAAAGGAAGGAAAGTGCTTTAAGTCGAGCTGGTTTTAATTCTAACCAAAGGAAGAGCACAGATCACACATTACAGTAGTTTACTGCCTAGAACTATTACCTGATCATCTTTCCCATTAATGTTAAACAACTTTAATACACAGAGCAACCGTCCCAAAAGCACACCTGAGGTTACCTTAAATTAGGCTTCACACCTTGTGACTTACCTCATTGTTCCAGATGGAGTTCTTAATAAATACAGAAATCCTGATGTCCTAACTTGATTCACGCATACCCACAGCCTAATCTACACATGTGCAACTTATTATTATTATTTTGGTCAGTAGCATTGATAGGCAAAGGCTACAACAAAGAGTTCGCTCCAACTCTCTGATAACAGTTTGAAAGGGTACAGGACTCTAATTTATGAACCCCTTACTGTCTTATTTTCCATCTTCCTGAAGCGTCAAAAATGAGGAAACACGGGCTTCCCTGGTGGCGCAGTGGTTGGGAGTCCACCTGCCGATGCAGGGGGCGCAGGTTCGTGCCCCGGTCCGGGAGAATCCCACGTGCTGCAGAGTCGCTGGGCCCGTGAGCCATGGTCACTGGGCAAGAGTAGCCTCCGCCTGCCGCAACTAGAGAAAGCCCGTGTGCAGCAACGAAGACCCAACGCAGCCAAATATAAATAAATAAATAAAAAATGAGGAAACTAGCTTTAAACAATAACTTTGGTCTTTCCATAAACTGCCAAATAAATTAGCATGTAAAGAACCAGAACTAATTAAACAGCTTAAATAATCACTTCTAATTTGAACAATTAAGAACCTGGTTTTTGGAGTCATGCAGATTTGGGATGAATCATGGATTTGACTTTGCTAACTGGTGGACCTTGGTTAGCTCTACGTCTCAGTTTTTTCCCCTATGCAACTGGGATGAAAATCAATCTGCTTCACAGCCTTCTTATAAGGATTCAATTAGATAACATATTGTCTGTAATTCACATTAAAATACTTCAATTTTCGCAGAAAGATTAAAATGGGGGTTGGTTTTCATCTATACCCCAGGGGCAATAAATTAACAAGGGAAGTACACTAATCAGGAAAATACACACCAGGGAGGTGAGTTAGCATCTGAAAGACTCTAATCAGAACCTTACTCAGAGGGGGCTGCAGCAATAGCAGCTTAGTTAATCAGCAGCACGGATGTTAGAAAGTACTCCACTGCTGGAAGGAGTGGTGTGTGGGTTAGTGAGAACTTCCTAAAGGTACTGCCACTCCCTTACGAGCAGGATGGGTAAATCTAGAAAGCCCATAACCAGAACTTCAGAACTACCCCCAGGGTAGGAATCTGAGCCAGTCCTGCACCCAGCTCGTGAACGGAGGGTTCTGTTCCTTGACTAAGACCAGCTTAGCTGAATTCTATGGATTTTGAACTGATTTTTAACATAAGATGTTGTCAGCAGTGTAAAAGGACAGAGCTGGGACTCATCAAGATTACAACACAAGTTAAATAACTGATTTAAAAAAAAAAAATCTTTGCCTCCTGAACCCTACCAGGACCCTGTGGGGCTCCTGGGCACAGAAGCCTTTCTGTGTTCCCCGTTTCTTTCTTTTCTTTCTTTCTTTCTTTCCCCCTCTCCCTCCCTCCCCCACCTCCCTCCCTCCTTCCTTCCTTTTTCTTTCTTCCTTCTTTCCTTCCTTCCTTCCTTCTCTCTCTTTCTTTCTTTCTTTCCATCTTGAGTATAATTGCCCCACAATGGTGTGTTAGCTTCTGCTTTATAACAAAACGAATCAACCATACATATACATATATCCAGAGATATGTTCCCCGTTTCTTGGAGGGAACAGACTCCAGCTTCCATGACTTCCCCTGAGTTCCAAAGGGCTGGTTCAAACAGTTGCTAATCAGGGAAGGGAGGGGATGCAGAGACAAGGGAGGAACAGCCAAGAAACAAAATAGCGCAGCCTTGGGAAAGGGTCTTGGTTCCCCCTCAAGGGATACACATAACAATATCTTTGAGCTCTTTCCAGAACGAAAACCCTCAATAAATGGAAGAAGTCAGCAATCTTCATTCCAGAGAAAACCACCTGAGGCCAGATTAAAGGAACCAGAAAAATTCATCGGAAGACTAGTGAGACCAGATTAAAGGAGTGCAGACCCTGCACGCAACACCCTGATCCTTATCAGCAACCCTGCCCTTGAACCATTGCTATAAAACTCCTCACCAAATCCCCCTGGGTAGGGACACACAGTTTTTCAGGGAAGGAGCCCACTGGGTCCCCCTCCGCCTGGCAAAGCAATAAAGCTGTTCTTTTCTACTTCACCCAAAATTCTGTCTCCGTAATTTGATTCGGCACCGGTGCACAGAGGCTGAGTTTTCAGCATCACTCCTAGTAAACGCACTTGTGGCAGAATTACGTCTGAGACTTGCTTTCATCATAAAATTTCATGACCTAATGGTGGTGATATAATAATAACATTAACAGCAACAACAGGGATAGCACATACTGTGTAATGGGCACACTTCCAACTGCTTTACACATATGAACTCATTTAATCCTCATCAAATTTTATGAAAAAGCCACTTTTACTATCCCCAGTTTGCAGAAGGTTAAGTAGGAATCAAGAGGGAAGAAATCAGTAGCTTTCACCCACTTCTAATTATTGGAGTTCTTTGGTAGCCAAAACAACAAAAAACTATGAACAATTCAAATAGCTTAGGTAAATTTACAACATACATGTAAAGCCCTGAGGACAATGCCTAGTACATATATAGTAAGTGCTCAATAAATGTTTTATTGCTGTTGTTGCCACCCAAATTAACTTTACAACCTGGAGTATAATATTATTGAGTTTCAGCATCTCAGCTTTCAAAATGACTCATATTGACATCGAAGAAATACTATGAAATGAAATTAAGCTACAGTCAAAAAAGTGGTAGGGGCTTCCCTGGTGGCGTAGTGGTTGAGTCCGCCTGCCGATGCAGAGGACATGGGTTCGTGCCCCGGAGCGGCTGGGCCCATGAGCCATGGCCGCCGGGCCTGCGCGTCTGGAGCCTGTGCTCCACAACAGGAGAGGTCACAACAGTGAGAGGCCCGCGTACCGCAAAAAAAAAAAAAAAAAGATGTAAAATACAGATGATATGTAAATGCACGTTTTTCAGTCAACCCATGAGAACAGGGGAGAGCATTAGCATAGATAGCATTGGCAATTCTTTATGGACTTTCCAGTGGCATTACAAATCTAAAGCAGGGCCACTACAACAGAGTATAAGACAGTACAGAAACCCCCAAGAAATTTGGCAGCAGTGGAAAAAAACGATAAGAGTAGATGAATGAGCCCCAAGCACAAAGTAGATAAATCGCCCCAAGGTAAGTGACATAGTGTAACAGGAAAGAATTACACAAGGAAGTTTGATACCACAGAATGTATCATCTTGAACTTTAAAAAGTCTACGGGTCGCCATATTTATTTGGTAGTATGTTTCTGTAATTTTGGACTGTCGGAACCACTACAACTGGAAAGGGTTTACCCACCAGTTTAGTTTTTGAAAAGTCAACTTTCCTCATTCGTGAAATTAAAGAGTGGGACTGAACCTCCAACATCCCTCTCTTCTCTGTGAAATGTTATGTCTGTATGATTTTATCTCATTTAAAGATGAAGTTGACTTTACTATCAGCTAAGATAATCACTAATACTGCAACAGGTTTAAATTAGTTCCAGACAACAGATTAGAACAATATTCCCAGGATCAAAACCATCTGAAATCACTGAGGTTATTGCTAAATAGTTGAAAACTCCATTTTTTGGCTAAAATTAAGAGAAAGGGATTTTCTTATCCCATCAATGAAAATAGCTTTATTTTTCCTGCATATATAAACAATGCATGCTATTTTTTTTCTAAGTTGCGAACAGAGCAATGAGATAAAAAGAAACCTGAGATAATCACTATTAACAACCTACTATCCTTTTATGTATCTCTTTATGGACATGGAAAATGTATAATGAACTGTTTCAGGTTCAACACTATCCATACATTTAAGGTGGCATAGCCAGGCACCATTCTGGAAGAAGGTAGGAAATCCATTTCAGAGGCAAAACAATGCAGTAAAAAGAGATGGAACCAACTTGCTAAAAAATGAAAACTATTTCACTTGAATTAGGGTTTTTTGTTTTTTGCAACTAGGTAAATACCTTCAAGTTATTTTCTACTTTCATTAATTCAAAAAGAGTACCGCCAATGCCATCTTTCTTCAACACACCAGACCACTTAACATGCACCAAGTGAGAATCCCAAGCCTCCATTTCAGGGTTACAAAGATGGTCAATGAATTGCCTTACCACTGTGATCCAGGACAAAGTCATCTTGGGCATAACGGAATTTTTCAGGTCCACACGCAATAAAAACATCATCATCACCAAAAAAGTCTTGCAGACAAGTAACCTAAAAAAAAAAATCATGTCCAAGAAATAAATTAGAAACATTAGAAGTGAAACAAAAGTCAGCAAAATTAAATATATTTTCTAGCCTCACCTATAATACTGAGTCAGAATGAAAAACTATTTAATCGCACACATTTCCAAGCATTTCACCCTCCACAGAGCACTTCCACACAATGTCTCCTGACCGACCTCAGAACAACAAAAGGAGGGGCTCCTAGCTGGCATCAAAGTTCCTGTTTACAGGTGAAGTCAAGGGCATCCACAGGAGGCTCAGTGATGTATTCCAGGTTTCCCATTAACAGGTGGCAGAGAGGTCTCTGCTCCCAGTTTACTGGTCTACCTTCTTCTCTCCTAGCAACTCCATGTCCCAGCCGTGTCACCTTGGGCATGACCTCTCTGTACCTTTGGTACCTTGCACCTTAGGTTGTCCTGAGGATTAGCATATGAAAACCACTTGGAATGGGTGCCAGGCATATAGGTACTCAATGTGCTAATACTCACCTTCACCACCACCACCATTATTAAGATCAGAGGAAGACTTGCCACGAAGCTAATGATGGCCCTTCCAAGGCCCTGTACCTAAATGTAGTCTTAATTTCATATTCTTTTTTCACCCTGCCCTCCCCAATACTGTATCAGTGTCAGATCCCACAGAACCTGGACCCACCTCAGGGAGCACATTCATCCCTTCATCCCGGTGGTGACAAGAAGAACCATCTTCCAGGACTTTGGATATAAACAGGCTCCAATTTTACCTGGTTTTTTAATGGGATGTATGATAAGATTTCTTTTTAACAAAGTACTCCTCTCCCAATAATAATGCATTTTAAAAAAAAAATCAGTGCTCTAGTACTTGAAAGGATTGAGAACCTCAATAATTCCTTAAGTCTTCCTGATCACTATTTAGCTTTTTATTGAAAAAAAAAAATCTCACTCTAGAGTTAGAAAAAAATGCTCTAGAGAGAAGATAGTGAACTATACACAATAAGTGGAACAGGCGTGGAAACTGCTCCAGTCCCTCATCAAGCAAGATGTAGCTTCTGTACTTCATTGAAACTCAGCTCAGGTCACAGTGTTTTTAAGGCGTGTTTTAGTCAGTTTGGACTGCTATAACAAATTACCATAGACAGGGTGGCTTAAATGACAGAAACTTATTTCTCACAGTTCTGGAGGCTGGAAGTCTGAGATCAGGGTGCCGGCATGGTTGGGTTCTGGTGAGAACCCTCTTCCTGGTTTCATCACATGGAAGGGGGGGGACAACACAGGAGGGAGCCAGCTCTCTCCTGTCTCTTCTTATAAGGGCACTAATCCCATCATGGGGGCTCCACCCTCACAACCTCATGCAACCTTATTTACCTCCCAAAGGCCCCACCTCTTAATAGCATCACAATGAAACCAAGCAGGACCCTGTAGGGCTCCTGGGCACAGATGCCTTTCTGTCCCTCATTTTCTTGTTTGTAGGGAACAGACTCCAGCCTCCATGACCTTCTCTGAGTTCCAAAGGGCAGATCTGAACAGATGCTAATCAAGGGAGGAGCACTCAAAAAACCACCAGAGGCCAGATTAAAGGAACCAGAGAAGCTCATCAAGAAATTACCGAGATCAGAGTAAAGAAGCACAGGCCCTGCACACCCTGATCTTATCAGCAACCCCACCCTTGAACTACTGCTATAAAACTCTGCATCAAACCCTCCCAGGTGGGGACACACAGTTTTTCGGGGCAGGACCCCACTGTGTCCCCCTTTGCCTGGCAAAGCAATAAAGCTATTCTTTTCTACTTCACCCAAAACTCTGTCTCTGAGATTTGATTCGGTGCCGGTGTACAGAGGCCGAGCTTTCGGCATCAACACTGGGGATTAGGGCTCCAAGATATGAATTCTGGGGAGACACAAACCTGCAGTTCATAATAGAAGAATAACATTTTTCACCATTCCTGTGAAAACTGTTTCTCTTCATCTCAGGTGGCGATCACACATACCCCTTCATCCTTGCTAGGATCCTGGGAGTCATTCTTTCCTCCCTTCTTCACCAATCCCTCACATCATTTTCCCTTCCTACACTGCTCCCAAATATTTCTATCCCTACTCCTTGGTTCAGCTTTCACTTTCTCTTGCCTGGGCGCCTGCCACTGCCTAGTAACAGGCTTTCTAACCCCAGTCTTTACTGCTCCCCTCCTTCTAGTCATCACTGTTCTCACGGGTGTGGAAATAAATGAAGACCACGTGGGCACATGCAGTCTCTTAAGGTGCCAGGGTGCCCGCACCATTCACAGTGCTCACAGACCTCCTTCCTTGACAAGAAAATGCTCCTTCACAGGGCACACGAGACTGACCCTGCCTGAGCCTCCAACCTTGTCTTTGCCATTTCGTCTGCACACCTGTTCCTCAGCCACATCGTGACTTCTCTGGGTTCCCTACCTGTATGGTGCTGGTGCTTCTTTTTTGTTAAACAGCGTTATTGAAACATGATTCACAAACCATACAATTCAGCACAGAATTCAACAGTTTTTGGTATATTCAGAGTTCTGCAACCATCACTACAATCTATCTGAGAATATTTTCATCATCTAAAAAGAAAGCCCCAGGCCCATTACCATTCACTCCTCATGCCCCCATCTCCTCATTCCTAAGCACCCATAATCTACTTTCTGATTCTATGGATTTGCCTATTCTGGACATTTTACATAAATCAAATCATACAATATGTAGCATTCTGCAACTGGCTTCTTTCACTCAGCATGTTTTTAAGGTTCATACGTGTTGTAGCACATATTAGTACTTCATTTCTTTCTGTGGCTGAGTAATATGCAGTTGTATGGATATATACCCCATTTTGTTTAGTCATTCATCAGTTAATGGACATTTGAGTAATTTCTACTTCAGTGTTGCTTCTTACTACTATATTTTTCCCCATGCTGTTTCTCAGCCTGAAGTGGTCTTTCTGACCACTCTTTGGTGCTGTGACCTCCAGGTAGGCAATGATATTTCTGATTCATCATTCCCTAGGGTCTAGGAGAATTCTGGCTTTGGTGGATGCGTAATACATGTCTGTTGAGTGAACTGTGGCTTGGTATGGAGCTGCTCCTATTGGAATTGAGTTCTCAGACACTGAGTAACTTCTCTGGGGTGAGTGGTGTCACAGATGCAATCTCCACTGCCATCTCCACCACCATCACTTCATGTAAGACTTACAGAATTTAGGCATCACTTAACCTCTCAGAATTGTCTCTCTGTGTTGCATATGTGTTACCTCATTAATCCCTACAACATCCCTGAGGTTGATGCTATTATCACTCCTCATTTACAAACAAGAAAACGGATCTAGAGTGACCAACCTGCCCCCACACAGGTAGTGAACACGAGCACAGGAATTTAGACACAGGTCCTCCACACCTGTATCTCTGCTTTAGACTTAACACCATGGTGTCATGTACACACTGCTATATTTAAAATGGATAACCAAAAAGTACCTACTGTATAGCACAGGGAACTCTGCTCAATATTATGCAACTAAATGAGAAAATAATTTGAAACAGGATACATGTATAACAACCACTTTGCTGTACACCTGAAACTATCACAACATTGTTAATCAACTATAGTCCAATATAAGATAAAAAGTTAAAATAAATAAATAAATAAACAACACCATGGTGCCTCCCCTTATGTGGAATCCCAGAGTTCATCTTTCTACTTTTATCTCTTTTTTTTTTTTTTTTGCCGAGCCGCACAGCATGCAGGATCTAACCCCAACCAGGGGTCAAAACCCATGCCCCCTGCAGTGGGAGTGCAGAGTCTTAACCACTGGACCACCAGGGAAGTCCCTTTCTACCTTTATAGTTCTTACCACATTCCACCTTGCTTTATAGTCATTTATGTCTCTCATATCTCCCACTATTTTGTTTTTTACACACATACATTTAATAAATGGTTCTTAAATGGAACTGAATCCAGTTTTACTTTCTTGGCCAAATAAAACAGACATCTGCCAAAGTTTAATCCATTTTTTTAAATCAACATTTCATTTGTTTTTGTAATCAATTTAGCATGAAAAAATGACAACTGAATTTTCTAAAATATACCTGTATGAATATCTGTTTGAAAAGTCAATTAATTTTTAGTTGATTTTATTACAAGGAAACATTTCATCTGGCACTAAATTAGTTGGTATTTGAGTAGAATAAATGTCAAAGTAAATAATTAAGTTGCCTATTATGTGGAATAAAGGTATTTATCAAGTCTAAGGAATATAACAGATCAAAAGGTGGTTTATTCCCCCTCCCCCAGCAGTTCTGTTTATGGATAGTTCTTCCTAACCAATTGTTTAATGATTTCACCTGTCAGTATAAGTTTGGTTTTCCAAACATGGTTTGCATAAGATGTCTGCATCCCTTTAATTCAGATTCTAGCCACTAAGTACATATCTGGTTAAACAGTTAACCAAATTATATAATTAGCAATGGGTTCAGATTACTTCAAATAAGTCACCACTACTCTCAAGAAATGATAGGTGTCATACAAATAAATGATAAACTGAGATAAGCAAACATGCATTTTGGCTAATTTTATTTTATTAACATGTACTCAGGATACCAACATACCTCATAACATATTAAACAACTCCCGTTTTCATTCATTCAACAAATTTGTATTGAGAACTTATGTGCCAGGCACCACGCTAGGTGCTACAAGAAATATCAATAAAACAAAACGAAACAAACAACAACAAAAAACAGAGCAAGAAAGAAATCCTTGCCCTCACGAAGCCAGTGTGAGTTGACACAGGATAAAAATGTATAAGTAAATGTATGCAATGTCAAAAGGTGATAAGTGCTACAGAGAAAGAAAACAAGGATGGGGAATAGTGAATGCAGGGCATGGGTGCTGCAATACTAAACAGCTTCACTGCAAAGGTAACATTTGAACAAAATATTAAGAGAGGTAAGGGAGAAGCTGCATGAACGTCTAGGGATGGAGGTGGGAGGGCAGTGTTCCAGGAAACAGAAGAGAATATTCAAAAGCCTTGGCATGGTCACGGGAAACAGTCCTGGAGCACAGTTAGAGGGGGAACAGTCATTGCAGGAGAGCAGGTCAGCAAGGTGATGGAGGCAAGCAGACGGGGTAGGGCTTCGTCAGCTGCCGGTCAGGACTTTGGCTTTCCTCTGGGTGAGATGGGAAACCACTAGAGGCTTTGGAGCAGAGGACCGCATAACATGACTTACTTTGAACAGGATACACGGCGCTCAGACTAAACTCCAAAAGGGCAAGGACAGATGGCAGCGTAGCTGGAGGCTATTGCTACTCGGGCAATGAGAGTGGCCTGTGCCAGGAGTGGATGGAATGAGAAGGCTATGGGGACCTGAGAGAAGAGAGAAGAATGTGATGGCTCAGGGTTTGTGGCTTGAGACACTAAAAGGATGGGCCTGCCATTAACTCTCATGGAAGAGTACAAGGTAATGGGCAAGGTTGGTGGTGGAGAGGATGTCCACGAATTTAGATTTGGCATGTGAACTGCGAAATGCCTATTAAACATCCAGGTGGAGGTGTTGGGTGGAAAGTGGGATATAAACAAATCTGAATTTCATGAGAGAGATCTAGCCTGGAGATATAAATTTGGGACTCACCAGCATAGGAATGGTATTTAAAATCTTGAGCTCAATTACAGCAATTAATGCACAGAGGGAAGCGGTCTAAGCCCTGAGCTCCGAAACCCAGCAACTTTACAAGGTCAGGGAGAAGAAGCAAAAACAGCGAAGAAGACTGAAAGGGAACAGTCAATGAGGGAGGAAGGAAAGCGAGTGCTTGTAGTTTGCTGGAAACCAAGCTAAGAAAGTGTTTCAAGGAGGAGGAGTAATCAGCTGAGTCAATGTTACTGACGAGCCATGTAAGATGAAGGCTGAGAAGTGACCACTGAATTGAGCAACAAGGAGATCGCTGGTCCTGAAGATCAGAAGTAGTTTTGGTGCAGTGGTTGAAAAGAAAGTCTACTTGCAGCACCTTTAACAGAGGACAGGAGAAGAACTGGAGACAGTGAATGCAGACAACTTTTTCAGGGAGCTGCAACTGGAAAAGTGGAGCAGAGGAGTGGGAAGGCGACAGAAGGAAGCAGGAAGTCCATGGTCAAGAGAGCTTGCTTTCAAGATGAGAGAGATAACACAAGTTACTATGCTGTTGAAATGATGTAGTAGGACAAAAATGGTGAGGCATGAAAGGGAATTGCTAGAGCTGCATCCCTTTGTGAGAGGGCATGGGATCAGTGTGCAGGTGGAAGGGCTCGAGTTGCATGAGACTATGGTCAGTCTTTGGCAATAAAGAGAACCAGGTGGAAGCTGCTAGGTGGGGACATGTGGTGGGGGTGGGAGAGCTGGTGGATTGCTTCCTGCTTCACTGAGAAAGCTTGAAGCAAAGTCATCAGCTCAAAGTGAGGCAGGGGCCAGGGGTGGGGGAAGGAGGAAGTACAGCAGACTTGTGGAGAAAAAAAAAGGTGTGGAATTGCAACCTGTGATTGTGGGGAGAATGAATGGGGAGGGAAATATGACATGCCTGCAGGCAGCAATAGGGGCGCATTCAGGGTCCCACAGCCTGCATAATAGACATTCTTGCTTCTAAAACTAGAAAGCAGCTACCCAGCCGATACAGTGTTTTAGAAAAATCAAACCCTTTTAAGCTGGAATTGTTACCGTTTCATGGGGTTGCACCTGACCGGTCAATAGAAGAAAATCGATAGGAACACACATGATGCAGAAACCTAGAATCCACCGATAATGAGTAAATAAGGAATGAATGGGAACTTCTCTCCCGCCGCTGCTGCTGATTTAAAATACAAGTCTCTGTTCATATTTTTCACAGTGTAAACACGGACTGTTATGCACTGTCATTACTATGTTTAACTAAACCGTAAACCTAAAACACGCTAGAAACAGAACGCCAGCAGGCAGAGATGCAAGCTGATGAGCATGATTAAAGGTGAGCTAAAAAACTAACAGGCACAGAAGAATGAGCAGATTTCAGTTCTGTTTCTACTTTCATTGTACAGGATAACTCACTTATGGTATTGTTTAGACTACAGATGTCCGTGCAGGAAGCACTGGCTCGGCACAAGCTTTGCTGGGAGCAGAGGACCACGGTGCTGCACCTCCTCCCTTTCATACAGGTGGGACCTTGAGGAGATACTTAACCTCTCGGAGGCTCATTTCTCTGTCCACAAAACGGGCAGCAGACCAGTTTCATTTCGTCTTTAAGGGAAAAATGTGATAGTACGTGAAAGGAGCTGGTACATGTTATTTCTTCATCTTCATTAATTCACGGCCTCAAATGTTTTTTAAAAAATTTAACTTAATGGATAAACTTTTCTTTAAGTATACACAAAAAAATAATACGTGCTTTCCTACAAATTCAATAAATTAGATATGTTCCGAGAAAAAAAATCACTGACAACTTGGAAAGCTGCCACTGATTGTCTTCGCTTGTGGAAAAATCACTGCCTCCCAAATTAAGATATCTTAAGCTCCCAGAAATTCTACACAAAAATGTGATTCATGTAATATACGATAAACACATATAGGTATACATATGACATGTAAAATATATATAAATGTTTATATGCATATATTAAAAAATGTTTCTCCCAACAGCTCCCTAGAAGAATTACAAACGAGGAAAAGAATTCACTTAAATGTAATAAATCAAAGCAAAGCATTGGCTTATATCTATGTATGTAAGCTATACCTAAAAATGTCAACATTTTTAGATAATATAAAGACAGAACTGTAAGCATATCAGTCTAATTTTATGCCAAAATTATATTTGTGTAATACTAGGCCTCCATGTAATGCAGTCATTACTTGGCATGCTTAAATTTCACAAGCATATGGGACCACATACTTAATTGTTCTTCATAGTGCCCCAAACTCAGTTGATACTTTTCAAAGTAAAACATCTGAGGGACCTCCCTGGTGGTCCAGTGGGTAAGACTCCACGCTCCCATGCCGCAACTAAAGATCCCACAAGCTGCAGCTAAGACCCGGTACAGCCTAAATAAATAAATATATATTTTTAAAAATCTGATAAAATGCTCAGGGTCTGATGTAAGCTAAAATAACTCTCTCACCAATGGAAGCCACATTAGTTTACTACTGTACATTCAATCTAACATGAATCATGTCCCTACTATATGCCAGGCATAAACAAAAGACAAGAAGCACACAGTCTAGTGGTGGAGATGAACAAGAATAGTAGTAAGTACCATCAAAACGTTACAATAAGAGAATGCTGTCATAGAAGAACACCCAAAAGAAATAACCTGATGAAAAACAGCATCCCATAAAATATTTAATACCTTTAGAATATTTCATATGTTTGGACACTTAGATAATTCTACCTTTTATAGTTTTTTTAAACATATTTCTTGTTCTTCAGCTCTGGTGGTCTGTTTGCTCCTTTTATCAGACATTTTTAAAACTGGCATTTAACACTGAGTTATGGGCCATGTCACTAAACCTGACTCAGAAAAAAACGTATCAATACCTTGAATAATGTCTCAAAGTCATTCTTAACAGGGTGAGGAAAAGCCTATCAGTTTAGAAGACCTCTTACGGTTTGCTTCTAAATTCTTTTTCCCATGCAAGAAGCTCCTCACGAATAATGGATGTTCTGTGGCTTACGAAAGCAAGCTACACACACGAGGGGAAAGTAATAATTCTGCTAAGGTACAAAATGAAAGCCATCAGCAGGCTCTAAGGGGGAAACATCAGACTGAGAAATAATGTATCTACAGGAGCATATCTGAGTTTTCCAAATGAATGTGGGCCATTTAAAAACAGTAATTTTTCTATCCTTCAGTCGACAGATTAATTAGATCAGGGTAAAAAGGTGGCAGCCATAATTCCAGTGCTAGTTCTTAATAGATTGCCCCAACCACTTTTTTTTTTTCTTTCTCTTTTTGGTCTCTGTCAAAGGATACAGAAACAAAGGGCTTGAGGTCTGATAAAAATACTATGCATGTATTAGGAGCATAATAAACCTTTTCCTCCGAAGAAAAAAGGTGGAGGACACAGAGATGTCATCCTCCCTGGACACTTGCTTTCTGAACTACAGAAGGTCTCCATTTCCTGACCCCCCCTAGCACTCTGGAAATCTTGTGTTTCTTACCCTTTCCAGAGTTACAAAGGAGTTGTTAGTAAAGCAGGCTGGATTTCTCTAAGATCACTTCCTACTACAAAATTGTATAGTCTAAGTATTTTAGTTTCTAAGAAAAGCTTATTTATATTTTAGGACAATGCTTTCAGAAAAGTTAAGTGCATTTTTCTGTGAGAGAAACAAAGGAACACTATTATACGTGGGTAAACAGCAATGTCCATTTGGGATTTATTTCTGTTCGTTTCAGCTTCGCATTTCCTCAAAGAGTTTGTCGTCAACGCAATCTTCATGCCCTCCAAATCCAGGTGTTGCCTTAATACTTACTCTGTAATTTGCCCAACATAGATACTATCATTGAGGCAATTGCCTGGTTTTTGCGCCTGGACCTCTTACCAGAGTGCGAGTTCCACACGTGTAGGATCATTGTCTTGGGCACCACTAGAATTCTAGCATAGTATCAATACATAGCACCTAGCGTGTAGGATCTGTTCAGTAAATTTCTATGGAGTTAATGAAATGCCGAGTCCCTCTTCTTCCAGGTAGCCCTCCCTAGAGGCTCTATCTCACACTCTTCGCATGAATTCTTATCAACCTGTTATCATGCAAGGTAGTCTTTGTTCCCAGATTTATGATGTTAGTTTTCTATGCCAACATAATCTATAAACTCTTTGACCACACCAGTCAAACCCTTAGCTCCCTATAGGAGGTATTCAGCAAATACTTGGTAATCAAATTTTGGCTCCAGATACCTTAAAATACTCATCTTAGATCATGTAAGCCCTTTCAGGAATTAAATCTCATCATGATTTTAGAGTGATTTGAGAAAAACTGCTTATGAACTCTACTACTGCAACTACTTGGTAGAGGAAAGCATTTGCAATTAAACTTGCCATTTGGTGCCATTCAAAACTACTTGGGGTTCTATCAAATAAGGATCTCTTGAGATACTTTCAAAGCCTATTTTATGGAAAATCTCCAAGACCTGATAAAAATGCAAAACAAACATCACTGGATCTCAGTGAGAGACTAGTTTAAACTAACACCAACTTATCTAATTAAGAGTCAGGGTCAAAATCTTAGCACCTGGGGCTTCCCTGGTGGTGCACTGGTTGAGAGTCCGCCTGCCGATGCAGGGGACATGGGTTCGTGCTCCGGTCCGGGATGTTCCCACATGCCGCGGAGTGGCTGGGTCCGTGAGCCATGGCTGCTGAGCCTGCGCGTCCGGAGCCTGTGCTCCGCAACGGGAGAGGCCACAACAGAGAGAGGCCCGCGTACCACAAAAAAAAAAACCAAAACCTTAGCACCTTTGAAATGTCTACCTTTTGGAGCAAGGATCGCACTTTATCAAAGGAATAACGGCATGATGGATATCAGAAGTAAAAAAATACATGTTGGAATTTATGGGTTTTCTTTCATTTTAACTGTGTGTGTATAGGAAAGAAAGAGGGAGAGAGAGAGAGAACAAACGTCCACAGTTCCTGTTGAAATCAAATGCTTTCACTATCAGAGTTCAGCTTTGAAAGGTGGCCTCTACAGAAGAGTAGTTAGGCAGCAACATTTTTTTCTAGCTTACTGCTAAAGAGCATTTGAAGGAGCTCCAGAAAGAAAATCCAGTAAGTGGCTTATATTTGAAACTAAAATTATTATATAGGCTTTTAATGGAATTGCATCGATACCCTTGCTTTGGTTTTTTCCTAAGAAATGGTCACATTACAAGTCATAAACTGCCAAAAGAGAACTGCATTTTGAACCCCCCATAGACTTTTGTACCATAATTTTTCTATCATATAAACAAACAGAAACATAACTTTTTTTAATATTTAAAAAATCCAAAGAACAATTTTAATATACAGTAAAGGATAAGCCTAATAATATAACTGCCTGAGCCATTACCTTCCTGTTTCTACTGCTAGCAGGGGACACTTTTTTTTTTTCCATACACTGCCCTTGAAAGCTATAAATTCAGCAGATTGACTTCACCATAACTAGCATTATCCCAGACACACACCACTACCACTGCTACCACCACTCTTTTTTTTTTCTTTTTTTTTTTTAATCAGTTCTATCTCTGGAATATAAGTTCTGTTTAAAATGAACAGGGAAATCATACCTGAAATAAAGAAATAAAATAAGTCACTTGGTTCTTCCAAAATGCTAGAAACAACAACCAGAAAAATAATTTCACAGGTCAGTCGGCAGGGGCTGGGGTTCTCCCCATTTCTTTACCCTCTACCAAGAATACAGTTAGCATAAACAGCCTGCTTTGTTCCCAGTAAATGCTGGCTAGCCTGCAGTCAGGGAAGGACTCCTTTCTACAACAGAAAAGAAAGCTATTTAGAATAGCAATGTTTTTCAGCTTCCCGTAAAACCATTCAGCCGGGCACCCACCAACCAAGCGGCTGCCATGGAAACAGAACTGAAGCTAAAAGATGACGGTACTTACAGTAAAGGGCTTCTCAGCAGCCTGCAGACAACTCTCTACACTCAGTTTGCTTTCATTTAAAAATACTGGACCTAACCTTCCTTTTCTCACTGTGGCCTCCCCATAATAATGATTCTCCAATCAAGACTAATCATAGAATCTTGAGGCCAAAGATTTGTTTCAGGAAGAAACCTTGAAAAGACCTTGAAAAATTCAGAGATAGTTAGCTATGAAACGTTATTCTGGGAGGAGACACAATGATCACTCTTCCTATAAAGGAAATGATTTCTAAACTGACCCTCTGACTGCCCCCCACTGAGGGCCCCAGTCTTAATTCCTACAGGAAAAAGTTACAAATCTACTCCAGAGCTTTCCACCAAGGGAAAGAGGCTGGAGCCAAATTTTAGAAGAATTCAGGTGAAAAAGTCAGAAGAAATTTATTAAACCAACCATCATAATTTTCCTCCAGTTCTGAAGTGGGAGCCAAATGTTTTCAAGCAGATGTGACTAGAACTTTGCGTCAATGTTCCCTAGCACTCCGGCATCTTCCAACAATAAACAAACAATGAAATCATAAGTGTTACAGAAGAGGCAACTGAGAACCAAAATGAAGGTGGCAATTTTCTAATCCAAATTTTTCCAATTTTCTAATCCAAATCACTTCCAACAGAAAGTGAAAGGGAACAAGCACCCACGGCACACTCACCTACACACTGTACACCACGAACCTCTCATTTACACATCAAATTCATTGAACCCCCAGAACAACCCTGTGAAGTGGGAGCGATTTTTCCAATTTTACAAAAAAAGAAACAAAGGCTCAAAGAGGGTAAGTAACTTGATCAAGGTCACACAGCCAGTGAGGGAGGAGCTGAGATTTGAACTCTGCCTGTCTGACTTGGAATGTATCCTTTGTACTTGACCACACACTGTCTCCCTAAAGAAGAAAACAGTGTGATTTACAATCTATGAAAATGGCATAAGAGACTTTATAGAGATAAGTCAGAGAAGTTTTTATACTTGTCTAAAGCCCAAATAACCAGACCATTTTTCTATGTCATACTTTTATGAAGTAAATGAATGGCAAGTATGTAAGTGTATATCTAGGTGTTTTTTTTTTTTTTTTAAGGATCAACTTCTAAGTAATGCCATAAGGTCAGTACAAGTTCGGGCCAACCTCCTATACTTTAGGGAATACTGAATATATTCTGAAATTGATATCTTCAAACAAACTGGCTAACTCTTACTAAAAACAAATTACAAGCACAAGTTGGAATCATATGGTTTTTAGAATAGGACTCCATTTGCTGCCAGACTGGAGATTCTTAGAGTACAATATGTAGTAAGAAATACTGTGACCTTTAAGATTTTAACATAAAGGCAAAACCTGCAACACTTCCCAGAAATTCATCCTCTGCACACAGTTTAGCATATGGTAAGCACATTCAGGTAGTAAAGACCCTTGGAATCAAGACTAAGAGAACAATTAGTGAAAGGGGTATGGGAAAACTTGGTCAGTTAATTCCATACTTATTGTGCACTATCAGAGCAAACACCATTACATAGGGCTATTTAGGTTTGTAGGAAAATCATCCCTATCTTTATTTTTTTAATAGTTTTTTTTTTTTTTCTTTTTTGGCTGTGCCCTGTGGCTTGTGGGATCTTAGTTCCTCAACAAGGGATAGAATCCAGACCCTCGGCAGTGAAAGCACAGAGTCCTAATCACTGGACCGCCTAGGAATTCCCCTTATCTTTAAAAAACGAATCCTGTTTTTTATGTTTCTTTCATCTTTTTTTAAAAATTAATTTATTTATTTGTTTTTATTTTTGGCTGGCTGTGTTGGGTCTTTGTTGCTGCGTGCGGGCTTTCTCTAGTTGCAGCGAGCGGGGGCTACTCTTCATTGCAGTGCACGGGCTTCTCACTGTCATGGCTTCTCTTGTTGCAGAGCACGGGCTCTAGGAGTGTGGGCTTCAGTAGTTGTGGCATGAGGGCTTCAGTAGTTGTGGCGTATGGGCTTAGTTGCTCCACGGCATGTGGGGATCTTCCCGGACCAGGGATCGAACCCGTGTCCCCTGCATTGGCAGCCGGATTCTTAACCACTGCGCCACCAGGGAAGTCCTGTTTCTTTTATCTTAATAAAGTTATTTTCCTCCTCCCTTGCCATCATGCTCTGAACCTTCACTTCTTGTATCAAAAGGACCACCCCAACTACTCTTTTAGCAGCCCCTCTGCCCACTTCTAATTCACTGTATTTAACGTTCGAGAGAGCTATCTTAGGTTTTGTGAACCAGTGTAAAGGAAGAGTAAACTGGGTGAGAATTAGAGGCTTTGTTTGGAAAGAAAGAAACTTTAGTGCCCAAATTTTACACCATCTAATGACAAAGTTCCCTTTGTATATTTCCTAGTTTTAAGCTATGGTCCAGCCTGCCAAGTAGGCTAGAATTGAGTCCAGAATAAGTAGGCAGTTCTGTGCTGCAGAAACCGTAAGATGTTGCTTTCTACAGCTACACCTATTTTCACCATGACAAGGAATCAAAATTTTCATTTTCAAACCAACATCAATCCTACATGAAAAGCAATGAGAAAATATTTTCCAACACAGTCTTCTTAGCAGAGGGAAGTCTCACTTTTACAGCCGAGAAATCCTCTGAATAAGTTATATGCCTGGGGCTATTTAGAAATGGAAAGCATGCCATCCGTTTGAATCATTTAGGGCAACACTTTTAAAAGGAAAGCGATATTGGCAGAGGCAAATACCACAATTAGATTTTCCTGTTTAAAAGGCACCTGTTCCTGAAACACAGCCAAGACTTGTTACACTAACATATACATAACTGATTTGCAAGTTGTTAGAACAAGTCCTTAGTTTAGGAGGACTTACAGCAAGATACGCAGCAGTCAGAGTCATCAGTTTATCAAAGATACAAACACCCACAGAAGAGTTGTATCTATTGACTGCACCGCTACTCCCATTTGTGTGAAACTTTAGAATGAAGGTAGAAAAATCTTTTTGTTACTTTTTCATTTTAAGGTAATTGAATATATTTAGGACCAAAGAGTAATGTCCAGCCCCCAGAGTTAACAAATGTTATTTGGTCATGTTGGTCTCAGATCTCTTTAATATATGGAAGTAAAACATAACTTAAAAATCTCTTTTGTTCCTGGTCCCAAGCCCCAACCCCCTCCCTCTTGCCTGCCTTTCTTCTCCACCACCCCAGGAAAATATTATGACGTATTTAGCCTGGGTCCTTCCAAGCCATGGTTTTAGACTTTGTATCATAGACAACCAGCAATATTGTTCAGTATGCTGTAAAATCTTTATATAAGTTATAGCATACTAAATACATCATCCTGCAATTTGCTTTTTTCCCCCGGTATTGATTTTAAAATCTAGCCAGGCCTTAGTTTTTCTTATTCTTTTTTTTTTTTTTAGCTCATTAATCCTTTCCTAAAGTTTTTGTTTTTAAAAGATTATCATTGTACCATTTAACATTACTATTTTTGATTGCAAAGATAAATTGTACATACCCTCAAAACTTTCAGATAAATGCCTATTTTCTCAGACTATTCATTTCAGTTTATATATTATAACCATTAGGGTGACCAAGTAAGTTCCCAGATAGAATAACAGATGTGTGAGTCAATTCCTTCTTTGCCCACAGACTTCATCTCCAACTATGAGAAAGGAATGTTCAGCAAATGCTTGACATTTAGGTCTAGAGACTTAGGCATAACTGTGATTCCAAGAACAGGGTTTCTTGACACCAAAAGAGTATAAACTCTGGAAAAAAGAATTTTTAAATTACTAAAACTTAAAATTATTCATGACAGGGCTATATCTAAGCTTTCAGAAAAGAAAAGTCTGCAAGATGACTTAAAACTACTAATTCATAGGAATAGATCCTTCCAAAAGACAAAGCAAAGGAAGAAAAAAACAACATCATATGTCAGATTTATTGTACACTATAACACAAGACAGGTTTTAAAGGCACAGGAAACTTCTGTTTCACAGGGAATGCATAAAAGGAATCCCTCCCTGAAGAGTTCCATAAGCTGGGAAATACTGATGAACTGAATGCATGTAGAACTTCTTATCTTTTTCTTGCATCCAGAGAGATGATATTCTTTCAAAGAAACATCGTTGTATTTTTTTGCAAATCTCCGGGGGTGTCAGTTAAACTGGGACTGGGACCAGCGAGTAAGGGAAGTTGTCTGTAAGCATTTATCATCAAGTTATATGGCTTGCATGGGGAGCCAGCTGTCTTAAATAACCATCCCCTCCCTGGGGCCACAAGTCTGGGCAAGAATGCTACTCATGTCAGAAACCCATGTCATGAGATTAGATTTGAATGGAAAAGCAAAGGGAACGTGGTCTCTTTTCTCCATCTGGGATTGATTATTCCCTTCCCAACAAGGAGACTGTTATTTAGCCTGAAAAGAAGAGCCTCCCTTCCTTCTGGGCCATTTTCCAATCCATCGTGGCACCTGAATGACTTAAAGAATACCCTGCCACAGCACGGCTTTAAGACCGCTCAGCCTCTCTCCAGGAAGACGTTTTGGTACATTATTTCTCCATCAATATCAACAGAAGTTACCCTTAAATTCTTGTGGTGTGGCAAGGTACCCTGGAAACCTAAGCAGGTGGCTGAGGCCAGATGGAATATCAAGATGGGGGCTTAGGTAGGTCGGCATGAGCTTGGAGCAGCAAGGAGGATGGGGAAAACACCTGGCACCTGGAGACTGTGTCTATCTTTCTCCATATTGTACCCAGAGCACCAGCACCATGCCTGAGTGTAGACACACAGGGAATATTTGTCCAATGAATGAGAGGATGAGCAGCACAGAGGCAGGGGCTCCAGGTTCAGCGGCTCATAGCATTAGACTCACGGGGGGTGGGGCAGCTTTTACTACTACATCATGGTGATGGCCATGGACCACCAGGGGGCTTAGAAAACAGACATGATCAGAAGGGGAGAGGGTGGCATGACTGCACAGTAGTAATAATTTGAACACCAGCAGGATCCCAAATGTAAGTAAATGTTATCACCACAATAAACCCCACCCACCTATCCCCTACCACCATAGCTGTTTGGCTCTAGCAACTTAGAAGACTTGAATGGAACATTCCCAGCTTACAGTCAGGACAAAGATAACTGGGACCCCATGTAGACCCCAGTATCAGGAGCCCTGCAGACAGGAAAAGTATGCTCAGAGAACAGGGAAGGAGCTAAGGAGGGAACAGGCAGGAATACTTCCACTTACTAAAACATAAAGACATGTGAGAACGGGTTACGGTCATCATTCTACCGTATATATTAAATTCATTCGGTGATTTTTTTTTTTTTTTTTTTTTTTTTTTGCGGTACGCGGGCCTCTCACTGTTGTGGCCTCTCCCGTTGCGGAGCACAGGCTCCGGATGCGCAGGCTCAGCGGCCATGGCTCACGGGCCCAGCCGCTCCGTGCCATGTGGGATCTTCCTGGACCGGGGCACGAATCTGTGTTCTCTGCATCGGCAGGTGGACTCTCAACCACTGTGCCACCAGGGAAGCCCCATTCGGTGATATTTTAAAAAACTAAATATGAAACCTTCACAAATGTGAGGTCTAGGCCAACTAGCTCACAAAGTCTGCACCAGCACCTCTACTGGCTGGTGACAAGTCCTGGCAGGGGACCGAGGACGATTCCTTCTTCACGGTCTGGTTGGTAAAGGGCAGCCCTGTTCCTCATCTCCATTTCTCATGTGTTCTGCCTTGGTCTGGCTTGAGTCCCAATTCCTCATCATAGTGACACAGTTGACGTCTGAAGAACAGGGGCATGAATGGCGCAGGTCCACTTATACGTGGATTTTTTTCAATAAATACTACAGAACTACTACATGATCCGTGGTTGGCTGAACCTCGGATGTGGAACTGTGGGTGTGCAGGGCTGACTGTGGGACTTCAGCATCGGTGGACTTTAATATTCACAGCGGGTCCTGGAGCCAGTCTCCCCTCGGGTACTGAGGGATGACCTTACTCTTCTCCTTCCCCTCCTACTACAGGGGAAGAACCTTCTCACAAACCAAGACATTAGTTCCATCTTTAATATCCCATTTTGAAATGGCAGTTGCTGCTTTTGCACAGTATGTGGTGCTTTTCTTCATTCCTTCCTGAATAAACAGTACTCAGAATGGCAGCCAGCACTCTCTCAGGGAACCATCTTTGGCTGAAATATTCCCAGGTTAAATAATCTCACCAACAGAGGAACCTCATGAACAGAGCTTGTGATGTATTTTTTTTTTAAGTGCCATCTTCATTTTAAAAAACTATTTCAAGGGCTTCCCTGGTGGCGCAGTGGTTGAGAGTCCGCCTGCCGATGCAGGGAACACGGGTTCGTGCCCTGGTCCGGGAAGAGCCCACATGCCGCGGAGCGGCTAGGCCCGTGAGCCATGGCTGCTGAGCCTGCGCGTCCGGAGCCTGTGCTCCGCAACGGGAGAGGCCACAACGGTGAGAGGCCCGCATACCGCAAAAAGAACAACAACAACAAAAACCTATTTCAAGATCTACTCAGAAAAATGGGGTTCTGAAATGATCACGTTCCTATTTAGAAGCAGTCCGAGCTTCTGACAAACGCAACTGGTCTGGGTGTGGCTCGGCAGGCGCAGTTGTAAAGAGGTGGACAGGACCATGTTCTAAAAAGAGAAGCATTCCTTTTATATATTCTCTGCAGTGGACACTCCTTAGGAGACCACCTTGGGAATATGAAGAGCAAGAAGCAACCACATCGTGAAGCGACCTGACAATGGGAACAGATTCCACCCCAGGACAAACAGGATGCTGGTGGCGACTCAGGAGGGGAAGTGCTATGCTCAGCAAAGAGGGCTGCCGGAAGGACGTCCTGAAACCCGCCCGGTGGACGTGTGCATTTGCCTGTGCCCGCCTGTGGTCTGTCCGAGCAGGAGGCACTCTCATCTGTGGGGTGGTGATGGGATTCCCAGGCTCATTTCCTGGGCGCTGCTGATGAGGGGTGTTGAAGGACCACTCCTGCTAAACAAGTCACGTTTTGTTGTCCCTGCCTTCTTTGCCTTCAGTACTGTGGCATTAACAATCATGGGAGATTCATAACCCTTTCCACTTCACAAGAGTTCTGCAATCCTTCCCTCTTAAATCATCAACATCCGCTGTGGGATAAATCATTTGAATTTTACTCTCATCACTGCCATGAGCTGCAGGTGTAATAAACCCCCTTCTGCTCCCTTTGTTTGAATTGGCTTGGCTCTCTCCTCTCCCAACCTCATCCAGGAGCAGCACTCCTATTAAAATTCATGATGTTTCCCTCAATGCAAGTGTCTGATTGCAGCTGTCAGTTTCCCAGTTCAAGGATTTTCTTACCGCCTGAGAGGACAATGCGAGGCTTGCACTGCTAAGGAAATAGGTCAAGCTCAATTTCTCTGTTTTAGTTCTGCTGCCAAAAGTGAAGGTTTTTCCTTCTAGAAAATACACATCCTTCTGGGTAGGCTCAGCACTTAAAAAGAGGTGAAGGGGGCATGCTTCTTTCCCTCCGCAAGGGGCCCTGCCGTGGCTTCCTCACACAATGCCTCAGGAACCTTTGTTCCATCACCGGTGACACCCTGGAAGAGCCTGTCTTTTTGCTCTCTGTGTTGTTCTGTTTCACAGACGTAGATACCAAACAAACCGACCACATGAGAACTAAAGATAGGGTATCCCACACTGAAAAGATTCGTAATGTCCTGAAGTCCACAGTCATTCTGCTGAGTTGGTTTTTTCATCCTGAGCCACCTGGAGAATGAAGGGCAGCAGAGCTGGAACCACCAGGCCTGTCTCACACTGAAGCTCAGATCCATCTCCCTGACCCACCTTTCCCTGCCCCCTCACTCCGGACATGCTTACACTTTTCTACTTTTGGCAAATGCTGTGGAAACACTTTATAAGAGGGAAGGAAGAGAAGAACGGAACATTCTTTTTTTTTTTTTAATTAATTTATTTATTTTTGGCTGTGTTGGGTCTTTGTTGCTGTGCGCGGGCTTTCTCTAGTTGCGGTGAGCAGCAGCTACTCTTCACTGAGGTGCATGGGCTTCTCATGGTTTCTCTCGTTGCGGAGCTCGGACTCTAGGTGCGCGGGCTTCAGTAGTTGTGGTACGCAGGCTTCAGTAGTTGTGGCTCACGGGCTCTAGAGCGCAGCCTCAGTAGTTGCGGCGCGTGGGCTTAGTTGCTCCGCGGCATGTGGGATCTTCCCGGACCAGGGCTCGAACCCGTGTCCCCTGCATTGGCAGGCGGATTCTTAACCACTGAGCCACCAGGGAAGTCCAAGAAGAATGGAACTTTTTTTTTTTAACACCTTTATTGGAGTGAATGGAACATTCTTGATCTCCCAAAAAGACAATAAAATTCAGAACTATTGCTGAATTACTGAATGTAACTGGAAGGGACAGAGCGTGTTTGTGATGTCAAATCCACGCCCACCCCATTTTACAGATGTGGAAACGGAAGCTTAGAGAAGATAGGTGAATCCCCGAAGGCACAAATGCAGTGGCGGGGTTAGAAAGAAGCCAGGTCCCCTGACTCCTAGGGGCTCTTTCTACTTTACCCCCAATACAGGAAAAGGAGAGAGGCATGCCACAGAGACAGACAATTGAATACTTTGAATCCAGCTAATTGTTCTTGTACTGCCAGGCAAAGATGAGAAAAGCAAGGCATCCTCTAAGTAAAAAAAATTTTTTTTAAAAGCACTTGCTAGAGTGAGGAGACCTTCATTCTAATGCCTAAAATTTGTTTGGTAACCTTGAGAAAGTTACTAACTGTTCCAGCTCTCTGTTCTCTCACCCATAAAGCTAGGGGTTTGGGGTATATGATCTGTAGATTCCTTCCTGTCACACACATGCGTATTTCCACACATTCCTTCCACTGAGATTAGCTATGTGGTCCTGGCACTGCATTAGGCACTAAGGGAAGGAAGGTCCCTTTCATCAAAGAGCATTTACGCTTCTTTCCTATTACCTGTTAAGTCAAACATGCAGAACAACAAACAATTTGGAACAAATTACTACGTTACTGAATGCTTACTGCATACAAGGCACAATGCCTGGTGTTGGAGGAGCAGCAACTAAGAGCAAGAAATGAATGACAATCTCTGTAAGCAGGAGATAAGATACGTGCATGTGAGAAGCAAAATAATTTAACAACATTACTGAGCCACATTCTGGACATGTCACAAGAGGGATTCATGTGCTGATTTATCTTCTATCCAATCAAATGAGGGAGTGGCCTGGAGGACTCTGGAAAAGCCTCCTTAGAGAGGAGGTGGAATGAAGAGGCCAGACTAGCCAGAGTGGCTCAGTTATGACTGTAAAGAACTAGGAGAGAGAGAAGGTACAGGACAGTGGAGGTTGTGGCAATACTATCTGACACGATTTCTAAGCACACATTTTATGCTATAGCCAATGTTTGAATTTCTAGAACATTCCATGATCATTTTTATTTCTGTATCTTGTTCATGCTTTTCCTACCTCTGTGACCCACTCCCAATCCTAGTCTGCAAGCTCTTCTGCCCTTTCAAGGTTAAGTTCAACTCCTATTCTTCTAGAAGATTCATTCCAGTTCATACTGCTATCTCTTTCCTTATGCCTGGCAACATTTACTTTCTACATCAAACATACTGAATTTTAATTTAATTAACTAAAATTAATTTTTGACCAATTTTATGATGACCTCTTTTATAAGGGTATGTCTTCTATCAAGAAGACTGTAAATTCCTTAAGAGAGGTTCAGATAATACAGATTTTTGAGTCACAGAGTTAGAAGTCACCAATGTGATCATTTTAACCCAAACTCCCTTAATTTATACGTCAGTAAACTGGGATACTCCCTTCAGGAGTCCAAATAAGTCAGGAATATATGTTGAGGACATCGTGAATAGGAGAGAGTGCAGTTACTGAAACTGAGAAGCTTTTTTGGTAATTGCTGCTTCAATTTCTGTACTAATCACTTTTACACAAGAAAGCTCTCTTCAGAGGTCTCCACCATCAAAAGTACTTGATTTTATGTGGATTGACTAAACTTAACGGTATGTCAAAGTCTTCAGGTACAGGTTTTCAGAAAGGAAGGTTCAGAGACCTAGGTTCTGTTCTTGGTTCTGCCTCTAAATGATGATGAAAATGTGGTCAGGTAACTTAGCCTCTAAATATTTCACTTCCAATTTCCTTCTAGGGGAAATGAAGAAATCAGACCAAGTAATCTATAAAGAACCTTCCACTATAATATACTATGGTTCATTTCCCATATTACAGGGGACATCTTCATCTTCTACGATCCATGCTACCCCTACTGTCTATGTATTCTGCATCCGCTTCCCTCTTCTCATTGTTTCTAGCCTAATTTTGAAAACTTCTAGTTTCTTGTAAGCTGGACTGAGATCGACGTTTCTCACAGTCACAGTAGTGAGGAAACACTTTTACTGATGTCTCCCCTTCCCCGCTCCAAATATCAGCAGGGATATCCCTTTTCCTTTAATTTTCTTTTTCTCTTTCTTTTAACATTACCTGCACCTATGATTGCCTGATAAAATTCAGGACACCCAGTTAAATTTAAATTTCAGATAAGCAACGAATCATTTTTTAGTATAAGTATGTCCCATACATTTTTTCTCTTTCTGAATCTGACAGCTCTACCAGTACAGTCCCGTGTAAGGATTGTTAGAAATTAATTTTTATGTTGGAAATATTCTAATAATTTTCCAGAGGAAAGGTCCTACTTGCGTCAGATGAGAAGTTTCTCTGATCAGAGAGCACTCCTGGATGCGAATGACACTCTCTTCACTGAGAACAGCTGGGGGAGGGGCCTGGGTACGAGGGCAGCCTGGGAGGGGCCAGGAGTCTTTGCCTGCCTAAGCCAAGAAGAGCAAAGTTCACGTGTGAAATCTGACCAGCACAAACACAGTGACTCTCCGAGGCGGACCCTCTTGCTTCCTATGTGCAGTGATGGCAGAACAGGCTCTTACTGAGCCCTGGAATGCTCATGGGACCTTCCTTCTCATAACATCTATTAAACAACACATCTCCAGATCACACCAGATCATTTATCTTTGACCTTCCAAAGCAACATCACCTGGAGGAAACAGAGATAGCTCAGCTTGGTTAGCAGCTCAATAGTCAGCTCAAGCTAAAATCTAGAGTTGATCGGTGAGAAATGTGGACTAGCCATTCCAAGAGCACTGGCTGATTACGTGAAGGGAATATACTGCGCTAAGTGTCACTGCCAACCCAGGGCAAAGTTATTCACCTATGAGTGTTAATGGAAGGCTGTTACAGCGTTAGGACTGCAACAGCTGCCACACACACAGAAGTAGAGATCTTGGTTCCTGTCCTGGTCGACTAATAATCTAACAGTAGTTCTACACAGAAGTACAGTCCCCTCCATTTTGGGGCAGGGGATGGGGAAACCACAAGATGCAATGTCTTTCTAGCTTTTCCACACAATTATTAGATTTAGGTCTCAAAAGTTAAATGCTGTTGGGTCTTAACTGAGGTCTGTAGTATCATTTGGCTGACAAATAACTAGCAGATTGGTGCCAGGTCAGAAGGCAGATACAAACTATTTTCTTCTGTAACTTTATGGGAAAATGTCCATGAATATTCAATACATGGAAAGAGTCTCTGTTCAGAGTCACCTGTGTAGCCACAAAGAGAGTCTGCCCTTCCTAAGCCAAGGATGTAACTACTGCAAAGGCCCAAAGAGCTACGGTCTGCAGGCCTGAGGCCAGGCTCCTGAGACGTTCCTTTCCCTTCCCCCCTTCCAGTTGAAATTGGTAATTTGGGGGGGCATTTTTCCCTGAAATGAGAAAAGCACATTTTAAATTGCATTTAACTAACTGATGGTCCTCTGATGAGAGCAATTTATCTCCTGAATATGAAAGAGAATTCCCTCAACCCCACCCTAGTAATGTGTCTCCCAAGAGAATAATGCACCCAGGCAGGCCTGCTGAGCTGCTCTTTAATCAGAGGCTATTTTACATGATCACAGTCATCATTAGGCAGTGTTACGCCCACCATTTATCCCTGTGAGGAAGAACTCTGAAAAGGAGGCAAGGCTCCCTGCCATTCAGAGGGATCTGAAAAAAGCCAAAAGCGCTGCTTTTTAAGGGTTGTCTCCTAACCAGAAAAGGACCAGCAATCAGCCCGGTGAGAGCCCACCTCTTCCTAAAAGTGCACAAAGATTGCATGAGCAGAGAGGACTTTTAAGCACTGCTTGGAGCTGTGCTTAAAAGTGCAAACTCAGATAAAATATGCATTAACATTTGCATTTTAGGTAGTCATTTGTCACACAAAGAAAACAGGAAAATGTTTACTCTTCACAGAAGTCAGCGCCCAGAACTTCACCCCTTCGGGGATAAAACACCAGGGAAATACCCTCCTCCATTTCACAAGCAACTGAAAATGCTCATGTAAAACAAATAATGTTGCCCACCATCGAGTTCTACAAGGATCAAGTTACTAGCCACTGCAGTTGCTGACTGACAGTACACCATGTAAGGAATTGAGGATGAAAAACGAGATAAGGCACTCTGTGCTTTGGAAAAACAGCCCTCTTAGATAGAGATATCTCAGGAAAACAAAAATTTAGTGAACCCAGATTCTTGCATCTTCCCATACATAGAAAAGCATAATATCATTAACTGAGATATCTGATCCTTGTGAATAGCAGTGACGTTTTCCCGATTTATATACCTGACTACACGTATTCCTTAGCCAAAATCATGCATATACTGGCTTCTCCCTCTACCTCTTTGGAGCAGGCCTCTCAGAGCTACTGAGACATTGTTTCCTGGGCTGTAGTCCTCCAGAAGGTCTTCAAATAAAACCGAAATGCACAGCTCTCACAATGTGCGTTTTTCTTTCAGTCGTGTGAAATATAATTCGTACTTTATAGTAAGACAAGAAAAATTTAAATGTAAATAATTCTTTTCTGCCCTTTGGCGTCCCCTCTACCCCCCACTGTGGATTGTATGTCTGCATTATGCATCAACCAAACTTGCCTCATCAGTGGAAATACCTGCTCAACTATAAAGAGCAACAAGAGGATGAGCATCGACAAGAGGACTCCTTAAAAGATAACATTCCAGGGCTTCCCTGGTGGCGCAGTGGTTGAGAGTCCGCCTGCCGATGCAGGGGACACGGGTTCATGCTCCGGTCCGGGAAGATCCCACATGCCGCGGAGCAGCTGGACCCGTAAGCCATGGCGCTGAGCCTGTGTGTCCGGAGCCTGTGCTCCGCAACGGGAGAGGCCACAACAGTGCGAGACCCGCGTACCGCAAAAAAAAAAAAAAAAAAAAGATAACATTCCATCTTGATCTTGTAAGGGTCACGTGACCCACCACGATGATGCTTAGATCTGGATTATGTAAACTGTCGATAAGAATACATCATTTAACGTACAGCCCTCTGTCTCAAAAACCTTATATAACTGTGCCTTGACCTCTAATAGGCAGAACAGTTCTCAGAGCTTTCTGAGATGCTCTTCCTGGATTATAATCCTCAAAATTTGGCTCGAATAAAATGTTTCCATGTCTTTCCTAGATGGACTGATTAGTTTTTCATCAACAGTCAACACTAGCAACAAGTGGAACTTTGGTGAGAATTTTAAACAAATACTGTGTTGGCATTAGCATCTGAACTCTCTGCAATGATTAGAATCCAGACTCAGACACTGAGTGACTCAATGAAAATGAACGTAGATAACACTGTAAATATAACTGAAGGATTCAGGGCAGCCCTTTGTTGATTCTAAACAGGAATATAGCATGTCGAGGTTCAAGGTTTCCACTCGTTTTTTTCCAGGTCGATTTATGTTCTCTCTGAAATAAATTCTCTCCTCCAAGCAACACTCACTATTCCAACCATAAAATGTTTACCATGTGTTCAAGCTAATACACTGTGTGCAGCTGCTTATGGCAACGACTGTGGTAACATGCTCCACATTTAAAAAGCAATTGTTAGCAATTGGAGCAAATTCCCCAACCTAACCAACTTTATGTGGGAAGACAAATTAAAAAAAAACAAAAACAAGCCTCAACCCTGAGCAATCTAATCAGCAGCGCTGTATATAAAATTACCACCTAATTTCAGCAAACATCCATGGTATTTCTAACAGCTGCTAGACCTACAGAACAGAAATAGTGCTAATGCACCCAAAGGTAGACAAAGATCAGAAGAAACCACAGAATTAAATGCTCACAGTTTGATGACCACTGTCGTCTAACTACAAAACCCCAACAATGTCCACAGTTGTTAAGGGTCTTTAAACAAGGAAGTTCCTTCCCTAAAGTTCCTTCCCTAAACATTCCTTCCCTATGTTCCACCATTAAAGACAGAAGGAATATTCATGCCCTCAAGGAACCTTCCCTAAAGGTTATGAATAAACTTGTCTTGGATGACTGAACCCATTTCATGTCTACAAAATCAGAAATTACTCCTGTAAACCAGAACAAGTGTTTTCATAAATCAGGGTGATCAAAACAGGAGGGTCTTAAAGAGTGACAAGAACCAAGGGGACTGTCTCCTCTGTATAATGTTATTGCAACTCAAAATTACCCAGAGAGACACATATGATTAATCTACAATCAGATTTCAAATACTTTAAAATAGTATACACACTTATTAATGCGTCTTTAATAGCTGTAAATCTACAGAGTATCTAGAATTACTGCAATTTGCTGACGAATTATAGACTTTTAATTTAGGGGAGGAGCAGGGGGTGGGGAAGGTATGTGCACTAAAGAGAGAACATATTCCTTAGAGCAGTGGTTTCCACCGGAGTTGCATATTTTTTAAATGTTGATGTCCTGGGCTCCAGCTCCGGACCATTTAATCAGACTCTCTAGGGCAAGGGGTCAGCATTTCATCAGCAGAATTCAAAATCTCTACCAGGTGATCCTAATATGCATCCAGGGTTAAGATCTATTATCTTAGAGAGACATTATACCCTAATTTCCAAAGCAAAACTGAGGTTTACCTTTCCATTGCTGGCATAAAAATCGTACAGTAATATCAGGAATAAAATTTGTACGACAAAGGGTTGGAAAGGTGGCTTAATGGTGTGGTACTGTCCTTAACCATGGAAAGTTGAGAAAAATTAAAAATAAAATAACCAACTTCCTAAGATTGATGAGCACTTAATTATGGGCATTCATCTTAATCATGGGCATTTTCTTTATTATTATGAGGTTTGAATGGGAATGCAAGCCAGGGTATTTTAGAAATGGAAAAATCTCATACAAATTAAATAAGTTATTTAAGTGTGTGCCTCACACATATAATCTTCTTAAGCTTGCCTACACAATTTTTTTCCACATAGTAAATACTCAATAATAACTAACGTTTACTGAACTCTTATTATGTACTAAGGCCAGAGAGAACACTTCCTGAATGTTCTCTTATTTAATCCTCACAACCACCTTGCAAGGTGGGCACCACAGCCTCATTGTATAGGTAAGGAAAGGGGCTCAGAGATTAAGCTACGGAGCAAGGGGGTAGGAGGTGGCCTAGGACCCTGGGCTCTGCACTAGTATATGATCTATCTGTTATTGAATAAAAGAGGGAACGAATAATGATGTAAATAGCTGGTTTCATCACCTCGATCTGATGAGGTGACCGTCCTGCAGAATGATTAAAAAATGGTTATTTTACCAATTTTGGAAGAAAGGAAGGTGTGTCACAGCCATAGTTCATTCTCAGTACCACTACCCGCTAGGCAATTCTATGGTCATAATAAATATTAAGCCGAATGATGGGACCAGGAGACAGAATAAAGGAGTGAAAAGATTTTTCCAAACCTGAGTCTGAGTTATTGCCTTCTACACTGCAACTACTTCCAGTAGGAATCAAGCAAGGAAAGCCTGTGAAATAACAACCTCAGGGGGAAAAAAGCTCAGAAAACATCACTGAAGTTACCTGTACATTTGATTTGAAATTATATTCACTAAAATACCTCAAAATATCTAAATATTTATCATGTTAACTGAAAATAACACTCTGATCTTTCATAATATGGGTCTGAGATTTTATGAGGAAGGCCATACAAATGTATATGGAGGATAATACTATTTAATAGATTTAGGTTAGCCCTAAAACCCACTCTTAAAAAAAATGCAGAGTCTAGATTTGCTCCTCTGTTCCTAATAATTCTACTTTTAATGTATTAGAAATATATCAAAATCCATAAACAGAAGGTGGTGACATGAAGGAAGTCACAGTAGGAAAAATGTTTAGGACTCTGCCTGGGAAGAATCACCAACCATCAGCCCCGATAATACACAGGACTCAAAACTTGAGGGATTACCCCACTACAGTGGTAAGGAAGCAGACATAATATCTTATTATCTTCTTTTTAATTTAAGTCCCCTGGACAATTCAGCCCTAAAATAACAATTTCACAAATTGTGATCACTCATCTCCCATTTTCCCGGCACTTTGTAATTTGCCAGTGGAATAAAATACTTACAAATGGCAGCCCCTCTCTGTGGATTCCGGGTGCATCTGTGCATCCTTTTAAATGGATGTGATCTGGATTCCTTCCTTTCCTCACAAACTGTTAATATATTAGAAAACCAAACTGATTCCAGAGATCTTTAGTGAGTTACTGTACTGAATTAATGGGGCGTTACATTGTCTTTTATCAGTTCCACATCTTATAAATTATCTGATATAATCTAAAGAAGTGGAAAAGATCTTAGACCGTTGGGAACTGAAAAATTTGTATTTTGTTTCTTTGTAATGCACATCCTAGATGTATTACCCTGTGAACACACAAACAGACTGATATCTATTTCTTGAGGGAAGACCTATCAAGTGGCTCTCTAGGCTTCAGATTCACCAGTATCCATTAATTTTTCTAATTTATAGAGGTTAGCTGAAACTGCAAATAGAAAGCACATTTATTACTGTTTTACAAGACCCATATGAGTTAAAAGATAGCCTACACCTACGCAATTCTATACTGATTTACATCACAAAAGGAAAGCTTCCCCAACTGCTCTTAAAATAAGTTCTCTACATCCTCAGTGACTGATTTTTACAGCCCCTCTTCACAATCTATATAAAGTTCCTACAAAGCAATCAGATGTTTTACCTAAATATTGCTTCCCTCATTTTTCTCATTTCCATTTCATGCAGATGGTTTTAACTAGCTCAGTGAGTTTTTGTATGTTTGTTTTTTAAACTTAAAGGAGTGGGAATGATTGAAAAAACAATGGATTTGGAGTCAGGAGTCTTGCCACCAAACAGCTCTGTTATTTCAGTCAAGTCACAGCCTCTCTGGAGCTTAATTATCTCGCCAATGAAACAAACAGCCTGCAGTAGAGGATTTATAGGTTTCCTCCTACCTATAACCAAATAACACAGAAGTTTCCCTTCCCTTTCCTACTCTCAGAAGAGAGTCCATGGGGAGCAAACTTTCTGGTTGGATGGGACAGTCTGCCTAATCACGCCTTGTCTAACACTGGAGTCTTTGAACACACTAAGGAACACCAGTCTTGGCTCTATCCCAATCCACTGTGAAACAAAACAAGCCCATTAGTTTTTGTTTTTTTTTTTTTTTCCGGTACGTGGGCCTCTCACTGTTGTGGCCTCTCCCGTTGCGGAGCACAGGCTCTGGACGTGCAGGCTCAGCGGCCATGGCTCACGGGCCTAGCCACTCCGCGGCATGTAGGATCTTCCCGGACCCGGGCACGAACCCGTGTCCCCTGCATTGGCAGGTGGACTCTCAACCACTGCACCACCAGGGAAGCCCCATTAGCTTTTTAACACTGCCATTTCCTCAGCCTTAACAATACCCCTGTAGAAGCAGGAGTAAGCTACTTAACCTCCTTGAGGTTTGGGTTTTTAAGTGCCCAGGGTCATCAAGAATCCTAAGCTACCTGGACAAAGTTCAGTCATCCTCAGGACCTCCACATCAACAAGGTGCTAGAATACTGAAGGTAAATAAAATCTCAAAAGCTGCAAAACAACAAACATGATTACCAGGGGGGAAAAAGTACTACTCTTAAAGCACCCCATCCCCTACAATGAAAGTCATCAGGGAGGGTCTGCAAACAAGAAAAAGGAAATCTTTTATATGCTAGACCATTGTGGATTTTACATGCTTCTCTCTTTTCCTAAGTCCAATGCCCAGGGATTCCTGAGCTTTCTAGTGAGGAAATAAAGAAAGATGTTCCTCTCTCTTAGCCACCTCCCTTCCTTATGCCCCAATCCCTATTTAATCCAAATTTCTTTTTGCCTCCAAGATTATCCTTCTAAAACACCTTCCTAATTATACCACTTTCACTGTCATTACTCAATTTACCTGTGTGCAAATTAGAAAAAGGTCCCCTTTCTTCAATAAATATTTCAAGTTAGTATACTAAAGTGTCAGAGAGGAAAAACTTTTTCCTTTATCCTTCTAGGTTCTTTGGGCTAGTATAAGAATTAAATTGACATGAGACAGATGAAGAGGAGAAAATCAAACAAATGTTTAATAACATTTGTATATATGGGAGGGACCCAGAAAAACTGAGCAACTCACCAAAATGGCTGAAGCCTTCACCTTAAATACCATCCTCAGCTAAAGACAAAAAGAGGATGTTGAGAATGGGCAGAGTCAGTTACAGAAGGTTACCAGGGAAAGCACCAGTAAACAAATCTGGTATGCAGATTTAAGTCATCACCTTCTCTGCTTACAGGAGTTTCTCCAGATTTGGTCATCCTCCTCTTTCTGGTACAGTGAAGTGAGGGAGACAGCCTTATGAATGGAGATTTCTCTTACAAATGCAAATGTTTCTTTAAAAGGGTAACTCCTACTTGGTCCTCAGAGTTTTTCCAAAGTCTGTTATTTCTTAGAAAATAGCCAGTTTAAAACAATCAATAGGCCAAAGAGACATATTTGGGGATGACAAATCTTGCTCCCTTAAAACTGCATACCATGAAAGCCCCGTTAAGGGGAGCTATCGGGGTCATGGCTTTGTCTGCACATACAGAAGCCCGACACTCTCATCTGTTCACAACACCTCCTCCCTCAAATGCCAAGCAGAGCACACATGCCACAAGTGCGCTCATTCCACTGGCCCACGCCTTCCAGGTGACTTTGTGAGGTTCCAAGTTGACGAAAGGTGAGTATTAGGTTCCTAAGAGTGGCAGGTGGGCAAGAGAAGCCACTTTAGGGGACATTCAGAGGCAGACGAAGCACCACTAAGTTAACTCGGAGATCATGCATGTGCATAGACAGGTGAGCTGGTGGGATTTACGCCAGAGGGCCTCTCCTCCACAGCCCCAGAACTCACCTGAGCAACCTGGAATCTCCACACCAGCCCCTCTCATGTTAGTCCATATCTAGGAGGTACTGCTGAACCCAAGTTCACGTGCCCCATGCACAGCGGGGCCAAACTGAAACGTCAGAGTTTGGAGCACAGAAAGGTTTATTGCAGGGGCCAAGTAAGGAGAACAGGCAACTCACGCTCAAAGACCCGAATCCCGCAGATGGTTTTCAGGGAAGAGTTTTTAAAGGCAAATTTGGAGGGGAGGGCTGCAGGGTGTATGACTTTCTTCTGATTGGTTAGTGGTGAGATAACAGGGTGGAGTTCCAGGAATTGTGTGCTCCGCCCAAAGTTACCATCCTCCACCTCTGGAACTCAGGGAGGGCCTACAAACCATAAAAAACAGGAGACACAGAAACGCTTCTGTACCTGGGAGGGCCCCACAGGGTTCTGCTCGGTTTCAGATATGAATGGTTTCTCCTGTGATGTGGTACCTTCTGTAGGGCACAATCTGAGCATGATACGTGGCCTCTTTCCTGCTTGCTTTGTTAACTTCTCACTGCTCAAAGATCAAAATTCAAATCCCTTAGCAAAATCCTTGTTCAATATCCTTCAGAATCTGGCTACCATTTCTTTTCTATCATATTCCCTAAGGTTTCCATACACCATAATATTCATGAGTCTTTCAATAAGCCAAGCACTCTCACTCCTTCATGCCATTGATTCAGCTATATTTTTGCTTGGGATGCCTTTTTCTATATTCAAAACTCCAATTCATCATTCAAGATACCCCTCCTCATGTCACCTGTCTTATCAAGTTTTTCCTAACCTTCTTCTTTCAGCAGAAGTAGTCACTCTAACACTTCAATTATTCATTCAACAAATATTCATTCAACACCTAGGAATATATCACATTATAGTATTTTAGTTTGTGTGCCTGAGAATTCCTAGAGATTGGCGTGGTGCCGACATATATCAGGTGCTCAACAGAGGAATGTAGCTTTACGTCCCCATCACTCAGTCCAGTAAGCAAAATCTCAAGTCTCTCCCACCTCAAAAACAAAAAGTCTCCACAAGCCCCACTTCATCTTCCCCATTTTCCCTCCCCTTCCCTGCCAACATTCTTAGAAGACTGTCTTCACATCCTCGCTATGTGAAGGCACTCTAACGAGGCTTCTCCCTTGCGTCTCACAGACGATTGTAGATCACCAGCAACCTCCACGCAGCCCGATCCAAAGGGCAGGTTTCAGTTCTCACCTCACAAAGACCTCTTGCCGGCATCCGTCCGTTCACCTCCTTCCTTGAAAGACCCTTTTACACCTTGGCTTTTTACTCCACACTCACCTGTTGTCCTCAACCTCCCAGGCCTCTCCTCCATCTACCCTCCTCCCTCTGTCCCTTACAGCTGGAATTCTTCAAGGCTCAGTCCTAGGACCCCTTCTTCCTTCCTGTTCTATACTCCATGCAAATGACTTTGTTCGTGACTTCGATGACCATGTCTAACTTTCCCTCAGTACTGCCTCCACCTACACATCTGCACAGTCTTAACTCTGCTCTCTTCCCATTATCCCTAGGGCAAAAACCGACGTTCAATGCCCAGCATAACCTACTCCCATGGATCTCTCAAGATTCTTCCCCTGATGCCTGGAAGCCTTCCTCTGTACCTACTATCAGTACCCATTCAGCCTCTCTACTCCCCCCCACCACCACCATTCCTGACCCTCCAGAGGGACATCCCCATGGCCCACGTCACCATGGTCACCATCCAACGTATTTTCAGACACGCTGTAGTTTATTCATTTCTCAAATGTCAGTACAGCCATTGTCTTTCTCTCATAAAGTAGTGCTCTGCTGTATACAAAGACTGAGTCTCTTGAAAAATATATTCTAACCCTACAGTTGATACGAATTATATGCTTTAGCTGGTATAGAGAAGGAAAATAAAGGTCTTGATCCATAGGAAAGCTATGCAGCATATACTTCTCTGTATATTCACAATGCTGGTGGTTCAACCTTCTGAATTAACTTTCTCTTGAGTCATTTTCATGCACTGTAAGCAAGCAGGACCTTATGGGGCCTTCTCAGAACAGATACCCCTCCCCCTGCCCCATGTCCTCCACCTGCCTCTTATCTGTAGAAAAACCTCAGCCTCCTAGGCCTTCCCTGAGTTCCAAAGAGTAAATTTAATCAGAGAAGAGAGAAAATGCAGAAAGAAAGGAAAACAGTCAAGCAAGACAAAATAATAATAGTTCAGCCATTAAACAAAGTCAAGGACCTTCAGTTCCTCTTCAAGGGCTGTAGATGATATCCTGAGCCATGTCTTTGGAGCTGTTTCACAGGTACTGAAACCCCCACCAGGTGGGAGAAGTTAACTGTGTGCTGCCTAAAAGCACATGGACCCCAGACCAGTTGGAACCAGAAGGTTGAGGATGCTGACTCCCACTTACCTCCCCACCAGCCAATCAGAAGAACGTCCCCGAGCTGATCACACACCCCACAACCCCCCTCCCTCACCCTGTCTTTAAAAACCTTTCCCTGCGAGCCTTGAGGGAGTTCGGGTCTTCTAAGCACTAGCTGCTCTGGACTCCTTGCTTGATACCCCGCAGTAAATGCTGCACTTTCCTTCACCACAACCTGGTTGTCAGTTGATTGGCTTTACACAGGCAATCAACAATTACACAGGCAATTGGCTTTACACAGGCTTTGCCGCTCACAGGCAAGCGGACCCAAGTTTGTTTCAGTAACAGAGCTACTGTTACTTAAATGAGAACGTGCATTCACATACATTTTAATTGCTTATAAAAATAAGCTTTCTAATATGACAAAGACAAAAATGAAAAAAAACCCATCACCCACTTCTGTTTCTGCACCCTTTTCTAGCAGAGGCTTCTATCGTTAGTTGATTAGCTTCTGCTATGTTTACAATGCACTTGATAACATGAAAGCTTGTTTCTAAAAAACTCAAAGCAAGGAAATTAAGTACACATCATCTTTCCACATAAAACTTTAAATCTTTTGACAGAAATGAAGTGTCCTGATGTGAAGCCTGAGTAAATCGCCTTTCTGACCTGAGTCCCTCCTCCACGGTAAGTACCCTAAGAGAACAATAGGGTCCAAACTTGCTTCTCTTTGCATCCCTAACACATAGTAAGATTCTTGGTACCAAGTGGGTGTTAACACTACGAAATGAATAAATGAATCCTCGAGTTCAAGGAGCTTCTACTCTAGTGGAGAGAAAATGTAATTAAAGGACGCTGGTCAGTATCCATTAGTGAATGGAGAGAAAGAGTAACAAATGGAAAGAAAGAGTAACAATGGATGACTGAGCACACTGAAGACAAGGAGACCTTTGAACTGAGCTTCTGCAGCAAATTGGGTTTTGTTGCCCAGCACCCATGTCCTCGCTCTGCTTATAACAGAACACACTTTTTCCTCGGGGAACTATCTCTCTCCACTCAATCCAGGGCAGCCTTTGCCAGCGCAATCAGAGCACCGAGTCTCCAATTACAGTTTGATTCTGAAATTATGCTGTGGTGTCAGAGTTCCTTCAGAGATGCTTGCTGGAAGGATGGAGGGGAACCTGGACTGTCAGAATAGCCTCGAAGCTGCTAGGGGCCACCTGGAGGAAAGCAGCACACACAGCGATGCTGGGTTCTTCCACAGTTGCCAGTGGACTTCAATACCTTGATGCCTTTGCTCAGACCACCTAAAATTCTCCTTTATTCCTTCACCAGCTGAAGTCTTACTCATTCATCAAAGCCCTATTGAACTATTCCAGCCTTTGAGAGGAGGGAAGATCCTCTCAGTTAGAATGAGTCATTCCTTTGTTCTCACAGTATGTTGTTTAAAATCTTAAAGCATTTACCGAGCTTTACAGGGCTCCTCTCACTGCCAAAATAATAATACTGGCCTTGAAGTTGCTCTGTAAGACTGTTCCATTGAAAGCACTGTTTAAAATATACAAACACCGGCAAAACAGGAGTCCTTTTCTTTCTTTTTAAATAAAAGAGTTGGGTTTTTCTTTTAATTAATCTTTAAGCAGTGATGATGCATATTTTTGGTTTTACCTTCATCATTAATTATGGTTGTTTTCAAAAGTTAAATCTAAGTCACAGCGTGGCTACTCTGAAGGCAGTATATGGGGAATTCATTGTTTTGGACGAGTTACTGGGCTTTCACTTTCGCTGATGTGCATATAGAGTAAAAAAAAAGCAAAACCAAAAATCATTTATGTCACACAAATGTTTTCCAATTACATATGCATTTCCCACTCGGTTGTTATTTGCCAAAGTCTGAGATCCTGAAAGACTCATGGGATGCAAATCTTGTTGCTAAGGTTGCTGTTTTCTCAGGTTTTTTTTCTCCTAATCACTTACATATATATACATATGTAAAAGTTTCATAAATATATATGTAATCTATGTATACATTAAATATTTCTATATTATTTATATATTTAAAAAATGCTTTCTTGGGCTTCCCTGGTGGCACAGTGGTTGAGAGTCCACCTGCCTATGCAGGGGACACGGGTTCGTGCCCCGGTCCGGGAGGATCCCACATGCCGCGGAGCGGCTGGGCCCATGAGCCATGGCCACTGAGCCTGCGCGTCCGGAGCCTGTGCTCCGCGACAGGAGAGGCCACAAGAGTGAGAGACCCAAGTACCGCAAAAAAAAAAAAAAAAAATGCTTTCTTACACTTCATTGAACAATTTGGTACATGATTCAAATTGACCTAAAATATGTCAGTTGAGTGACCTGGTATTACAATAACAACATTAATATTATGCATTAGCACCTCATTTGATTATCTAAAATTTTAACCAGAGCCACATTTTTAAAAGTCTTATCGGGCTTCCCTGGTGGCGCAGCGGTTGAGAGTCTGCCTGCCGATGCAGGGGACACGGGCTCGTGCCTCGGTCTGGGAAGATCCCACATGCCGCGGATCGGCTGGGCCCGTGAGCCATGGCTGCTGAGCCTGCGCATCCGGAGCCTGTGCTCCGCGACGGGAGAGGCCACAACAGTGAGAGACCCGCGTACCACAAAAAAAAAAAAAAAAAAAAAAAATCTTATCAATAATTATGGGGAAAACATCACTGGAGCTTCTTAGGTCTCATCTAGAGACACATTTTCCATTTCGAGCTTGTTGAGGAATAAAACATTCAAAATGCTATTTTCCTAGACTTCCAAAGTAATTAATTCAGTGGTCCTTATCTGCAGAAACACGCCAGGGGCAGAGGGAAGGCAGTGGCCTCAGGCAAGGAGCTAGCCTGTCTTCACTCTAGTTTATTCCTTTCTGGGGCCTGCAGTTACATGTGACTGTCCCAATATCCAACTTGAAGATCTCAAGTCTTCCACGAGGGCTCAGGTATGCCGACCAGGATGCCTCCCCAGACCCCCAAGTCATCTGTTCTCTGCAAATTCTTTACGTTGGGTGCCCTTTCCAGAAATGAAGGTGGCATAAATGTTGTACACAACGTTTTCCCTCCTTCTTACATAGCTGGCTGGGCTGGGATGTGGGAGGGATAAGAAAGCATCTGTCAACAACTCCCCTGGGAACAGTTTCTTCATGATACAGTTAGCTGCACTAAAACCAGAACAGAAACAAAATAAAAACCACCTGGGGAGCAGCAAGAGTGCTGGAAACCAGAAGGGCAGGGGATGCTGAGACACTGCCTACCTGGAGAGCCTTCTCTGGCAGGGCAGGTGCAGCTACTAAAGCCACTGCCTCCCTGCCAGGACACAAGAGAGAAAAGGGAGGGGGAAGCCCTGACCAACCCTTTCAGCTTTGCCCTCCTTTATTTCAGCTGGGGAAGTTCCCACAGGGGGGGCTTGCAAGACAGGCTGAGAGAAATTCGCAGCTCATTAATGGTTAGCTGGCAGCTCACAAGACAACAAAGGCCTAGATGCAGGCAATTGGCTATTTCTGTTAGCTAATTTCACCCTATTTGAGGGCAAAAGGCAGCAGATGGGAGGGAACAGGCCTGAACAATGTGTGGAGAAGTGCTCTTACTCAGCGAGAGGGCATTAAGTCTACTTAACGAAGCAGCAAGGGTAAAAGCCTGGAGCAATCACCTTGGTATTTTTAAAACGATAAATGCCATTTTATCAAGCACTTACTCTGTGCCAAACATACTGCTAAACGTTTTTCATATGTTATAGTCTCACTTAATCCTGACAACAGCCCTATGAGTTGGTACAGTCATTCCTATTTTATGGATGAAAAAGGTCTTATTGCATCATTTTACAGATGAAGAAACTAAGGTTCAGAGTGATTAGATGCCACTCTAGACATCACCCAGGTTAGGGCTTGAAATCTAGGCTTCTGTCTCCAGTTCCATTGTGCTTTCTGTCAAGGCACAGCACATTGTTTTCATTATAAAGAGAATGAAAGGGGCTTCCCTGGTGGCGCAGTGGTTGAGAGTCCGCCTGCCGGTGCAGGGGACATGGGTTTGTGCTCCGGTCCGGGAAGATCCCACGTGCCGCGGAGCGGCTAGGGCCGTGAGCCATGGCCGCTGAGCCTGCGCATCCGGAGCCTGTGCTCCGCAACGGGAGAGGCCACAACGGTGAGAGGCCCGTGTACCGCAAAAAAAAAAAAAAAAAAAAAAAAAGAGAGAATGAAAGCGTACCAATCTTTCTGAAATGGGAAACGGTGAGACTATGCGTGACTTACATGATATACATTGTTACATTGTATACGAAGATATACATTGTTCTCACTTAAAAAAAAATTATTTATCTCAAACACTAAATTTAAACATCCCATTAAACAGCAGAACTGAGGACTTGCCTGGTGGTGCAGTGATTAAGACTCTGCACTCCCCATGCAGGGGGCCTGGGTTTGATCCCTAGTCAAGGAACTAGATCCTACATGCATGCTGCAGCTAAGACCCAGTGCAACCAAATAAATAAATTAAATAAATATATTTTTTTAATGTATAGGTTAAAAGAAAAACTGGAACTCGCAGAAAACAAAAAACCTTTCTATTTTTGACAAGTCAGCATATTATGTAAACATTCACGTGTACTTCAACTATGCTCTTTGTCAAAATGCCTTTTGAAAAAACAACAAAAACATTCATTTAAAAACACAAGCAATTTAAACATGTAAAGTTTTGCTTGGACTAAGATTGGGTCGTTTTGGGTTTTTGTTTTTTGTTTTTGCGGTACACGGGCCTCTCACTGTTGTGGCCTCTCCCGTTGCGGAGCACAGGCCCCGGAAGTGCAGGCTCAGCGGCCATGGCTCACGGGCCCAGCCGCTCCATGGCATGTGGGATCTTCCTGGACCAGGGCACGAACCCGTGTCCCCTGAATCGGCAGGCAGACTCTCAACCACTGCGCCACCAGGGAAGCCCGGGTCCTTTTGGTTTTAACAAGAACTGGATGCACAATTCAGTAGCACTTTAAAAGTCACTAGACTACCTCATTTCTATCCCCAACCAACCTGCCAAGATTTCTTCCACTCAGGTCCGGAATCACTAGACTTTATGTATTAAACACAATTCCAAAGCCTGGAGTAAGGGACACTCACAGTAGCAAAGAAAAATGTTTTCTTGCTTCTTGCCCCATGAGAAAAGAAGCTATCATATCGTGAAACAGCACATGGTTGCCAAATGACCTTAAAATAGTCTTCACAGGGCTTCCCTGGTGGCGCAGTGGTTGGGAGTCCGCCTGCCGATGCGGGGGACGCGGGTTCGTGCCCCGGTCTGGGAGGGTCCCGCGTGCCGTGGAGCGGCTGGGCCCGTGAGCCGTGGCCGCTGGGCCTGTGCGTCCGGAGCCTGTCCTCCGCGGCGGGAGAGGCCGCAGCAGTGAGAGGCCCGCGTAACGCATAAAAAAAAAAAAAAAAAAAAAAAAAAAAAAAATAGTCTTCACAAAATGGTAAGTAAAAAAAAAACAACCTTCCAAAAAATAAAACACTTCACTTCATGACAGGCATCTTATAGCCAGTGGTCAAAATGTATACTACAATAAAAATTTGCTGTCTCTCCACCATGCTCTCCATTTCTTCTGTGAAGCATTCTGCTGAATGACACACTGACCCCTCAGTACTCACAGGCTACTTCCTGATACCCCGAACACATCAGCTTCTACCAGGTGCATTTTAATATATACTAGGAATCAGTTGCTTCCTCCCTAACCTGTTTATGCCAGTTGTGCTTGTTAAAACTATAACGTGTGTTTCTTCAAACAGTAGAAATACAAATATGAAAACAAAGGTTTTCAATGGAAATTAATTTGGATGATTTGAAAATGCTCCATAAAGATAGGTTACTCAAATAAATTGCTACTGAATTAAATGTTCTCAAGACATTTTAGATTTGCGGGATGAGATCTGAAAAAAATTTAAATGGATTCTGCCCTCAGATTGATTCACAGGTATCTAATGTCTCACTCCATTTTTACGAACTGAAACTAGCAATTATAGACTCTACAGTGTAGATATGGTTTATATAAGAGAGATAAGGTATACCTTTCTTCAGGTGATCAGACTCCAAGCAAAGGCCTTGACATCAAATGTTTGGTGAATCAGAGTAGACTTATTGTTTTAAGTTAAAATCTACTATAGAAAGTACATGTAGGGCTTCCCTGGTGGCGCAGTGGTTGAGAGTCCGCCTGCTGATGCAGGGGACACGGGATCGTGCCCCGGTGCAGGAGGATCCCACATGCTGCGGAGCAGCTAGGGCCGTGAGCCATGGCCGCTGAGCCTATGCGTCCGGAGCCTGTGCTCCACAACGGGAGAGGCCACAGCAGTGAGAGGTCCGCGTACCGCAAAAAAAAAAAAAAAAAAAAGTTAGTACGATTGTCCAGGTGATGTGTAGTTTTCTCTTGTATTGCTTTCTAAAACAGTGAGTCTGAAACTTGTGCATACAATCAGTTGGAGACTGAAAATGCAGAGTCTGATGCAAGAGAGTTGAGGTCGAACCTGAGATTCTGTATTTGTGAAAACTTCCAAGTGATGTTGATGCTAGTCCTTGGACCACACCTGGAGTGATAAGACTCAAAAACACAAGCTACTTTTCTACTGTAAATCTTGTCATAAGCAAAGGACTTTATTGGGTTAGGTATTTTACCGTTTTTAATCAGAATGGGTCTCAGGTCCTTGATGTCACTGATGGCCACCATTTGAAGAAGAACCGGAGGCTAAGAAGTAGGAATCTGTTTTGCTCAAAATTTTATCTCCAGCTATTATTTGAATAAATTCATTTTGTTTGCGATGTTGTACAAACTCTTTAAGATCAGAGCCTGAGAAGATTTGATACTCTATGAATATTCAATAGAAAATCCCCTTTTGATAGTTTTGGTACTCCTCATTTTTTGAGAGTCCTCTCATAAGTATTTCTGTGAGGTACTATAGAAGAAACATGAGCTTTTGGAGTCAAAAAGACCAGGAATTGGCATTCCAGCTCCAACTTCGTATTAGTTGAGTGACCTTAGGGAAACTGATGTTCAAAGAGGTTGTTACTTTGCTATCAGTAAAACGGAGCTAAGGCTACCTACACCTCCTTACATCTTTCATGACTATTAGGTGAAATAATATACCTAAACCAACTAGCACAGTTTCTGCCACATGGTAGGTATTCGATAAGTATTGGTTTTATCAAGAAAATTTATTTCCTACAATGCCAGTCTGTTTCAATTGGCAAAAGTGAATGACAACAAGAAGATATTTTTGCCAATGCTTGGGCTTTTAAAGGGAAAACAGTGTAAAAGTAGTAAGAGCTAACATTTATTCAACATCTATTAAGTCACTCTCCAGGGACGTTTCTATTATCATCCCCTTTTACAAGTAAAGTCACAGGTTCAGAAAGATCAAGTAACCAGCCCAAGATCCCAACCCAGCACTGAGACTCCATGGTTTGCTCCCATAACCTCTAACCACCTGCCTCCCTGGGGGTGGGGGTGGTGCTTGGTGGTGCAGAGAAAAACCAAAGGCAATCCCAAGGAAAGAGGGAGAATCAGAGTCAGCATCCCTTGAAACATCTTATCTCACTGTCTGGAACATTCCTCCCAAGGCTCTTAAGAGAAACCTTACACAGAACTGAGGGGTTTTGCTTTTCTTATTGAATCTGCTTCTTTTATACTTATTTTGACAATTTATCCATAAGTTCACTAAAGTTATGAGTCATATCTTAGGGACCTTTGTGTCTCTTAAGCATAGATTCTTGAATTCAGGGGCGCTCAAATATTTGATTTAATATACGATTTCCCCTGGAGCATGGCTCATTGTTAACTCTAGCACAGATTTCATAAATAAAATGCCTTAAGTCGATTCTGAGGTCAACAAATACCAGAGGAAACTGACTCTAATTTGAAACATAAGTGAGGGAAACAAATGCTGTAAAAGGTTAGCATGCTAAATAATAAAGGAAACAAAAGAAACTAAAAACATCCAGGAAGACTCTTTTCTTTTTTTCTTCTTCCTTTCTTTCCTTTCTCTCTTTCTTCTCCTTCCTTTCCTTTATTTTCTTCCATTTCATTCTTTTTTCCTTTCTGTCTTCCTTTCTTTCCTTTCTTCCTTTCCCTCTCTCTCTTCTTTCTTTCTGTTTTTTAACCCTACAGTCTATTAAACTGAAAGGGTACGATGGCTTAGAAACCATTATCTACTATTACCATTCAGAGAAGGAAGATCTGGGGTCAATGATGACATTTCAAATTACCCAATCGTTATCCCTGTTGAGTAATTCAGATGACACCACCTGAGACACCGTGCTAATTATATACAAGATGATGACAGATGTGCTACTGAAAACTGCAGATCTAAAGAGGGAGTCAGAAGGGAGTGATGAAAGAAAGATTCATAGAAGAATATTTGGCAATGCACGGAAATAAGTGGAAACTGCGCTAAATAATTATTTTATTTGTAACAGGTTCATAAACCTTTTTCATGACTAACGAGGGAAAAAAAATTCAGACATTTCATGCTCCGCTGTCTAAAAGAAAGATACTAACATAATTTAACTTAACACAGTATGATTTCATTGTTACAGAAATTTTTCCTAAAAGAGAACTGATGCATTTAACATGTCAAGCATTACACCTCAAACTAGTGTTTGGGCCAATTTAGTGTGTTCTAATTACAGCTATACGGTTCACCACAATGGCCCTACTCCAGAGCATGAAATCATGCTACTCTCGTGAGGAAAGATTCCCTGTCTTGGAAAACAGAGTTAACAAACCACACACACAAAAAAAATGTTTCAAAGTCATCTTTCAAACCTTTGTAAAGTAGTTCTCATTTGCTCTGAAGTCACATTTTCCTTCACATCTTTCTGCCAAGAAATAGATGTGCACCACAAGTTTATCACTCTCTAATCCCTAATATCTTTAAAATTCTCTTTTGTGCCATGACTTGTTTGTATATTTCCAGTGAGAACTCTGTGATGAAAAGAGACAATGAATATTCCTGGAAGACTAGTCTTGTAAAGACGCTGATTAAATGGTAAGAGGCAAATACTGAGAAACTAACAATGCTCTATGCACCAGATGTCCTTGAATGGTTTCCATCTCCTAGGAACCAAAACCTTAAGGGCTTATTCTTCTGTTTCAGCACTCCCTTCTAACCCCCTGTTTAGATCTACAAAATGAAACACCAACAGGAACACCTGAGAAATAAAACCTAACCCTGTCATCACACTCACTGCTGGCAGAGACCAAGTGAGTAATCGGGGAAATAACCAAGTGCCAAACTCTAAATATTTCACCTTAACTTACAAAGCTTTTCAAATACAACTTTGAAAATGAGTCATGATCTGGAGGGAAGGCTAGCGTGAATCATCCTAGAACTTTTATATAAGATTAAATTTCAGAGGATGTAATGAAATCTGGCCTAGTCTTAAGAACTAAGAAATATTATGGAATTAAAACTCACAGGCTAAGGAAATGCCGTGAGGACTTCTGCCACCCAAAAAACAGAACATTCAAAGCCACACACAGTTGGTTTCAAAATCATAAATGAAATACCTGACTAGCTGAATCTGCATGTGTGAAGGAAGAGAATGAGTTAGAATGAAGTGGCCTTACTCATTCCCCTGACTAGGTAGACAGTTTTGTGGGTAAACTTTTTTAAAAATCTGAACAATAAAGACGTTTCCCATCCAACTTCTCTACACATTCTGCAAAAGCTTTGAAAACTATTAGATACACGAATATGATGATGCTAGCTATAATCTAGTGCACTTATTTTATTTACTAGTTCCAAACACTTCACTGTTGTTATCAACAAATTATTTTAACCACTTTACAGTACTCGTCATCTTTAGATCTGAAAGAATACACGGACTATCACAGAAAAACATTTTAAAAAAATAAAAATAAAACAGTAGCACCTTCATGGATTCCTGTGAAAAGCACACCAGGAAAGAATAGGAAGAATAAACAGAGTATATTAAATTTCTCATCAGCACACTGACTTATCTGCAACCTTTGAGCACAGGACAGTACTTCCATCATCGATACTGCAAAGCCTCTTGTGAAAAAGCCCGTTTCTCCCAAGAACTGTCTTCATGACTCTGGCACTTTCTCCTGCCTGCCACACAGCATCAACATGGAGGACTTCAACACACAGACCCTCTTGCTGGCACTGTCACAGCTCCCCCGAGTCCTGGAGACCCATGGAGTCTAGGAGGACCTACATTCTTGCTGAGGGGTGGGGGTGGGGGAACCTATTATATATCTATTTCCTCTACGGCCCCACTCACCTGGAGAGAACAATGATAGCTAATTTCTTCTATCAGAGCTTAAATTCTAAGAAAGAAAGCACTGCAAAATAACAAATAGAGAAGGGAAACTAACAAATCGTAACCTTTCTATTTCGCTTTAGAATTTGTTCTGAGTTACTTTAATGTACTTTATGAAAGAAATCTGTTCTGTTTATGGTTTTTGCAAAGGTAAGATTATATTCTACGTTCCCCTCCTTACTCCAACATTCCCCTCCTTACCCCTCCAGAGTCTTTGATTCTGTTACATACAATGGTTCATTAAAGCTTTACTTTTATGCCACATTAAGATAAAGACCAACACTCACCTTTACAGACTATATAAGGCTAAGCGAGAACTAAGCATTGGCATTCCAGAGGTATATTTTGCTTGTTACATCTGCCAAAATGTACAACAAACCACATGAGTTGGATAAGAAATAAACAAGATGAATTTCATATAAACTTTGAAATTATACTTTTTAAAAGACAGATTGCAAAGACGATAATGCTCACATATACCGAACGATATACTCTTGGCTCAAAACGGCATTAGCTTTGGCACTGCATAGCCACCGTACCCTGAATGGGCCAGTTTCTGTCTCTCCTGGCAATGGCCAACACCACTTCGTTGTTAATGATACATAACCCATTGCTCTGTAAGGGAGAGGCACAACGTGTGCTGACTTAGCTTTTTTCTGCAATCTCTTGGAAAGGAGGGGCCCTTTCTGAGTCCTCCGCAGCATTGTAACATCAACTAGGAAACTCCCCTTCTCCCTCTGTGGATTCTCATTTCAATTGCAGACACCTGGTAAGACCGCAATTTAATTCTGCGTCTCTGCACAAGTTAAGTACATAACCACCCTATGCTGCGGCTAACCACTGAACTGCCATCTGAACCCATGGACAGAATTTCACTGGCACCCTTCCAGCAGCCTGGATACACACTCCTTTTATGCACCTAGTCTGCACTGTATCACTTTGCACTGGCAACACTTCAGATGTGATAACTCTGCTTTTCCCAATGGCCTGCTAGTTTCTTGAAGGTGGAGACCATATCTGAAGTTTTTTGCTAGGTATAACATTATTGTATACGTGGCAGGTCCACAGTGTTTCTTTCTGCAAAATAATTCTCACCTTTAAATAACTGAGATCTGAAACATCCAAAAGCAGATACAACCCTTCAAACTTGTCCACTCAGATTCCTAAATTCACAAAACTTACCACATATCTTTAGACTTGTTCTAGCTATCATTGAGCCTAATTCGCCAAATAGCAACTTTGTCTGTATTTCATTTATTGTGGCAAAAAAGAAAAAAAAAATGTAACCCTTATTGATAGTTACAGCAGGCCAGGCACCGTGCCCACCACAAGGTTTACAAGATTATACCTCACTGAGTTCCTCGCACCACCTCAGAAGGTAGATAGGACTCTTACTCTCTTTTAAACAAGGAGGAACTGAGGCAAGGGAGTTAACCCACCTTGCCCAACATTTCACAGCCAGTGTGACAAAGCCAGAAATCACACCCAGGCAATTTGGTTGTGGTACCCAAGCGCTTACCCTCTCTGTTCTTGGAGAAACGACTCCCATTTATTACTGGTTTATGATATTCAACTTTGAAGCTACTTTCACATACTTTGTTACGTCTAATCTCAATCAGTAACTTGTGAAGGGTAGATATCATTGCAAATGAAGAACAGACAGAGACAAAGAAATTTCATGCACCTAGCTATAATGAAAGCATCAGACAGAGTACCAATTTCCTCTGTCTTAAAATCCAATGTGTAATGCTTCGCACAAGCTCCCCTCGATATGCAACCTTGTAATTAGATGGTAGCTGAAAAGGAAGTGGTCTGGGAGTTCAATTATGTTTTACAACACATTTTGTTATAGAATGGAAATATGGAAAATACAGGTGGTCACATTTTATGAATAATTTTCCAAAACTCATTTAAATCCTGTATGAATTTTCCTATGGGGAGGAAAAAGGTACAAAGGGAGATAAATTTCCAAAATCCTGCACACAGCCCCCCACACAAGCCTGTTTAACTCTGAGAGTAACTATTATATGTTACTAATCCTTTATTACGGGCAGTTCCTGGTCACTTTTTCTTGGAATTTTACCATTGAGCCTGACATAGAGTAGATGCTTCATCAACGTTTTTTTTTTCACCTGCAGTCATTTAACTTTCACTAGTAAAGACCTATGTTTCAGGCTTCTGTGACAGACTGCACTACTGAACCTCATTCCTCACCCCTCCCTGTACCCATGTCCTTTGCGTATATTTCACCACCCCTTGACAAGAGGGCTTGTCGCATGTGATCCACATTGGCCAACAGAATGAGGAAGAAGTAATGTTTTTTGTTGTTGTTCTTGTTGTTGTTGTTTTGTGGTACGCAGGCCTCTCACTGCTGTGGCCTCTCCCGTTGCGGAGCACAGGCTCCAGACGCGCAGGCTCAGCGACCATGGCTCACGGGCCCAGCCGCTCCGCGGCATGTGGGATCTTCCTGGACCGGGGCACGAACCCGTGTCCCCTGCATTGGCAGGCGGACTCTCAGCCACTGCGCCACCAGGGAAGCCCAGAAGTAATGTTTTGAGTCTAGGCTTCAAGAGGCCACACGTATTTCCACTTGCTCCCTTGTGCTTCTGACAGACCCTGGGAAGGCCTGGGCTAATCCACTGGTGCAGGAGCATGAGACACTTGTGGAGGAAAGCTGTGCCAGCCAGCCCCACCCCACTCTATCCTGCAGCTCAGCTGGCATCGGCAGAGCTGCTGCAGCCAACATTTAAAGGGTGAGAAATAAATGCTTATTTTGACTATTTCTGAATGCCACTGTATTTAGGGTGACTTATTATGCAACAAGAGATAACTGATACAACTTCTTGAATTGCAGTTATGGACTAGGCAATTTTACTTAATCCTGATGACTTTGGGAAGTTTTTATTATTAGTCCTACCTTCTAGCTCTATCAGTTCATACACCTGTTTATACACATTTAAAAATCATTTGTGCAGGCCCTACTCCAGGTCTATAAATGAGGAACTCCTGGGGCATGGGGTCTATGTACCTATTTTTTTTTAAGTTCTGCAGGTGATTCTGATGTGTAGTCATGATTAAGGACCCTAATTGACAGTCCCAAAAGATGAAGGGCCAGCCTATTCACAGTCCAGATTTGGCCTTTCACTTTTAGGCAGGGCTTCAAAGTCCATGGGAGACTGGGACTTATGTCATGTTCACAGTGAAGCACATCAAGAGTAAGGATGTCCCTGTTGGGACAAAAGATTCCAAAGCCTCCTCCTTGCTACCCCCCACCCCCTGCCATCAACTCCAGGTTTTGCAAGGATGGTTCCCAGGACCCTCTGGAGATTCTGAGAGCCACTACAATTCATCAGTCAAGTACCACGGGTTAGGCCCTGTGCTAAGTGCTTTAGCATAAATCTTATTTCATTCACATTAAAAAAGAGAGCAATGAGGTTAATAAGTACTTTGATGAAACTTATACCATTAATAAATGGTGGACCCAGGAATCAATTTCAGGTCGGTGCAAATGTAAAACTCTCAATCCTTTTTCTCTTTTTTTTTTTTTTTTTGGCCACGCTGCTCCACTTGCAGGATCTTAGCTCCCTGACCAGGGATTGAACCCGCACCCTTGGCAGTGAAAGCGCCGAGTCCTAACCACTGGACTGCCAGGGAATTCCCCAAAACTCTCCTTCTTAATCTCTAAAACGAACCATTTTAGCACCAGTAGCTCTCACTAAGGCTCCAAGGAAAATGCATTTGAAGCAATGACCTCTCAAAGTCTCTAGGGATGAGATGCAGGCCTGATTGGGTTTCCAACAAAAATTTTAGCCACTGTCAGGGCCAAGGCAGGATGGAAGGGAAAGGAGGAACATGGCAGGGGGTAAGGGACCAGGGGTGGGGAGAGAAAGTCACAGATGGAGATCTGGGAGCCATCATTTCGTGAATCAGGTAATTTTTCAAGTATTGGATGTCCACAACTCAAAAACCATCTCATGAAAATCTAGAAGCTTGGTCCATTATGTACATAACTTCACACAGTAAATATAGTACCGACAGCATTCAGCAAAGAAGTATTTGTTTGGCTGCTTATGAATTTATGATTATTTTTCACCTTGTAGCCTCTACATCTCTGCAATAAGGGTGAAGTGCTCTGGACAAAGAGCCAGAAGACATGGTTTGAACTTTACTGTCTGCCAGTTACCACCTACACTGGAAAAGTCACAGCCTCTTCAGAACCCAGGCTGATCGGTGAAACCACGTTCCAGGCACCTGGAGGCGGCTCTTTCTCCCACATCCTAGGATAAGAAGAACCCCCTACATGCTCACTGTGACTTTTCTAATCACTTCTCCACGCTTATTTAAAAGAAATTACCTATTCCTTGGAGTCTCACACCGTCTAATTATACCACTTTGTGTTTTCCAGTTCTGACATGGCCCCTTTTTCCTGAAGGCTTTAGAACTTGGTTCATAGCCTCTCCATCCCAAGTATCCCTTCCATTACCCCTTCCATTTTCTTGAGTGATATCACAGCCCATGCTGATGGTCAGGACAACCTCCTCAGCTCCAGTGGGGTCAGTACCACCACAGGTCCTCAGCCATCATAGCCCACTGCCGCATTCTGGACTTCCTCATTCAGAGGGACCCCACCTCTGAATCCTCAAAATAAAATACCCCCGCCTGACCACAAACTTCCTGATCTTCTTGCTCTCTCACCCCTACTACACCTAGACATCAATCTCTGAAATCCTGGCCCCTTCACCACCCTCCTTCTTCCCTCTTTGGGTTTCCTTCCCCAACCAGCTCAGCCTCCATGATCTTTGTACCTGACGGAGTCAAAACTCCATGACCTGAGATCTTCCTCTCAGTGCCCACGACTGAGGAAACCCAAATTCCTGTCAACGCAACTCTTCACATTCTTTGTATCTCACCTGGGCAATGCATGCAGTTGGAGAAAATCCACAAGGCTCTGTACATTCACGATGCCATTATTAAATCCACATTTTCTACTTCACCAGAATCCTCTTAGCTGCTTCCTCCCTTCGAGCTCTCCTCCATTTATACAGCAGCTGTTTCAAACCTTTCTCATTTTCCTTATAGAACTTTTTACTATCAAAAATGCGAAATGGGGCTTCCCTGGTGGTACAGTGGTTGAGAGTCCGCCTGCTGATGCAGGGGACACGGGTTCGTGCCCCGGTCCGGGAAGATCCCACATGCCGTGGAGCGGCTGGGCCCGTGAGCCATGGCCGCTGAGCCTGCACATCCGGAGCCTGTGCTCTGCAACGGGAGAGGCCACAACAGTGAGAGGCCCGCGTAACGCCAAAAAAAAAAAAAAATTTTTTTTTAAATGTGAAATGATTTACTTGCTTATTTTCTGCCTTCCCCAATGGAATTTAAGCCTTCATGCGGGCAGAGGCTCTGTCTTATTCACAGTTGTATTTCCGCATTATAGAAGACACTCATTTTTGCAAAATGAATGAAAGAACACTGACTTTAGGTGGTTTTCCCTGCTGAGTATGGGTTAGGTTCCCCAGCCTATACATTCTTTCATAGCAGCACCCTGTACTTATTCTATCAGGCACCTATCACAGTGTGTTCACTGCCCCTTAGGGGCAGTGAAGACTCCTAGTCACCAATTGTATGCCTTTTCCTTAGTTCAGTGCCCGGCCCGTAGTAAATACTCACTGTATCTGAGTAAGTAATAACGTTTAAATGCTTGTCTTCAGGACAGCATTTTACAGAACACTAGTCCAAGGGGATATGAATAGGGTATTCTGCAATGAAAGGGTCCCATGACAGAATAATCTGGGAAATGTTCTAACAGGTTTCTTCACTGCAGGATTTTTCAAAGCTTTTAACATGCTAATACGCACTTTGAGTCTCCAAGAATGAAGCTGTTCTCAAATATAAGCTGAAACTCTGATACATGGCTAGATAGATAGGTACAGATATAGATATACAGATACAGTATGTGTGTATGTTTGTGAAATGGGGGGGGTGAGACGCAATGGATTTTGATTGCTTTGGGACCACTGCTCCAGAGAATAGAGAAAAACAATAATTTACTTCTAAAATTTAGTTCATAAATTGTTTAAAAGCATTCTAAGTAACCATTTCATTATAAAATGAAAAGAATTGGGATTTCCACAGAGTCAACAGTCTAACATTATCATCTGGCTCAGGCAAGTCAGTAAACAGTTATTTAGAAGATGAACTCATTTAAAGAGCAAAACGGTATTAAAAGGGACACTGGGGCAGTTGCTAATCTAGTCTCTTGAGTGAAATGGGAGGCTGCAAGGAGAAAGAACACATGATTTAGGGAACTACTGTGAAGAACGGCAACAAACCCAAACTGTAATCCCACAGCACACCAGGCTTCAAAAAAACAGGTGGATTTTGAAAAAAACAAAAATGAAAATGTTTTGATATTTCAAAACATTTGCAACAAGAAAGCAATTATTGATGCTACCCCAGGCACTTAGGTACTATGCCATCACAATATAGAATTGTCATAGAGGTGATAAGATGACTTAAGGAGATCGAAAAACAAAAAACATTGACACATGCCATGAGCCCTTGCTACATACACATAAACACAAAGAGACATAAACTGCATCTTATGAGTGACTGCAATTTAAGACATTTTCAGTTATCTTGTCAACACATGAAGCACTGCCTTATCTAATCTGTTTATTTCACACAATAGTCCCTATCATAGGAATGTCTCAAAGTATTTTGCACACGAAAGTGTCATTCAGAAGAGAATGCTTTCAAAATGTGTAATCTCATTTCCTGAATTTTAACATTGTATCACAAACACTCACTGAAGTCTGTTTTCCGAAGGAATTCCTTTAATCGTGAAATAATTTACGATTCGTGAAATAATTAGACTGGACAATATTTTGGAGCCGGCCAGTTTCTTTAAGGGGGTAAAGCCCTTAAACTCTTTTCCAATCTGAACTCTTTTCATCTCTTCATTTTGTTACAACCTTTGTTTACACAAGATGACTCATGAACTGAAACTAATTAACCTACTATTAGTTGGACATTTTATTTCTACACATTGTAATTAGCTGACACTCAATGACTGTTATTAGCACAGTCGTTATCAAACCCACACCACCTTCATATTCTCTTATCAGAGAGAAGTATATGCATTTCAGGTTTAATCTGAAAATGTCTGACATAGAACAACTTTTTCTATACTCTGAATCAGCTCTCCCAAATTTTAGAAAACACTGCCTCCTTAATTTACATCCTATTATATCAGCCTTCAAAAAAAATAAACAGTAACCTCCTTTTGCCATGTTGATATATGGTTGTGTATTACAGACCAGCTCACTATGACAAAACAGCTGAAATTCAAAGCGCATTTGATCCTCATTATCTGCAGATTCTACATTTGCAAATTTGCCTACTTTCTAAAATATATTTTTAGTCCCCAAATCAATACTCATGGCACTTTTGCGGTCATTCGCTGACATGAGCACAGTGCCAAAAAATTTGAGTCACCCAACAATTCCCAGCTGAGGTCGAACAAAGTGACACTCTGCTGTCTGGTTCCTGCTCACGTACTTCTCATGGTCTATTTCGTGCCGCTGCTTTTGTATTTGGGGGCTTTCTGTTGTTTCTCTCTTAAAATGGTCCCCAAATGTACAGCTGGAGTGCTACCTAGTGTTCCTAGGCTCAAGAAGGTTGTGATGTGCCTCACGGAGAAAATACATGTGTTAGATACAGTTCGTGTGGGCATGAGTTACAGCACTGTTGGTCCTGAGTGCAATGTAAATGAATGACTAATATATATTAAATAAAGTGTCTTTAACAGAAAAACACTTAAAACAAGATTATTTATTGACTGGTTGATACCAAATTGTAACCATGGGCTCACAGGAACCTAACTTTGTTCCCCAAGAGCAACAGATCAGTATTTGCTAATTCAGTGTCTGCGGCAACTGTACAGAACATAACTACCACAAAGAGTGAGACTCTCTTGCATTTTGTAACCTACCATCTAGCACCTGAATGTCTGGAGAAGTCAACCAATACTCTCAGAACAATGCCCCTGTTAACAAAATCGAACTGAGTGTGGAGGGGATGGAGGGAGCTCCTGCTGTCCCTGACACTGGAGCATGGGCGGGCCGTGTGAGGGGGTGAAGCAGCAGCCAGTCTTGAGTTCTCCCTCTCCCATTTGGTGGAAGGTAAGGCAGTCCTTCTAAGCCTCACAGACCCTGAGAGAGGGCAAGGAAGCCACAGTTTATCCCCACACTCAGGACTGGCTCTGTGGGCGTGTGACCTGCACAGACACACAGGGGCCCTTCTGGGTTTAATATTCTGATGTCACTGGCTTAAAATTCTTAATAATTTTTGAACAAGGAGTCCTGCACTTTCGTCTTGCACTAGGCACCACAAATTATGTAGCTGGTTTTGCCCACAGGATTCCTACACTGCTACTCAGTAGGTTAGTCTCACAAAAGGGAGGCTCACCTCTGTATAGGAGGGAGGGGCAGCACATATCATCCAGAGAAGGAACGAAAGGTCCTGTCAAGAAGCAACAAGGATGGGGAGAGGGACCAAGGTGGCAGAGTAGAAGGACCCTAAGCTCACCTCCTCGCATGAGCACACCAAAATCACAGCTAGCCGAAGCACAATCATTGATGAAGACTGGAGCCTACCAGAAAAGATCTTCTACAACAAACATAAAGGAGGAACCAAAACAAGATGGGTAGGAGAGGTGGGCTTGCAGTATAATCAACTCCCATAACCCCTGGGCGGGCAACCCACAAACTGGAGAATAATTATATTATGGAGGTTCTCCCACGGGAATGAGTTCTGAGCACCACATCAGGCCCCCCAGCCCAGTGATCTGGCACTGGGAAGAGAAGCCCCCAAAGCATTTGGCTTTGAAAGCCAGCAGGGCTTGATTACAGGAGCTCCAAAGGACTGGGGGAAATAGAGACTTCACTCTTAAAGGGTGCACACAAAATCACACACACACCAGAACCAAGGGCAAAAGCAGTAATTTGACAGGAGCTTGGGCCAGACCTTCCTGCTAGAATTAGAGGGTCTCCTGGGGAGGCAGGGGACGGGGGGAGTTGGCTGTGGCTCACCTTGGGGACAGGGACACTGGTGGCGGACATATCAGGAAGCACTCACCTGCATGAGCTCTCCTGGAGGCTGCCATCTTAGCACCAAGACCTGGTCCCACCCAACAGCCTGTAGGCTCCTGTGCAGGGACACCTCAGGCCAAGCAACAAACTGAGCGGGGACACAGCCCCACCCAGCAGCAGATAGGCCACCTAAAGATTTCCTGAGCCCACACATGCCTCTAAACACACCCCTAGACATGGCCCTGCCCACCAGGGGGCCAAGACCCAGCTCCACTCACCAGTGGGCAGGCACCAGTCCCTCCAACCAGGAAGCCTGCCCAAGTCTCTAGACCAGCCTCACCCACCAGGGGGCAGACACTGGAAGCAAGAAAATACAGTTCCACAGCCTGCAGATCAAGTCCACAAACACAGGCCAGACACTACCCTGGGACCAGCTGGCCCCTGGTCTTTGGGTGACAAGAGGGGAGTGCACTGCTGGGAGGCATAAAACATCTTATACAGAGGGCCACTTCTCCAAGGTCGAGAAGCATAACTAACCTACCACATACATAAAAATACAAGTAGCAATTCAGACACAATGAAGTAACAGAGGAATATGTTTCAGATGAAGGAACAAAATAAAACCACAGAAGAAGAGCTAAGTGACATGGAGATAGGCAATCTACCTGAGAAAAAGTTCAGAGTAATGATCATAAAGATGATCAGAGAACTTGGGAGGAGAATGAAAGCATAGAGCAAGAAATTAGAAGTTTTTAACAAAGAATTAGAAAATATAAAGAACAGCCAAAGAGAAATGAAGACTACAATAAGTGAAATGAAAAATACACTAGAAGGAATCAATAGTAGACTACATGAGGCAGAAGAACAGATCAGTGAGCTGGAAGACAGAGTAGTGGAAACCATTGCCGTCGAAGAGAAACAAGAATGAAAAGAAATGAGGACAGTTTAAGAGCCCTCTAGGATAATATCAAGCATGCTAATATTCACATTATAGGGGTCCCAGAAGGAGAAGAGATAGAGAAAGGGCCTGACAAAATATTTGAAGAGATAATAGCTGAAAACTTCCCTAACCTGGGAAGGGAAACAGTCATCCAAGTCCAGATTTGATGGAGAAATCAAAACCTTTACAAACAAGCAAAAGCTAAAAGAATTCAGCACCATCAAACCAACTTTACAACAAATGCTAAAGGAACTTCTCTAGGTGGAAAAGAAAAGGCCACGACTAGAAACAAGAAAATTACAAAATGGAAAAGCTCACTGGTAAAGGCAAACATACAACAAAGGTAGGAAATCATACACACACAAAGCTTGTAGGGAGGTTAAAAGACAAAAGTAGTAAATTCATCTGCAACCACAAGAAGCAGTTATGGGATACACAAAACAATTAGGTGTAAAATATAATATCAAAACCAGTAATCATGAGGGGAAGAGAGTACAAATGCAGGGTATCTAAAATGCATTTGAAATTAAGAGATAAGCAAATTAAAACAAGCACGTAGAACAAAAAATTTTTAAGTTTGTATGGAAACACAAAAGTCCATGAACAGCCAAATCAATCTTGAGAAAGAAGAACAGAGCTGGAGGAATCAGGCTCCTTGACTTCAGACTATACTACAAAGCTACAGTAATCAAAACAGTATGATACTGGTACAAAAACAGACACCTAGATCAACTGAACAGCATAGGAAGCCCAGAAATAAACCCATGCACTCATGGTCAATTAATCAACAACAAAGGAGGCAAGAATATACAATTGAGAAAAGACAATCTCTTCAATAAGTGGTGCTGGGAAAACTACACAGCTACGTGTATAAAAATGAAATTACAACATTTTCTAATACCATATACAAAAATAAACTCAAAATGGATTAAAGACCTAAATTTAAGACAAAATACTATAAAATTCCTCGAGGAAAACATAGGCAGAACACTCTTTGACATAAACCGCCACAATATTTTTTTTGATCCACCTCCTAGAGTAATGGAAATAAAAATAAACAAATGAGACCTAATTAAGCTTTTGCACAACCAAGGAAACCATAAACAAAATTAAAAGACAACTTACAGAATGGGAGAAAATGTTTGCAAACAATGCAAATGACAAAGGCTTAATTTCCAAAATATACAAATAGCTCATACAGCTTAATATGGATAAAAAAAAAAGTCAATCAAAAAATGGGCAGAAGACCTAAACAGACATTTCTCAAAAGAAGACATGCAGATAGCCAACAGGCACATGAAAAGATTCTCAATATCACTATTATTAGAGAAATGCAAATCAAAACTACAATGAGGTAATTCAGAATGGCCATCATTAAAAAGTCTACAAATAATAAATGCTGGAGAGCGTATGTAGAAAAAGGAACCCTGCTACACTGTCGGTGGGAATGTAAACTGGTGTAGCCACTATGGAAAATAGTATGGAGATTCCTTAAAAAACTAAAAATAGAGTTACCATATGATCTACCAATCCCACTCCTGGGCATAGAGCCAGAAAAGATGAAAACTCTAATTTGAAAAGATATATGCACCCCAACGTTTATTGCAACACTATTTACAATAGCCAAGACATAGAAGCAACCTAAATATCCACTGACAGATGAATGGAAAAAGAGGATGTTGTATATATATGCAATGGAATACTACTCAGCCATAAAAAAGAATGAAATGTGCAGCAACATGGATGGATCTACAGATCATATTAAGTAAGTCAGACAGAGAAAAACAAATATCATAAGATATTCCTTACATGTGGAAGTTAAAAACATGATACAAGTGAACTTATTTACAAAACAGAAATAGATTCACAGACATAGAAAAGAAATTTATGGTTACCAAAGGGGAAAGTAGGGGTAGAGGGAGATAAATTAGGAATTTGGGATTAACAGACACACAATACTACATATAAAATAAACAACAAGGTCCTACTGTGTACATATGGTGCAGGGAACTATTCAATATTTTGTAATAACCTATAATGGAAAAGAATCTGAAAAAGAATATATATATATATATATATACATACATATATATATATATCTGAATAACTTTGCTGTGCACCTGAAACTAACACTACATGGTAAATGAACTATACTTCAATTTTTTAAAAAAGGGTTAAAAAATAAATTCCAAAAAAAATTATATTTGGGAAAAAAAAAAGATGCAACAAGCTGGTGACCAGTGCCTGGGGATGTCTCCCTACGATTCTTATAGCATTTCTACTTCTAGTACAAAGGTTTTTAACCAGGAATAGTGACTACAGGACCCAGTCCCTCTGGTAACCTAAGATGGTCATAGGCTCAGATAAGAGACTCAGATAAACATTAAAAGGGGACCTCAGCTGTTTTCTCACAGGACAATCTCATGGGTTCTTACACATAGTATGCAAAGTTTGCTCCAGTCACAATGTAGCTCTTTTTCATGTTTTTAGGCTAAGAGCAAAATAAGGATATCTGCTACATAAACTAGGTTTAAATTTTACTTAGGTAAAAACAATAGTTTGTTTTCTTCACACAAAGAACATCTACTTCAAAAAAAAAACTCCCATAGAAGCAATTGGTGGTATGGAATTCAACAAAAACTTTATTTCTACCTCATTAGGCTAACATAAAACGAAGTGGGTATTTTTAAAAATAAAATAGTTTAATTTACTCCTGGATGAAAATGTACTTGGCTTTCTTCTACCTCAAACATAATAACAAGCTGCCATGCCCCCAAAATAAAATGATCAACTTACTGCAGAAGCCATACTTTGGGTCTGTGATATTTCTGCTTGTTCAACCTTTAGTGGTCCCTTAGGAAACCAGGACTTTGAAGGGTTTCTGTGGTAGAGCCTGTAGCCAGCTCTGCAGCTTGGCAATTGTATAAAGGACACTGGGCCAGCTCTTTTCAAATCTACTCAGTCTGGATTCTCTGCTTCACATCGCTTGCTGCCGTCCCACTTCTGCCATGCTACTTTGGACCAAACCCTGAGTGCTGAGAGGGTCTCCTGATGGGCTGTGCAGTCCTCCTCCTTCTATTCCAAAATCAGTCCAGTGGCAGACTGACCTAGAGCAGAGTTTTATTACATCATTGTTTCATCAAAAGCTGACAGTCCCGGGCTTCCCTGGTGGCGCAGTGGTTGAGAGTCCGCCTGCCGATGCAGGGGACACGGGTTCGTGCCCCGGTCTGGGAGGATCCCACATGCCGCGGAGCGGCTGGGCCCGTGAGCCATGGCCGCTGAGCCTGCGCGTCCGGAGCCTGTCCTCCGCAACGGGAGAGGCCACAACAGTGAGAGGCCCGCGTAACGCATAAAAAAAAAAAAAAAAAAAAAAAGCTGACAGTCCCTCTCTGCACTGCCCTTTCTTTGAACTAAAGTCCACTCCTCCCTCCAATTTCTCCAAACTCATTTCCTACTATGACCGGACATTATTCTCATTCCCCTCAGTACTGCCATTGTTTTTCACACGTGCTTTTCCCTTACTGCTGCTGTGTGTGTGTGTGTGTGTGTGTGTGTGTTTAACAGGGTGTGTGGTAGGTGGGAACAGTCTTTCTAAATCACCCTCCCCAACTGTAATCCAATTCACGTTCTACTTCTCCAGGAGCTCTTCCCAGCTCCTCCAGTTCACATTTCTGTTCTTTAGCTGCACAGCAATATCTATTAGGCCTTTTTTTCTTTTTGTTTTTGGGCCCCACCATGAGCATGTGGGATCCTAGTTCCCCAACCAGGGATTGAACCCATGACCCATGCCCCCTGCGGTGGAAGCGCAGAGTCCTAACCACTGGACTGCCAGGGAAGTCCCTAATTATGTCATGTGTGTGTGTGTCTTTTTTTTTTTTTTTTGCAGTATGTGGGTCTCTCACTGTTGTGGCCTCTCCCGTTGCAGAGCACAGGCTCCAGATGCGCAGGCTCAGCGGCCACGGCTCACGGGCCCAGCCGCTCCGTGGCATGTGGGATCCTCCCGGACCGGGGCACAAACCCGTGTCCCCTGCATCGGCAGGCGGACTCTCAACCACTGCGCCACCAGGGAAGCCCATGTCATGTGTTTTATATTTCCTCACCAAATAGTGTAGAAGCACCTCAAGAACACAGACCTCACCTCATCTGAATGAGCTGAGCATTCAGAAGCTCACCCTGAATACATATTCAGTCCATCTGAGCCTCAGTATTGCAGATTCATTAAGTCGACTGGTAGACTGGATGTTTGCTAAACGACGAAATTTTACACAGATTTTAAAATGTATATAAAATTTATAGATATCTATATATCTGTCTATATATTTGTGGAGAAAAAAAAAACCTTCCAGGCAAAAAGTCCGTTGACTTAATCCTGCTCTCTCATTTCTCCACATCGTTGCCTAAATTGTTCTAAACATCCTTTGAGTAGGCCATTAACCAGGAATCACCGTACAGTATAAACGATACAAAATTGCATGTCATCAAACTAGCCTAAATAGATCAGCATGAAAACTGCAAGTACAGCTGCATGAAAAAGCCAAATCATTTAATGGAGATTAGGCTCTTCTTCAAAGCAATTTCTACTTCCATAAGTAAAGGAGAAAATTTTGATTTTAGGAAGAAACACTTCTGATTTTTAAAATAAAGCAGTGATAGTTCTTCAGTAACTGACTTTTATCAATATACTTCTGAGGACACAGCTTATTAGCCAAAGCATAAGAGTGTTTACACTTTTTAAAGCTATAAAAAGTTTTGAAGTATTCCAATAGATATATCATGACCTTGCTCATGAAGAATGAACCATGTACTTTTATGCCATGCTAATAATTTTAAGGAAAAGTACCTTTTCTTTTGCTACCAAGAAGCACTTTTGTATTCAAGTTTCCTAGTTGTCATAGTGACTATCTTTTAAGTCATTCATAAATGTGTTATTGGGGACAGAATATTGCAGTACTTTCCATACTGCAGTAACAGGTTCTCCAAAATATAAATTTGCCTCAGAGTCACAGATTTTACTTCCAATTAAAAATTAAATTAAATTAATTCCAATTAAAAATCCCAATATCCATCCTGCCACAAACATCTCTGACAATATAAAAAGCATAAGGAAGGGCTTCCCTGGTGGCGCAGTGGTTGAGAATCCGTTTGCCAATGCAGTGGACTCGGGTTCGAGCCCTGGTCCGGGAAGATCCCACATACCGTGGAGCAACTAAGCCCATGTGCCACAGCTACTGAGCCTGTGCTCCAGAGCCCACGAGCCACAACTACTGAGCTCACGTGCCACAACTACTGAAGCCCATGTGCCTAGAGCCCATGCTCCACAACAAGAGAAGCCACTGCAATGAGAAGCCCGTGCACCACAACGAAGAGTAGCCCCCACTCACCATACCTAGAGAAAGCCCGCGTGCAGCAACGAAGGCCCAATGCAGCCAAAAATAAATAAATAAATAAATAAATAAATAAATATTTTTTAAAAAGCACAAGGAAAATTAATGCTCTTTTTAAAACACTAATATTGAAAATAAAATACTACTTCTTTCCAGTCACTATGAGGACTTTGTATAATCCCCAACCAAATGACACTTTCTGTCCGTTGACTTAAGAGACTCCATAATTCTGACCCATTCTCTTTCTCATTTCCTGCTAAAATCAAATCTTTATCCTCCGAAACTATGTAAATTTCTTTAGGAATGTCTGCTTCCTATATGGAATAGAGTTTAAGACCCAACTCCCATAAGCATTTAGGAAACTATAAAACATATCACAACTCTGAAATAATATTATCTGAGACAGCTTCTGGGACATTCAATCCTTTAGGACTGATCATCTTTGTGAACTCATTTTACACTCTCCAGAGTAAACGTTCTAAAATGCAAGCCTGATCCTCTTACCATTCTTCAATGGCAACCCACAGCCTAATGGATGAGGTTCACATCCCTGGAAATGCAGTGTATCCTGTGCATAACCTTCCCTTGCCTAACTTTTTAAATTAATTAATTAATCTATTTTTGGCTGTGTTGGGTCTTCGTTGCTGCGCGCAGGCTTTCTCTAGTTGCGGTGAGCGGGGGCTACTATTTGTTGCGGTGCGCGGGCTTCAGTACTTGCAGCGCATGGGCTCAGCAGCTACGGCGCACAAGCTTAGTTGCTCCGTGGCATGTGGTATCTTCCCAGACCAGGGATCGAACCCGTGTCCCCTGCACTGGCAGGTAGATCCTTAATCACTGTGCCACCAGGGAAGTCCCTTGCCTAACTTTTTAATTTCAAAACCTACACTCAACCATACATATCTACTTACATCCCTTACACTGGCCATTCCAAAACCACTTGCATTTGCCTCAATACGCCATCTCTTTCCTCTTTACATCCATTAAATTAAGCCATGGTTTCTCAGTCTCAGCACTATTGATGTTCTGGACCAGATAATTCTTTGTTGTGAAGGCCTGTCCCGTGTACTGTGAGACACACAGCAGCATCCCTGGCCTGTACACATTACATGCCAGAAGCACACTCTCCCCCACCCCTCTCCAGTTAAAACATCCAAAAATGTCTGCAGAAATTTCCAAATGTCCCCTCTGGGGCAAAATTACTCCCAGCCAAGAACCACTGAATCAGAAAGTCACTGAATCCCCTAGATGCCCTGCATACTCACAAGTCCCTTAAGAGCCAAGTTCATTGCACATAGGCTGCAGGGTCATACAACTCAAACCACAGCAGTTCTGTTCACAACAAATCGTGAGCATTTCCTTAAAAGCAGCCATCTCTAGGTCAAGAGCAGGGAGGCTAATGGTCTACGATGATGTTCTTACACTGGATAATAACAAATCAACTCAATCAGACTTACGCTAGGCCCCCAGTTTCTAGGGGTTTAATGGCAAACATACTAAGACAGACAAAGACAGAGTTGCAGAGAAACTAGTAGTCATGTGCAATGAATAGAAATTACGTGTCTTAGACACACATGGAGAGAAGACACCCAAGAACAGTGGGTCTGGAGCTGCCTCTGGGATACAGAATTACTGTCATACTTTTCTTCACCGCAAGGTCTAATTATGAACCTGACAAGGTTCTCTATGGTCCTTACTCTCCATGTATGCTTAAATATCTCCAAAAGGCATAGGATCCAACTTGGAAAAACCTAGGACAACTTGACCCACAAAATAAATGATAATAAGGAATTATGATCCATAGAACAAAATTAATAAACTGTTCACCATTTGAGGGTGAATATAAGTTTTGGGAAAAGTCTAGCAAGACATTCTGAGCCAAGACTAAAGACTAAAGAAAATAATCATGCTACATAATAGATTTTGGAAAACAATCAGGAATAATTAGAGAGTGGTGAGATAAATATTCCTTTGGTTCTTGAAAACTAGCTCTGAAAGTAAATCAAAGATGTCTGGAGCAAAGGCAACCTTGTAGGGTAAGTGCACTGTCACGTCAACATGTCTAACTGAAACCAAAGGGCCGAAGTTCTGTAAACATGATCTGTAACATTCCTTGCATAGAGACATCACCATATACCATCTCAGGGTGCTCCCGAGACTTAAACGACAACACGTGTAAACAGTCTGCCACAAGAGCTGGCATTAAATGTTGGTGTCTTTTCTTTCCCATTACTAAAAACCTTTAATGATACCCCTCATTGCAAAAGTATGAGCCTTGCCTCACTCAATATTAAAATGCCATTGTGCGTCATTGGAAATAAATATATTTAAATCAAACTTCAGTTTGTATTTTCTGACTCCAATGCATATAATCAGCTCCTTAGGGCACAAATCACACTGACCTCAACTCCCTTAACTCCCAGAAATTCAAGAAGTGATTAAGACATTGATTGACTAGTGCTGCCTAGGCAGGAATGCTCTGGAAGCAAAAATCACTTTTAAAACTTCTAGAAAAGTTAAACCTTTTATCTACATGTAAAAGTCTGGACTACTGTATTAAGTGAAAAGACATTTAAAATGTGCATTAAGCTACCTAACTGGGCTTTTACAAGTTTCCATTTACACAACTTTTGCATTTTATAAAAAGAAAGACTGTCTTTTTAATTTGCATTTTCACAATGGCATGTGTAGCCATAGTATTTTACCACTAAAAACACATAGCATAAATGATACCAAAGACTAGGTGTTTAATAGACTTAATCCTTCAGAAACAGAGCCATGTTAACTAATGTCAGTTTTAATAAGTACCAATACACAGATATTTAAATATCTTCCACAACTCATACTTAAAATGGCATTTAATGACTTATCATGTGGGCAAACAAAGAGCAATATTTAAAAATATAATCAAATGTCTTTACGCTCACATTTAGAGAAGTTTACCATAAACCATTATAAAACAAAAAAAGAAAATTTAAAATAAAACTTTACTGTTTCAAGTCTTAAACAAGCTCGAAATGCATAAAGAAAACCAGACTGCTCCTTCTGGGTAAGTGTTGCTTCATTTCTAACACTCCTCAGGCCCAGAGAATTAAACTTCTGTGGAGGCGAACCTCTAATGACTACAAGCTTTCCAACACTTTGCTGGGAGTCTGGCAGCTCACCCGAGTACAATTAAAATGTTCTAAAAATACACACACACAGAATATTCATGAAAGCTAGTCTTACTAGCTTTGAAATGCGGTGCTCTTCCTTACTTAAGAAAAATGCAAGAGGTTAATTTTTAAATCTAGAAGACTGCACAGGGTTACTGAAAACGCATATACAGACTCTAGCACGATTTTTCTCCATGAAGCCATTTTTAGTTTAGATTCAATTAATTCCTCTTCTATGAGACAGCACCCTAAGAACGTGGATGACCACGGTCAAGCTTAACTTTTGCTCTCTAGAAACATCAATGACTTTAAGGCTGAAAATAAAACACTTCCCCCTACTAAAGGGAAGAGAGTAAAACAGGCCAAAGAAGCGTTTCTTAAACTGCAAACAAGCTGATCATACACAAAATTTTGAGTCAGGCTTTACTTGGAAGAGAAGAGCCACAGATTTCATCAGGTTCTCAAAAGCTATTATGAGCCCCGAAAGATTTCTCACCTATTAAATTAGCAAGCTGGACTAAACAATTTCCTATCTCAATTATACATTCTAAAACACCATGCTGACTTTGCACCTGTCCTTGTTTTTACCGTAAGGCATGATGAATAATGACCCTTTCATAAAATCTAGTAAAACTTGTAAAGTAATACTATATATTGCACATATTGGTAGAAATTGTGATCAGCAGACACTCATGATAGCATACAAAAACAACAAAACAAATCCAAAAGTTAGCTATGACTAAAAGCAATGAAGTTTACAAAGTGACTACTGCAAGTAATATCCTTGACTCAATTCTGAGTCAAAATACCACAAAGCAAAAAGTTACCTGACTTCACTAAATACCAGAAATATACTTGGGGGATTTTTGGCATCTAGGCAAAGGTTATTTAAAAAAAAAAAAAAACTGAATGAAATGATGGGTCCTTCAGTTCAAGATTAAGGTGATGTAGTAGCATAATGGGGGCTATTTGCTTAAAAAAAAAAAAAAGGTTTCTCCCTACTAAGCTTAATATTTTCAAGACTAGTTGGTCGTCACTTGCCTTGAATATAAAACTGATACACAGGTCAACTGGCTTTTCTCCTTATACTACTCTCTAGAACAGAAAGTAGCAAAGGTGGTAAGAGGAATGCACGTAGGCTTCAATTTACACAACAGGAACTGTGCAGAATGTACATTTTTCCATGCAAAAAATCAAATTATGACCATTTTATACCCGGCTGTCATGTCTAATCCACTCCCAAGCCTCTCCTAGCCTCAGAAATACTGGGGCACATGCATTGCCATCTAGGACAACTTTGTGTCTACAGCTTTGATTGTATCTCTGAAACCCCAAAATCCGTAAGAGTCTCTTCTAGTAATCTGCCTCTAGGAATCCATCCTAAAGAAAGGAACTGATCCAACGATGTTAAAATCTACATGTAGCAAGATGATCAGAGGATAAAAGTATGAAAAGCTGGAAACAAGCCAAATGTCCACCAATACGTTAGAGAAATTACAGTCTATCTAGCCAATTGACCATTATTCACTCATTTAAGTATGAAATGTGCAGATTATATAACACGGAAGAGTATGATTAACAAGTGAAAAAAGCAGGATACACGATTACACATAAAAACCACGTTACGTAAAAACTATGTGGGGCTTCCCTGGTGGCGCAGTGGTTGAGAGTCCGCCTGCTGATGCAGGGGACACGGGTTCGTGCCCCGGTCCAGGAGGATCCCACATGCCGCGGAGCAGCTAGGCCCGTGAGCCATGGCCGCTAGGCCTGCGCGTCCAGAGCCTGTGCTCCGCAACTGGAGAGGCCACAACAGTGAGAGGCCCGCGTACCGTAAAAAAAAAAAAAAAAAAAAAAAAGTGTATATATGTATTTAAATTGCATTAACAAAACTTATTAGATGGTTCCTTTTAAGAAGTAGAGTGAGGTTGGGGAAGTAGGGCAGATGTGAAAAAAACTTTCATTCTTTGCATTTCCCTGAATTTTTTGCATTTTTCCAATAGAAATATACTGATTTTACCTGGGTAGTTTTCTCTTAAAAGAGAGACAAAAACGTGTATATGAAAATATTGATAGGAATACTCAATTATGAAAACAAAGGGCTAAAATGGAAGGATTGTGCATTTAGTTTTTCCTATATTTTCTAAACTTTCTGCAATGTCATATACTTTATTTTTTTTTAATCTATAAAATAACCCTGAGTCATCTTTTTGTCAAGCATATAATCACTCCTTAACCTATTATTTCATTTTTCAGATCCCACTCCAAGTATAATTTTACCACACGACCTATTATTACACAGATTTTAGAGAAACCCCAGGTAAAATTGCATCACTCTAAAACTTAAGAAAGATTTTTTTTGACATAACCTGTTTTTCTTATTAGTTATTTGTCCTGTCCCTCATTATCACTGAAGCCTTTCCCAAAGCCTGACCACAGGTGGCTTATACCGTAGCTGTGGAAAGTGGGGGATCTAGGATCACACTCTCTGGATATGAACCCCAGCTCTGCCACCAGCTGCATGATTCTTGATTTCTCTTTACTTCAACTTGCCCACTGCTAAGTGGAAAATGCACTACCTAACTCTCAAGGCTGCTATGAAGATTAGTGAAGACGACTAATGTAAAACACAACATAATGCCTGACACAGTAAGCGATTAGCTATTATCTATTAGCTAATTAAGCTATTATTCTAAGCACTGCACAATACATATGTGACAAAATATATATTTTAATAATTATTATAATCAGTGGAAAATTCATTTATAACAAAATGAAACTAATTCAATACAATCTTTATGTTCTATGCATTACTCCAACTTAGACATCAAAAGAATAAGGAAACAAAATAGTTCGCGATAACGTCATTTTTATCTCACCTATACTTTACCTTGCATAATTCACTGAGAGCTAAAATTGTTTTTCTTAAGCATCTCTCCTCCTAATTTTCAACTGCCATCATTACTAACAGGATTTAGTGTTTTCCTTCAGTTTCCCATTAAAAAGGAAAAGGTATTATTTAAGGTCAGGGGAAATTGCCTACACCATGGATATCAAAATGGCAAAACACAAACTTTACTTGAAGAGGGATATCTAAATGCTTTCTTCCCACTTTTCAGATCACTCTTTGAAAAAAAGGGTTCGTTAAATAAAAAACAAAGATTAAGCTTCTCCCCCCCCCCCTCCTTTTTAAGGGCAGAGATATATCTGCTTAGATGAGGAATCGAAGAACAAATGAAAATACCTTTCTATACCTGGACTCCAGCTGTACTGAAAAATCCCACTAGTTACTCACAGTCTGTTAATTCCTGATTGGGATAAATCTTCCACTACTTGAGATAGATCAGCTACCCACACTTCAGAGATGTGAATTTATCTAAGAGGACAAAACACTGCTGTCTGGATTTTTATTATCTACAAAAGGATGTGCATGCACTGGCAGCAGAGTGAGAATTAACACCGAACTGTTCTCATCTACATCAAGGAAAAATTCAACCATATGATTTTTCTGCAGCAATTTGAGAAGAGATTGTTTTAGGTAAGTACGGTTGGGTCATTACAAAGAAATGAATCTTCACTAGAAAATGTGATGCTGGAAAAATAAAAGATACAAAATAAATATTATTAATAGTATAGTACCCGTGAAAAAAACTTTAAAAAAAAGTGAGGATGGGAACCTTCATAAACTCTAATACGGCTGATAAGATGAATGCACTCCAAGGGGTTGCCATGTTCCCCAAGAAGGACCCACAGCACGTGGGCATCCCGAGGCTGGCAGCGGTCCCAAAGTCTGGAAGTATTTTACCCCCAAAGCATCAACTGCTAGCAATTTTTGAGTCTGTTTTGTCTCTGCCCATGACAAGAATCAACTTGTTCCAAAATTCCACTAAGTATGTTTCTTTTATGTTAAAACTCTGTTGTTTCTGGGAAAGCTAAAAGCTAGAATTTTTTACACATGTGGACTAAAGCTATAGTTGGACCTTTCAGTTCCTTAACAGAATAAATATATATATATATTTTTTTTTAAAGAACTACCACCCTGCTGCAGTTTATTCTGAGAAAGTCACTCTGTTTTTCAAAAAATTAAAAAAGTAAACCTTGTTTTTCTATACAATTTAACTTAAAAGTTCAAGAACATTTTGTTTTTAAGAAGAAAAACAAGAGTCAAGCACTTAATCTAAATTAATTGCGAGTTCAAAGAAAACTACTTAAGGGAATAGTGATGACTTCTATTTACGAATGCTTTTTTCTAGTCATCCCATCTATAAATACCTAGGTTGTATATTTTTTAAAAATTGATAATCACGCTATCACTGTTAAGTATTAAATACTTAAAACTTCACGAGACTAAATCCTGATTTCTTAGGCTTCTCTTTAAATACAGGTGAAATGATTTGGGACATCTTTATTTAATCCCCTGTGAAGCTATACTACCCAACTGTACGTCAGCCTCACACAACGAAGACAAATAGTTCGAGATCCTGGACAAGAAAGAGTACAAACCATGACATTCTAACACACCTGCCTCAATTACATAAAAAGTGGACAGAAAGTGAGAACGTCTCTAAGGTCTGAGATAAACAGAACTTATATCATGTGGCCTAATTGATAACAAAGTTACTATTTTAGTAAGCATCATTTCCCTTTGAATCATTTCACTTACTTTACACCAAGATTTCTGAATCTCAGCATTACTGACATTTTTGGACCCAGAGAATTATGCTGTGGCTGTCCTGTGCACTGCAGGATGGTTAGCAGTTTCCCTGGCCTCTACCCACTAGATGCCAGTAGAATCCCCACCTCCAGTCAAGACAATCAAAGAATGACTCCAGACATTACCGAGTGTTCCCTAGGGGTAAAAGTGTGCCCAGCTGAGAACCATGTCTTGACACTAAAGAAAACCCAAGAGTTAACATGGATAAAATCCTAAAATGTGATTTTATTTGAAGTGATTTCATAGAGACATAAAATACATCAATTAGTTGTACTAACCAAGTCAGACCTTGTAAATGGAGACAATACTACTAGGAAGATGTGATCATCCATTTTGAGGGACGCAAAGATTTCAGGGACATCGTTTTCACAACATGAATGCTAACTGGCACGTGACACCCCATTGCTTCTTCAATCAAGAAAGTTTTCAAGCCCATAAAGGATAAGCAGGGGGCTTCCCTGACGGCGCAGTGGTTGAGAGTCCACCTGCCGATGCAGGGGACGCGGGTTCGTGCCCCGGTCCGGGAAAATCCCACATGCCGCGGAGCGGCTGGGCCCGTGAGCCATGGCCGCTGAGCCTGCGCGTCCGGAGCCTGTGCTCCGCAACGGGAGAGGCCGCAACAGTGAGAAAAGATAAGCAGGGCCCCTTGAAACTCTAGCACAAGTATCAGAATGGGCTCATTGACTGTTCATGATGAATTGCCTATAAATTGTTCAATCTCTATCCTGTGTCAAAGATCAGACTAATTAAAATGAAAACAACAAATCTGAGTAGGAAGTAACCAGAAAAAAGAACATTAAAGTCAAGGCAGACAGTCTAAAATTTTGTACGGGGACAACTCATGGACACATCTTAGCTCCTTTCTCTTCACCTAAGCAAAGCTGTTCTTGAGAATTTTCAGAAAGCAGATAATTTTTTAAAAATCATTTTATGGAAAAAATTCAAGATGAACACTGTCCATTTAAAGGTTTGCATTAATCTTAAGAACAAGAAAAATCTCTTAGGCTATTTCTAAAGCAAGATTTCATCTCTCTTTAAACTTACAACATAAACCAACCAAAAGACAGACTTGAAGTTTAAATATAAGTCCACTTATAGTACAAATGTTGAATCAGTGCCTAGAAAACTACAGCTTTTAAGGATACCTGGCAATCTGAAAATATAACATCCAAAGCTGTATCTATCAAAATGAAATCTCTAATTTTTCCAAATAAACATTTTATTTCTAAGTTTAAAAATATCTCTTTTCTTTGCATGTGGGAAATAATATTTTAATTTTTATAAGACATAAAAAGTGACAAAAGCGATACCAACATTTTATAACCACATGCCAAAATTTCAACGATTAACTCAATGTTTTGATTTCTTCAGTCTAATTGAAATCAGTCTTGTTTTCTTTCTCAGTGCTTGAGTTTCTGCTTCTGAGCAGACATGAGAAAGAAGCAGTGGAAATCAGAACAGCAAATTCTGGATTTCTGACGGCAAGTATAATCTTTTTTCCTTCTGAATTCATTAAAAACATTTTCTTCCTCACTCTTCTTTCTTAACATAGATTGAAAACATACTACAGAGTTTTTTACTTGCTTAACATTTTCCCATGTTTTTAAATATTCCCCCAACACGATTTTCAATGCCCACTACATATAAATTCTATGGTCAAATCATTTAACTGTTTTTTACTTTAGAGATGTTAAATTGTTTCCAATCTTTTGCTCTTAGTGCTGGGATGAAAATTTTTGTGCATAATTGTGTTTGCATCTTCGATTATTTAGGATAAATTCCTAGAAGTTAATTTACTAGTTCAAATAGTAAAAATATTTTTGAGTTGTACATAATAAATTGCTTTCGATAAAGATTGTGAAATTTGCACTTCCATCACTGAGAATGCCAATTCACTGCACGTTGAAAAATAACAGACATTTTCTGTTTTAAAAAAAAACCTGTCAATTTTAAATATGAATATCTCATTGCCTTCATTCACATTTTTATTAGCGAGACTGAACTTTTTTTATGCTTGCGATTTATAATCCTATCTTCTCAAATTGTCTGTTTGGCCCTTTATCCACTTTTCCATTGTAGTGGGGTTTTTTTTCATATTAAACTAGTATGACTCTACATAAATGCATATAACCCTTGCTTGACATCTAGACATTTTCTTTGTCTTTTAAAAAAATTTTTTTTTCTTTTTTGAATTTTATTTTATTTTTATACAGTAGGTTCTTATTAGTTATCTATTTTACACCTATTAGTGCATATAGATCAATCCCAATCTCCCAATTCATGCCACCACCACCCCTGCCCCCGCTTTCCCCCCTTGGTGTCCATACGTTTGTTCTCTACATCTGTGTCTCTATTTCTGCCTTGCAAACCAGTTCATCTGTACCATTTTTCTGGATTCCACATATATGCGTTAATACATGATATTTGTTTCTCTCTTTCTTACCTACTTCACTCTGTATGACAGTCTCTAAGTCCATCCATGTCTCTACAAATGACCCAATTTTGCTCCTTTTTATGGCTGAGTAATATTCCATTGTATATATGTACCACATCTTCTTTATCCATTCATCTGACGATGGACATTTAGGTTGCTTCCATGACCTGGCTATTGTAAATAGTGCTGTAATGAACACTGGGGTGTATGGACATCTAGAAATGTTTAATTTTTATGTTCAACCAATCAACTTTTCCCTCTGATTTTTCCACTTCTTTACTACTTAGAAAATCCTTTCCCATTTCAACATAACTACTGACATATTTTCCTTTCATTCTTGTGTCTCATTTTGACACCTATATTTTTAAAACACCTGGAATTTCTTTTTGGTATGGTTATGAGGATACTGATTTAATATTTGGTAGCATGAGAGCCCATTAATCATTATTTCCAAAATTTTCCTGCTTATTTTTCCAGATTAACTTTTAAAATCACTTTGTCAGGTATCACTCCCCGCACTCCAAAACAATCTCATTTACATTCTTATGGAAACTGCGATTAAACTATAAATAAAAATCAGGAAGAATGTATAGAAGAATGTTGAGTACTAGGTGCTATCAGGCGTCCTTATCTTGTACCTGACTGTCATAGAAATGCTTCCTGTAACTCATTTGTTTACCAATACATGGACTTTTTGTTTCAGATAGGAATTTTTCTTTTTTTATTGTATTAGAGAATTCACCTCCCATTTTTATTACTAAATCTTTAACTGAATATAGATTTTGTATTTTTTCAAACGCCTTTGCGACATTTTGGGGGGACTGTGTATACTATCATGCTTTTTCCTCTAGATCTCATGTATAAACAGGTTTCTTAATAGTAAGCCATCCTTTAATTTCTGTCGTAAGTCTACTCATAACAGCATTATTCTTTAATATGTTGGTGATTTGGATTGCTTGTGCTTTAGTTAACAATTTTACATTTCTAGTCTGGAGCCTTTTAAAAGATAATTTTTTTGAATACCTATTAAAATTTCAGTGATTTCTATTTTAATTAGCTATTCAACTTCTTTATTTTACTTACATTTTCCCTGAACATTTATTTGTAGATTTCCAAATCTGTTTCAGTTTTTAAATCTTTATTGAATTTCCTATTTATATGCCATTTATGTATTCTAATTTGCTTCAGCTTTGATTTTCCTTTCATTAGGTATCTTAAATATTTGTCTTCCCCATTTCTTGTCTTCACTGTGTCCACCAAAAATCAGCTATTTGATTTACCAAATCTCCTTTCTGTCTTGTGGTCTAATTTTTTTTTCACTTATTTGCAGGGTGAATCTTAAGGTGTTTCGTGTTGTGATGTGCTATTAACTCCATTTGTAAAGTGTCTATTTCCATTCACACTGTGAACCTATCTTGGGGCAAGCTGCTATGAAACGTTACGCCTTCTAACTCTTAATTTAATTAATTAGAAAAGCCATTGTAAACTCACTATAATCTACTGGAATTTTCAGAACGTATTTTTTAAAATGTTGTTTATGTTTATGAAAACAACCCAGTAACTAGATCTGATCTTAGAAAATTAGAAATTAATTGCGTTTTTCCAGAAGACACCATTCCAGTGTTTTATATTATTCATTCTCAGCACTACACAAGCCAAACACTTCAAAATAAATTATGTTAGAGGGAAGAAACAAAATGGAATGAAGAAACAAATTGAATGCTGGAAACTATAGTTTAATACAATGTAAATCTAAACAACTTAACTTTATTGAAATTAGGAAAAAATACGTTTTAGAAGCCTCATGTTTCTTTTTAGGAATGATAATCTGATTGTTATGAAACTCAATACTTGTATAACTGCTATTCATGCATTCCTGCAATTTGCTCAATTTTTTTTAGCCTATTAGATTCCCTGGTATATTGTTACCATAATTTGGCTTGCATCTTCCTGTGTAATTTGTGTACATTTTTCAGAAATGCTGCTTAATTACCTCTATTGTTTCCTATGAAACTCAAATGGACATTCCTATAAAAGAACATTCTTTGAAATGCATTTTCTATATTATACATAAGTAGGGAGGAAAGGCTTTTCTGAAAGCATTAAATATCTTTTATTTTTACTTCTGTGATTTACCGAAACCCATAGACTCTACTGGTCAACAGATGTTCTTATTCTTAACTAGAGAATATCCCACTTAATGTAGGAAGCCTCTTCAACACACACTCTTTCCTCAGAAGTTTACATTTCCCTTCTGGTGCAACCACTGTGGAAAACAATATGGAGGTTCCTCAGAAAACTAAAAACAGAATTACCGTATGATCCAGCAATCCCACTCCCGGGCATATACCCGGACAAAACTGTAATTCAAAAAGATACATGCACCGCTATGTTCATAGCAGCACTATTCATAATAGCCAAGTCATGGAAACAACCTAAATGTCCACTGACAGATGAATGGATAAAGACGACGTGGTATATATATACAATGGAATACTACTCAGCCATAAAAAAGAACGAAATAATGCCATTTGCAGCAACATGGATGCAACTAGAGATTATCATACTAAGTGAAGTCAGAGAGAGAAAGACAAATATCATATGATATCACTTATATGTGAAATCTAAAATATGACACAATGAACCTATCTCTGAAACAGAAACAGAATCATGGACATAGAGAACAGACTGTGGCTGCCAAGGGGGAGAAGGCTGGGGGAGGGATGGAGTGGGAGTATGGGGTTAGCAGATGTAAGCTTTTATATATAGAATGGATAAACAACAAGGTCCTACTGTATAGCACAGAGAACTATATTCAATATCCTATGATAAACCATAATGGAAAAGAATATTTTAAAAAGTATATACATGTATAACTGAATCACTCTGTTGCACGGCAGTAATTAACACAACACTGTAAAGCAACTATACTTCAATTAAAAAAAAAGAAGAAGAAGTTTACATTTCCCTTCCAATAGCCATAAGAAGTGTATGATAGATTTCTCTACATTCACTTTTGAGATATTTGGGTAAAGAGGCAGGTAAGCCACTTACATTTTTCATGATAAAGGCCAACACACACAGGCCTCTCACAAGTAGGACTGCTAGAATAACTTCTAGGGAACTATGAAATTCATATTAACTATGTAACCACCGTGGTACGGGGAGAGTTTAAAAGTAAGACAGAGAGTGTGGGGCTGGAAACATCCTACCTGCTTCCCGTCCAGCGTGCAGAGCCTCTTCACCACTCCTGAGTCCAGTTTAATGGCTTCGGTGATATCTGTTAAGACCTGTTCGAAGGAATGAGCCGTCTTCTTATTCAGAAGGATCCGCACTGCTTTTCTAGGCTTCACTCCACTTCGAATCACAGTCACTAATTTGGGTTTGATGAAATCTTTACTTTCCTTCACCTCACTCTTCACTGAGGAGGGGGCAGCCACGGCTCGGGTGGTCCCACCCTTGATGTTCACAGACCAGTTTGGATTAATGTTTTTGGTGTAATCAACTTTACGAAACGGTTCATTCGACGCACACACGTAACTCTCACCTAAAAAGCAAAAATCAGTTTTATCAACGTGGTTATCCCCACCACAGGAGCGTTTTGTATAAAGCAAAAATGCTAGAAACCCATTAAGTGAATCCTTAACTTAACAGGTTTGGCATTCTACCCACACCCCTTTCTTTTCAATAGCATCTAAGTTGGTTTTGAGAGAATAGCATACATTAGAGTGAAATGCACTGGACGAAGAAACTAGAGATCTGGGTTTTATTCTGGTCAAATGTCACCCTGGATAGCGCAGCGTAAGGGATCTTAGTTTCCCAACCAGGGATAGAACCCGCGCCCTCGACAGTGCAAGCGCAGTGTCCTCACCACTGGACCACCAGGGAAGTCCCTGCACTTTCCTTCCCAACATCAGTATCTGTAAAGGGAAGTTGTTGAATCAGGTGAATTCTAAGGTACTCTCTACTTCCAAAAGTCCATTAACTAATTTAATTTTTAATGTCTCATTCTGGAAGAAATAACTATATCACAAAATAATACATTCTCATAAAGAAATAAAACTTTCTTCCTCTTCTTTCCGATTATAGATTTCAGCCCTAATCAAAGAAAAGTTACCACAAAATTCACATAGCTGACTAAATTCACATATTCAGGTATATGATCATTTACTCAATTAATGAAGCACTGCAAAAAATGAAGGAAGAGTTTTGACAGCTCAAAGAAACATACCGAAAGCATTTTTTTCCTTAATGGAAGAATATGAATTTAAAATAGTTTAAATAGACAACCTTTTCAGCGTCTACTTAAATGAGGAAGGATATTTAGTAGTTAAAATGATGTATTCATTATTCATGTAGGCTTCTGCTTAATTTTTACTAAGTAAAACATAAAAACTATAGTATTTGTCAACTGGTTAACTGATTCAATGTTCATTAATTTTAAGTTCCAAAACTTTATGTTGAAAAATCACACTTTTTCTCTCAGGAAACTCAGAAGTCACCCACTTCTTTTTAGTCTCAACTTTCTGGCATGCAAGATAAAAGGATTACACTCTAAAATTTTCTCCAAGGTATCTTCTAACTCAAGAAGAATTTATTGTTTTTTCACACATGCAGTTTAATGGCCTCATTTTTAATATATAGATTTGCCTACAGGGAGAGAATATGCAGACAAAAGCATTTAAGATTTTGGTTCCTTAGGCAGTTATAGCTCTTGCTGTTAAACAATAAATTCTTATTCTTTGTTAGACACTAGGCACCTACAAGATTGATTAGAAGCAATCAGTCTTCCCCCAACCAGAGTCATGCTACTGTAGGGATTCTTGTTTAAGATTTGTTACCGCCCCCCCGCCCCCCCCGGCCAACCTGTCACTTCTCCATTCCATCCATCCTGTTGAGGAACATCACTTCCTACTCAAACTCCTCAGCTAGAAACCTAGGCATCATCCCTCACCCTTCTGACTTCCCTACACACTGCATTCTGACATCAAGTTCTGTCCACTCTACCTTCTAAATATTTCTTAAAATGCCCCTCCCCTCTGCCTTCATCACCACCCACTTCCCACCTGGATCCATGTAAGAACCTTCTGTTTTCTACTCATTCCCCAGAGAGAGAACAAGTTTTCCAAATGATAGTGCATTTTATGTTACTGCTATAGCTGAAAAAGTATATCCTAAAGTAATGAACCTTGATTCATGGATAAAATACCACACTGTGAGAGAATTTTTTAAACTCTTACCAATACATATTAAAACTGCACTCACCAAAACAAGGAAAGGATAAACATCTCACTTTAAAATTAAAGATATAAATGTGTTATGCCTCTCTCTCTCTCTCTCTCTCTCTCTCTCTCTCTATATATATATATATATATATATATATATATCATACATGGATATATAAAAAATAAAGCAGTCCCTGAGGTCCGGAATTGATCTAACATTCACAGCTAGACCTCAATGTTACTATAACCTGATCTGACCTGTGGTCTTCTGTGGGATATCATCTCACAGAATATCTATATCAAATGAAGCCATTCTGGGACTATGATACAGTGACACAAAAATAAGGTCACTCAATGAGTGATTGCCACTTCGTTACCAACTACAGCTTTTTCCTAAATCTTGTCTGCTCTCACTGTAAATAGGATTTAATGAGATATTCAATCACAGAATTGTCCTTCCTCTGACAGCACCCAATACAGAATGAGTCCCTTCTTCCCTGGAACCAAAGCCCAATTTCTACGACAGCTCTCGCAGCTCTTACTGAGCTGCCCTGAGGTATCCTATAATGTCCATTCTTCCTCACTGCAATGAGTAGCAAACTCAACTTGTTCACTTCCAGGTATGTTCTGGGTGGTCTTTAGCTGAAGAGAACTGAGATACATACACACAGACTCAGACATATTCATATTCTCGCTCTCTGTGTCTCTAAAAGCAGTTCTTTGACCATAAGACATTGGTGGGAAATCATTTTGTAAATAATGATCTCATGAATACTACATAGAAGAGGATTTGTGTTACAGAGAACAAACTAGTGGTTACCAGAGGGGAGGGGAGTTGGGAGAGGGGCAAAATAGGTGAAGAGGATTAAGAGTTACAAACTACTAGTTAGAAAATAAATAATTCACAGGAGTGTAAGGTACAACAAAGGGAATATAGCCAATATTTTATAATAACTTTGTATGGTGTGCAATCTATAAAAATATCAAATCACTATGTTATATGCCTGAAACTAATATTGTTAGTCAACTATACTTCAATGAACTTTTTTTTTTTTTAAAAAAAAGAGGATCTGTTTTCTGTATAGAAAGAGGATGGACAGAAGCAGGAAGTGGTTATACACCTTTACTGTTTTCAAGCACAGTGTGGAATAGAAAGTCTTTCCACCTCCTTTGACTCTCTCCAGCAGCATGCCTATGGCTTCCTACCACTAACATCTGTTCAGAGACACTCTGCATTACTTCATATGTAGCAGGTTGACAAACCAATTGTCAACAGTTGTGTAATACAACCTGGGTACTTGTTAACCATTAACTTTCATCCTTACTCAACCAAATGAACAGCCTCCTATTTAAGAGGCAAGAGGCTACTAAAAGCTAGCAACTCCCCAGTTCCTTGTTCTCTGAAAACCGCCATCCCTACAGATGTATTTCAGCCTGTGCCAATTTCCCCGCCTCTTCTCCCTTTTCAGTGACAAGGGTACCCTCCTCCTATTCAACGTTAAGTCTCTCACAACATTTGGGTCCTTCCTGCTCCTCGTGCCAAGGTTTCAGGCACATTCTCCTTCTCTCCTCCATTTAACTACACAGGGCTTTATAGAGTATCTCCCACTGTGGCACACACAGATCTTACCCCTCTTCGTTCCTCGCCCCCCTCCACCTAATGTGCTTCGGCTTCCATTCACTGCCCAGCTCCTCATCTGGTTTCTCCCGTTTCCTCGCCCACAATCGGCTCTTAAGCCACTGCAGCATCACCTGTGCTCCCGGGCTGAAACACCCTGATCCCAACCACTTCTCTCCTAACTGCCAAATGCCAAGCACTTCTTGTAATTCCCCTTGGTGTCTTCTGAGGGCACTGGACACCCGTCACGATTCTCGTCCTGCAGGGCCTTTTCCTCCTCAGCTTCCAGGACCTAATTTCTTTTGGCTTACCTCTTACTTCTTTGGTAGCCCCTTCTCGGTCTGCTTTTCAGGATGCCCTTCTCCCCTGCAACCACCTCATCCTCCTCAGACTCTCTGTGCGCAGCCACATCCCACGGCTTCAATCACCACCCAGACTCTGAGACATCTCCAGCCCAGTCCTTTCTTGAGTTCAAACCACTTCAAGAGCATCTCTACGAGATCATCTACAGCTGTCTCGTGTGCCACAAGTCTAAAACTAACTTCACTCCCCATGACTGCCGCCCAACCTCAAACACTTCTCTTCTGGAATTCCCCAACTTAACGAAATCACCACCTACACAGTCACCCAGGCAAAAACCAAAACTCCTTTCTCTCTTCTTTTTGCCCCATATTCAACAGATTTAGCAAAACTGCTGACTTGGTCTAAGCATCTCTGGAACCCAACCCTTCAACCCTGCTCCCTCTCTTTTCTCCCCAGATTACAGTAGTTCATGAGACCCCCTCATCCTCCACAGAGCTGTCAAGACAGTATGGTACTGGCACAAAAACGGAAATATAGATCAATGGAACAGGACAGAAAGCCCAGAGATAAACCCACGCACATATGGTCACCTTATCTTTGATAAAGGAGGCAAGAATATACAGTGGAGAAAAGACAGCCTCTTCAATAAGTGGTTCTGGGAAAACTGGACAGGTACATGTAAAAGTATGAAACTAGAACACTCCCTAACACCATACACAAAAATAAACTCAAAATGGATTAAAGACCTAAATGTAAGGCCAGACACTATCAAACTCTTAGAGGAAAACATAGGCAGAACACTCTATGACATAAATCACAGCAAGATCCTTTTTGACCCACCTCCTAGACAAATGGAAATAAAAACAAAAATAAACAAATGGGACCTAATGAAACTTAAAAGCTTTTACACAGCAAAGGAAACCATAAACAAGACCAAAAGACAACCCTCCGAATGGGAGAAAATATTTGCAAATGAAGCAAATGACAAAGGATTAATCTCCAAGATTTACAAGCAGCTCATGCAGCTCAATAACAAAAAAACAAACAACCCAATCCAAAAATGGGCAGAGGACCTAAATAGACATTTCTCCAAAGAAGATATACAGAGTGCCAACAAACACATGAAAGAATGCTCAACATCATTAATCATTAGAGAAATGCAAATCAAAACTACAATGAGACATCATCTCACACCGGTCAGAATAGCCATCATCAAAAAATCTAGAAACAATAAATGCTGGAGAGGGTGTGGAGAAAAGGGAACACTCTTGCACTGTTGGTGGGAATGTAAGTTGATACAGCCACTATGAAGAACAGTATGGAGGTTCCTTAGAAAACTAAAAATAGGACTACCATATGACCCAGCAATCCCACTACTGGGCATATACCCTGAGAAAACCATAATTCAAAAAGAGTCATGTACCAAAATGTTCATTGCAGCTCTATTTACAATAGCCAGGACATGGAAGCAACCTAAGTGTCCATCATCGGATGAATGGATAAAGAAGATGTGGCACATATATACAATGGAATATTACTCAGCCATAAAAAGAAACGAAATTGAGATATTTGTAGTGAGGTGGATGGACCTAGAGTCTGTCATACAGAGTGAAGTAAGTCAGAAAAAGAAAAACAAATACCATATTCTAACACATATATATGGAATCTAAGAAAAAAAAAAAGGTCATGAAGAACCTAGGGGTAAGACGGGAATAAAGACACAGACCTACTAGAGAATGGACTTGAGGATATGGGGAGGGGGAAGGGTAAGCTGGGACAAAGTGAGAGAGTGGCATGGACATATATACACTGCCAAACGTAAAATAGATAGCTAGTGGGAAGCAGCCGCATAGCACAGGGAGTTCAGCTCGGTGCTTTGTGACCACCTAGAGGGGTGGGATAGGGAGGGTGTGAGGGAGGGAGACGCAAGGGGGAAGAGATATGGGAACATATGTATATGTATAACTGATTCACTTTGTTATAAAGCAGAAACTAACACACCATTGTAAAGCAATTATACTCCAATAAAGATGTTAAAAAAAAATGTAAATCTGATATCTTTTGCCGGCGACACTGCCTTTAGAATAAAGACCAAACTCCCCAGCGTATTCACATACTTCCATCTCACCTCTCACCACTTTCCCACAGGCTCCTAGGTTAGTGTCGCACCAGTGTACTTGCCCTTTCCTTCCAAACTCGTCACACCCTCTTATTCTCATTCCTTCTTACATGCTTGAAATAGCCTTCCTCCTCCTCTCTCCTTACCTCTTTTTTTTTTTTTTTTTTTTTACTGACCAGTCAAGATTAATCACCCCAGCTAAGGAGGTAAAGCAACAGGAACTTTGATATATTGCTGGAACTTCCATGTACTTTAAATTGGTTCAATCACTTAGGGAAAACAGGTGGGCATTATCTAGTGATAGATGAGCTGACAATATATACGTTTCCACCCCAGGAAAATACCCTGGAGAAACTGCTGTATATGGGCACCAGAGTATACACATACACATACACACACACACACACACACACACACACACTCTCTCTCTCTCTCTCTCTCTCTCTCTCTCTCTCTCTCTCATAGAATGGGCTCAGTAGCCAAAGATGATAACCAATCCACATATCCATCAGCAAGAGAACAGACACACAGATTGTGGTATATTCACATAATGTACTACTACTATGCAGTAATGGAAATGAACAAGCCAGCTATACACAAGAACTTGGATGAATTTTACAAATAACGGTGATCAAAAGATAACAAAAGCATAGAATGCAGTAGGATTTAATTTCTTTAAGTTCAAAACTGACAAAAGTAAAACTATACTGATTAGGGATGCCTTCATCAGTGGTAAAAATATAAAGAAAAGCAAGAGTCAGGCTACCATAACTTGGGAAGGGTTGTAATTAGAAAGGGACACAGGGAGAGCTTCTCGGATGCTGGCAATACTCTCTTTCTTTCTTTTTTTTTGGGTGGGGTGCATGCCATGTGGCTTGTGGGATCTTAGTTCCCTGACCAGGGATTGAGCCCGGGCCCTGGCAGTGAAAGCGCGAAGTCCTAACCACTAGACAGCCAGGGAATTCCCAATACTCTGTTTCTTGATAGTAGTCACAAAGGTGTTCACTTCATAATAACTCACTGGGCTGTACGTGTATGTTTTACGATATCTATAGATATGTGTTTACGATATCTATAGATATGTGATATGAAACACGTATCTATAGATATGTTTCATAATTTTAAAAATTATGTCACTCTTGTGTTCACTTGTTGTATCCTGAGGCCACAATATGTTAACTTCTCATAATCCTTTATTCTTTATCTGTCTCTTCCGGTGGTTCTTAGAGAAGAATCTTTTTTTCGTCAGGTGATTTTGTTGTAGAAGCACAGTTGCCCAGGCCTCACCACAGTTCAACTGAACCAGAATCACTGGAAGGTAGCACCAGAACCTGTGAGTAAGGCTTCCTAACTTCACAGGTGACTCTGAACACAATCTCTGGTTACAAACTACTGCCTGGACTGGAAGCTCCTTGAAAACACAGACTGACTGTCCCCTTCTTCGTGTTACCCACACCTAGCCCAGCACCAACAGCAGGCACTCAAAAGATGTTTGTCAAAGTCATGACAAAAATGCATATTTCCAAAACAAACTTGTACGTCTCACGGTTTGGATTTGCATTACTTCTAGGTAAAACATTTGCACAGTGTAGGTGTTGACACCCAATGACTGTGAGAGGCTCAGGTCAGGCTCCTGAGGACATCATGTGTGGTCTGAGACACTCTTAGGTCATTCTACCCCATCAAAGGGCAAACTAAGGCACAGAGGAAAACAAGCAGGCTGTGAGGGCTGCCTAGTACCTACCAACTTCTTTTTTTCACTTCACACCATCAAAGCACCAAGAGTCCATGGCATATTTTAGTCCAATAAATGCACTGTGTCTTTCAATCAATGGAACATGTGTGTGGGTGTGTATGGGTTTGTGTGTGTATTATATACAAAATATATCTTAATAGCTAAATCAAAATAATCCCTTAACATTTAAAATGTCAATTTACTGTTAGAAATTACAAATAGCTAAACACATATTTACACAGTTGGAAGTTCCACAACAGAATGTTTTAGCCTACTTTTCTATCAGTTACTATGAAAGTCTCTTATCCACCTCTGTTAAAATACTTACATTAACTGCCTAAAACCACTAATTAGCTTGTAATTACAAACTATTTTTGACATTTACGGCAGAAAATCAGTTATACAGAATTTGGACATTGAGACTATACCTAACTCTTGGAGCAGAAGCAAGCACTGAACTTTACGGTGAAAAAGAAAACTTGTTTACAAGTCTAAAGTGCAAGGACTATTTGTAGAGACATGGATGGACCTAGAGACTGTCATACAGAGTGAAGTAAGTCAGAAAGAGAAAAACAAATATCGTGTATTAACACATACATGTGGAATCTGAAAAAATTGGTATAGACTGTCTTTTTCCAAAGCAGAAATAGAGACACAGACATAGAGAACAATCATATGGGATACCAAAGGGTAAAGGGGGGGCGGGTGGGATGAATTGGGAGACTGGGATTGACATATATATGATATTGACACTATGTATAAAATAGATAACTAATGAGAACCTACTGTATAGCACAGGGAACTCAGTGCTCTGTGGTGACCTAAATGAGAAGGAAATCCAAAACAAAGGGGATATATGTATACATATAGCTGATTCACTTTGCTGTATAGTATAAACTAACAATATTGTAAAGCAACTATACGCCAATAAAAAAATAATAATAAAGTGTAAGGACTCATCAAGCTTAAGGAAAAGCCTCCCTACACACACACACACACACAGATTAAATATGGTAACAGAGAAAAGACAAAGAGGAAAGAAAAGAAAGTATGGCTGACACTTAAGGTCTAATATCTGCAAAAATCTTAAAAACCTAAATTCCTTCCCAACTTCCAAAATTGAGAAAGAAATTACTTCCAAAGGAATGTAACCAAGGAAAATAAATTTGGGTATGTTGCATCTACAAGATGGTTTGATGTCTTTAATGAAGTACAGCATCTGTGAGACTGTCCTATCGGGTAGACAATAATGTGAATACCTCCATCTAAAGCACATCAAGGACACATTCCCACACCCAGCTGGTTCAGAAGAATACAGGGTAAAGAAAAGACAGACTGATTACTATTCTGTTGTGGCAAACAGCTTATTGGGTTTTCTACCCAAACTGTACAGTGTGCAGAATTTAACCTTATGGGAACCAGCATGGCAACATAAAGTACACTGCTCTCACATGGATGCTGTTCCCTTCTGTACTCATTTGGTTTATCTCTGGACCACTGCTGGCACATTCACAAAATGAATGTAACAGCCTTTCCTACAGGGAGGGGCTGAGGACACAAGATGAGATCTTTCACCCCTAAGACCAGTGCCCCTTCAACACATCTGAAGGCAACAGGCTGAAAATGACTGTGATACCTTCCACGGAGAAAGGTGTGGAGACATTACACTGAACATCTAGATATGTAGGAAGAAGTATGTCCACAAATCCACGATTCAGCATTGAAGTTTGGGAGGAGTTAACTTAAGACCAAAGAAATTATGTAAAAGTAAAAACAAAAATGCTACTCACTAACCAAAAAGCCTTAAAGCTTACCCACTGAAAAAAAAAATTCTATCTAATCTCCTGGTAGGATGGAACCTACAGATCAGATCCGTTACTTGTCTTCTTGCTGCTCAAACCTGAGCCAACTGTATCCCACAATCTATAAGCGTTCACCTTGGCAATTTTAATTCTGTCCTTTTTTTTTTTTGGCTGTGCCGCGTGGCTTGCGGGATCTGTTCCCAGCCAGAGAGAGAACTGAGGGCCATGGCAGTGAAAGCCCAGGATCCTAACCACTAGGCCACCAGGGAACTCCCAATTCTGTAGTTAATTTGATGATAAGACCTAAAATGTTTATATCATCTTATTCTGGAACATCTGAATGTCTATTTCTAAATCAAGTGCAGCCAGGCCACTCCGTGCCCACAGCCTCAACCCCTTTGGCATCAAGTGGTGTAACTTTGCTGGGAGTTAATGAGGAAGAAGTGGACTTACTATGTGTACAAGACATGCACAGAGAGTTAAGGCCAGAGGACATAATTTTACTCTGCGGGAATGAAGTCTTGTTAGCAGTGCAAAACTGACTCGTCACACGGCATTCTGAAATACAGCACACCAAACTCAGCACTCAGCACCATGGTCACACTGGGAACAGTTTAGTTTGAGCAAATAGCATCTGGAGCTTTATGTTGCTATTCTACATTTTTATTGGTTATACAGTTTTGTTGGTTTTTAGGTTGTCTCGTTTGGGTTGTATTGGTGTGTAAGAGCTATATGCATAAGTACATCTACCTTTATAAATATTTAAGTGACAATGTATTTAAAGTAATTAAGGCAATGCTGGGCTTCTGCAACTTGGTTGTTAGGATTTTTACACTGTTTTTCAATTTTAATTATCCCAAACCTTGCAAAAGTTTGAGAAACACTGCAATTTTAAGGATACTGAGAAAGAGATCTTCAAACCAAAATGTGCCCATCTTACACTTATTTGTAAGTAAACTGGGACATAATGGATATAGGGTCAGTCCTTCAGTTGGCTCATCATCTGAGTAGAGGTAAAAACCTCCCTCAACAGAGTTTCCCCAGCTTCTGGAGATCTTTGCTTAAGACCTTCCTCCCTCACCGCCACCCCCCCCCAACCCTTTAAATCTCACTTTGAGTCTAAGAGGAAGACTTGGCTCCAGTTTTAAGCAAGTGACAATAGTGAGAATAGCTCAAAAAGATTCAGTGCAAGTGATGAAGGATTCAGAAACCAGATGTTTGTCAAAAAAGAGTAGTGATGTTTAGGGGATGGGCAGAAGGGGGAAACAGTAAAGCATGACCACTGTCATAAAATGTCTGAAGGGCTGCCATGTTGCTCCACCTGGAGTCTTACGTAGCTCCAAACGGTGGCTCTAGAATTATGGGGGGAAGTTACAAGGACGCACATTTTGGTTTCAGATGCTGAGGACCACTCCCATTTATCGAAGAGACACTGCTCACCAGGACTCTGCTAAGTGTTACAAGGTTCATGTAGAACCTTCCAGCTATTGGCCTTGATCACTAAACTAAGAAGAGATGAGTTTACGTCAGGCTATTTCTCAAGTTCGTTCTTTTGCAGAGGCTTGATGAAGAGTATAACCAGTAGTAAGTTTCCATAACTCCTTTTTCTTTTCCTGCTTCCTTAAGAGATGAGGTAGAATACTGTTAAAAGACCAAGATAATGGACAAGGATATTGGGGAAGAGAGCATCAATCACTGCCTTTCAGAAATAATGACATTGTTATTACATAAAAATTAACAAAGTAATCTGAGGTTTGTAAAACATACACAGTGGAGGAAGAAATAAATCAATGACAATTTAAAAACTTCTATTGTGATACATTTTGGTTGCAAGTGATTATAATTTAACCAACATATAAACAAATGGTAACATAGTAGGTCATAATTGTAGATTATTTCAGTTATGTTGAGACGTTAGTAAATGTTATAGTGTAATCAAAAGTACTGAAGTTGATCTCACAAATCAGTATTTTCCCATTCCTTGTCTTGAAGGTAGTAGCTTCTGACAAATTACAATATGGCTAGTCTACTGCTTCAGGCTGCAAGAGATATGGCAAACAGGGTAAAATAGCCTGGATTCGAGCAAAAATTATAGCATGTCAATGAATGAAAGAGTATCTAAATTCTAGCCTTAAATTATATTTCCAACTCATAGAATTTAAAAAGTATTGTAGAGGGACTTCCCTGGTGGCACAGTGGTTAAGAATCCGCCTGCCAATGCAGGGGACACGGGTTCAAGCCCTGGTCCAGGAAGATCCCACGTGCCGTGGAGCAACTAAGCCCGTGCGCCACAACTACTGAGCCTGTGCTCTGGAGCCCGTGAGCCACAACTACTGAGCCCACGAGCCACAACTACTGAGCCCACATGCCACATCTACTGAAGCCCACGCGCCTAGAGCCTGTGCTCTGCAACAAGAGAAGCCACCAAAATGAGAAGCCTGCGCACTGCAACGAAGAGTAGCCCCCGCTCTCCACGACTAGAGAAACCCCGCGCACAGCAACGAAGACCCAATGCAGCCAAAAAAAAAAAAAGTATTGTACAATGCAGACTGTATTTAAACTATATGTGAAATAAATTTTCTAAAGACAATGCTTAAAATAAGAATGCTAAAAGATGAACGAATCTAAGTCTTAGCTACGTCAGAGAACAAACTCAAAGCAGACGCTGAAAATATTAGGGGGCTTAGAATAGTCCTGGGATTTAAACATACATTCAAAATAAAGGTACAAGAATTTGATTATGAAAGATGTCCAAAGAGAAAAATCACGTCAGGCATCTCAGACACTAGTGAAACTGATAAATTGTTAGCATACAAATATAGCGCATCTCTTTTTTCTTGAATAAAAACTTATTTCAAAACTGAAATATGAAGGGGCAAGGAATATTTGCCTTTTGCATGACCTTATCTGACCTCTGCAAATCTAGCCAACTGTCCAGCTGGCTGTCTTAACTAAGAAAGATTTTTTAAAAACCAATATCCACCTATTCGCACCTATCAAAATACCTTATATATGGCACAAAAGTAAAATTAATCATCAAACATCAAGTGCCAGAAGTATTTATTGTTAGGATAAATGAATTAACAAAATGACCATGGTCTCAGCCCTCAATGGGCCTGTACATAATTTTCCCTTTCCTGAGAAGATTCTATGGGGAAGAGCCTCCTATAGGTTATTGAGGGTTTAAGAACTCCATCTAAACCCAGGTAACCACATTCAATCACAAAACCTGGCCAACTTTTAGAGACATGGAGCCAGACAGATCATTTCTCTTTCCCACTTCCAGAAGCATTTCCCAAGATCACTGAACTTTAAAGGGGAAGCAGCCTTAGCAATTACCTAACCTTCCTCATTTTGCAGATAAGGAAACCAAAGTCAAGCAAGACAACCCTGCAGAATTTGAATGCAGAGACCCTACTATGACGGTGTATAGGATAATGTATGGTTCATTTCAGGAACCATACACAAAGCATCCTAAAACTGTCTTCGCATCTGCAGTGACTGATGAACTACCACCATCTTCATTTTCCAAATATAAATAACTAACAGGTTTGGCTGCAGCGGTGATGCAGCTCTAGATTGCTGATACATGACCTATGCACACTTCAGGGGTCAGAATGGACCCCATCTCACAGGTGGTAGAACATAGCAGTTAAGAATACAGAAGTTGAAAGGCCAAGGAGAAAGGCCTCAGGTTCCAGCCCCACCTCTTCTGACTGGTACAAGGGGACAATTTCTCTATCCTCTGAGTCTCAGTCTCCCCAGCTGCAAAATGGGGAAGACAATGCAGCCATATTCCATAAGGGATAACAAGGGTGCGATAAAACACAAAGTATCTCACATAATGATTGCATATAAAACATCTAAAAAATGGTAGCAATGTTGAGAAGAATAGGATCCCTAATCTTTAGGGTAATGGTTTATCAATAGAAGAGACAAAAACAGAAGTGGTAGGAGCATGGGCGAGTAGGGATGAGAAGAGACCTAGCCAGGCAGTACAGACCCAGAGAAACTCCCCTGGCCCTCTCTACAATGAAGAAAGCAGTTTGACAATCACTAGTCAAGGGAATATCTAGTTTCCCTTATTTCATATGACAGGGCCATAAAATGTCCATTTCCATAGTTTAAAACCTCATGAAATAGTGATCTTTTCTTATAACTACCAGTGTATCATTCTGTCTGACCCCCATCTCATAAATGCTCTCCCAAGTATTTCCCTTCTTCCCCCAACCCTTTAGAATTCTTTATTCTGCAAATGAAAATTTCTCTTCCCATTACCTCTGGAAAGAGCTTATTATGCAGCTGCATTATAGCAGACCTGAGTTCCCCTGTTTTGAGGAAATGAGAAGAAGAAAACAATCAGATTTATAGAAGCAAGTACTGAGGAAGAGTCATTCTCTCCACAGCGATGAGCCAGCAGAGCAACTCTGATTTATCTGGACTATAATCCAATTTTTCAAAATACATATTTTCACAAATACATAGAAACAACCCTATTCAAACTTAATTCATACAAAACTTCCCTTGACAATCAAGAGACTTAGAGGTAAAGTCCTTTCCTGGGCTATTTATTTAATGAACTTATTGCGTCCAAGATCCCTAACCTCACGACATGCTTAGTCTAGTGCAAAAAACAGACCCAATATACCTGTAATTATAAAGGTAAGTGTTACAATAGAGGAAAGGAAAAATGCTGTGAGTAAGCAAATGGCAGAGTTCTAAGCTTGACCTCAGGCCTTGGTTCCAACATCTGTTCCTCTGGCAATCCTTTTCCATTGTCCTGGCCAGTGTGATCCTCCTGCCCCACCTCATTACCACTTCACTTACAGCCCTGCAGCTGGAACCATCGGTCTGTGTGTTTGTGTGTGTGTGTGTGTGTGCGCGCGTTCACTCTCTCTCTCCCTCTAGAATGTGAGCATTCTAGAACTGTACCCCCAGCACCTGAAACAACAACAACTATGCTCTCAATCGACAACAGTTTGAGACCAATGCCCCTGAGGTCTGGGAAGAGATTTCATAGAAAGATGATATTTGAAGAGGGTCTTGGATCTAGGAGGATCTAGGAGTCTGCCAGGTAGAGAAGGTTTTGCAGACTGATGATTCAATGTTAAACTGCTATGTCCAATCATCCTGCTTGCCTTATATAAATGTGTACTGCTTTTGACTACTATGTGCAAATACCTTACATCTCACGGGTTTATGTTGCCTTCCTCACTGTAACAAGTTCCAAGAGCTCAGTTTCTATTATTACTCTAAAAATCTATCATTCAAGGGGATAAAACCTATAATCTGAGTTCTTATGCATTTTTACTGAAATGTTAACTTAATTTTTACTTAAATGTAAACTCATTTTTACTTAAATATAACTGTCACCATATTTTGGTTTAACACCTTCAAAGAGACTGAATAACCAAAGAGATTCAACAAACTAGGCTTAGTAGGAGAATCTCAAAAACTTCAAATGCTTGATTTTCTTAGAACTTTATTTTTCTTAAATTCAAGTTAATTCAAGCTAATTTTCAAGTTAACTTAATGGAAGTTTTCAAGTTAACTTAATGGAAGAATGGAAGTGTCACCTGTCAAAATAATCAAAATTCTCTCACATGCCAAAAAATCCAATCAGTTTATTTATTGGTGACTGAGGAGTAAAAGGTATAAACAACATAAACTGACATATTACTTTGGAATGAAAGAGGCAGAGACGGGTAGTTCTTAATTTTTTGGCTCCTGTCAAACACTTCATCAGAGCCATATACCCACTCCCTGCTGTGTAGGACATTTGCAGCTTTGTCGATTTTCCGGAAGATAGGTTCTGGGTAGGGAAAGGCAGCCCAGGCCATCAGACACTCAATGAATAATCAGTTAGGCAGGGGAAGGGTATATACTTTTAGACCAGAAAGGATCTAACTTAGGTGATCTGCCAACCTCTCTTTCAACAGAAAAGGTCACTAAGGCTGAGAACAGAGGTGAATTTTTCTCAAATCCACAGAACCCAGGGACCCCAACTTGGTCACGCATTGTTTCTACCGTCCTTGGGCATCTCTCTTTGGGACATCAAAATAATTATAGCTTAAATGTTCTGAAGAAGAGAACACTCACGGAAAAAAAAACTAAGACCAAGAGTTCTGACTGAGAACTTAGGAAGGTGCCATCCAGACATCTTCAGCTGTCTATCAGAGATGTGACACAGTTGGCTGGCTCATGGCTTCAGACAGCTCAACCTGATTTTCCCAGTACTGACTATTATGACTCACAGTCCTCCTTTGAGAGGAGGTCCCCATCCAGTTGTAAAGACTAAATAGGATTACAGGGACGCACAGCACTAACTCATTGAAATTAATGCAGCAAGGGGAGCTAAAACAATAGGGCTCAAAATGCCTGCTGGTTTAGTGTAGAGCAGGAGTACCAGCCTACACCTGAACAGTCTTTGGTCTCCAGAGACTCTCAAGGGCAGAAGAAAAAAATCTGGGCCATGCAAATTTCTTTTGTCATCTGAGTTCAAAGGGACTGAGGCTCTGAGTGAGTGTTCATGCCTAGCTATCTTGAGTCATCACTTTCTATTCTCCACCGAAAACATTTTAGAAAAACAACGTTTTGGGAAAAACAGTTTCTCCTAAACTACAAATTTCATGGAATGGAAGAGGCAAATGAGAGATCAGCTGAACATAATGGTGTAAAAAATACTATCAGAGAATCTTTATTAAAAATGATGAACTAAGATGAAACAGTCAATTTTGACAACATGGGAAATACCACAGACCTATTTTTACTGATGCAAAGAATAACTTCACAGGTAGCTGGTTAGTTCTTCTGCATGATAAATCTGAACATTCGAGTACACAATTTTAACTAAAAGTTGAAACTATTTAAATTCTTGAAGAGTTGGTAGTAAACATTGATGGTTCTTTTCTTAAAAACCACCTAGAAACAGGGTATTCCACTCACTTTGTGGGAAATTCAAGACTTAGACAAAGATCTATTGTCAGACAGAATGCCACTATGACAAAAGAAGTGCTCAAATTTTCTTCTTTTGCAGTATTTGTAGTATATTTAATAAAATGTAATTTTATTATATTTGAAACAAGTGGGCAATTGGCTATACTAGGGAAACATTTCCATGGTGCAAATATTTGTGTTCTATCATTTTTCATATTGTGGTGTAATTTGGACTCTACATATGCTTATGGTTCCCCCTCCTCCACAAATCAGTGAATGAATGATTCAAAGGATATTTATCAACCTTCAATTTATAGCTGAACCTACAGTTTGAGAATTAGACTCAGTGGACCATGCACCACTTGGGCAATAACAAACTCAATGTACAATATGTGCTCACTTAATATGCATAATGGACACCTTGACCATCTTCCCTAGGATCATGTTCACTTCTGGAGTACATTCATTTCATGTAGCAAATACACTGTTAAAATTACTTCTGAGAAGGATATTAAAACTACTGTCCCTCCTCAGACCACACCAGGCACAGTATCCCAAGGGCATGTGAGTAATGAGTGTTTAAGTAAAAAAAGGCATTGCCTTGATCCTTCCACAGGGCTACTAATCTAGCTTTGGGTCAATCAAAAAATTCATTACTCAGTTTTGAAATATCTAGGCAAATGTAGCTTTTAAGTATGTAACAATGTATCTTCATTTTATTTATACTCCTCTGGTTGTCATCTCCTCCTCCGGAAGCCTTTAAAACCAAAACACTCAAGTGAGCAGGAGAATTTGTGAAGTGTCTCTCTCTCTCTCTCTCTCTCTCTCTCTCTCTCTCTCTCTGGCAGGGAACACTTTTGGTAACAGTGACTAAATAGAATCTCAACCTGTTTCACGACTCCGCAGTGTGGCTACATCAATTTATTAAAAGTGAATTGTAGATGAAAGGCCATATACTGCAGGTCCTGTATGACAAGGCATGTTGCTTAAGTTTCCCCATGTGTAAAATGGACAGTGTCTTCAGAACATAAGAACATGATGTGCTAATATAAGAAAAATAGTTGGCTTCAAGTTCAGTTTCCTTCCCCTGCCAAGCCAACATTGCTATGACTACCATAACAATATGTGCCATTTGCATTAAGAAAGATGCATGAGAGCAGACTGTATATAAACACACAGTCAGCACATACTTGGGTTCTGTCTGATCTTTATGGGTGGTGTTTAGTTCTGGATATAGGTTCTTAACTACTAGTAATGCTTTCTCTCCCTGAAGTGAAAGAAGAGTAAATACTGCAGTAATTCAAGGATGACACAACATACAGCCAAGCAGTCCCTTCGAGTCAAGCACGGTTGACACCCTAGGCCTAATTTATAAGGGGCCCCAACTGCTGATTCCAATGGCCTTTGTCACCCTAACTAGCTACTTTCAGTAGGGGAGGATGCAGGAGAGATTGACCTTGATTCACCTCATTATCAACCAAACGTGGAAAACCCTTTAGCACAACGGTTCTCAATCTCTGCAGCACATTCAAATCTCCTGAGGAGCTTTGAAAACTCCAGATGCCCCGACCACACGCCAAACCAATTACATCCAAGTATCCGGGGATGGGACCCAGACACCCATATTTCTTAAAGTCCCCAGTGATCCAAGATGCAACCAAGGTTGAGAACCACTGTCTTGGATCGCCCCTCCTGACCTCATGGAACTTCTGCTGCAAGGCAAACCAGGAAAGCCAACCTAGAGTGTTTCACAACCACGGCTTCTGAGTAGAGCAGGTGCAACAGGGTCCTGAACACTGAAACACAGGTGCCGGCACTGAGCTCCACACAGAGGGCTGAACAGACAGCTTATGAGCTAGAGGGTTACCCAGATCCTCACGTGAGACTTTGCACTTCAAAAAAGCAAAAAACAAAAGCAAGTCCGCCAATCTTAAGAGATGTCACCAAATCCCGTTAGGATTTCTTTCTTTCTTTTCTAAGGCAAATCTTTTGGGAAGGACAGTCAGAGTATATGTGGAAGCGCGCCCCACCCATAGAGCCTGCGGAAAAGAAGACAGAGCCGCACAACTCCTGCGGCCGCCTAGAAAACCCCCCGCAGGCTCCCCCAGCGCCGAGAGAGCGCGTGCACCTGTCGGCACGCGGGGCCGCACCTGCCGCGCCGGGCCTTCCCTCCTACCTTCCAGCAGCTCGTCCAGGCTGGTGACCTTCCGGCTGCCGTCGATGGTGTAGATGGTGCGGACACCCTGGGGCAGGTTCACGTTGTCCGACAGGGAGCGGGTGAGCTCCATAAGCAGCGCATCGAAGGACCGGAAGCGGTCGCCGGAGATGGCAAACACCAGGCCCTTGAAGTAGCGGTCCCCATTCCGGTAGAAGCGCGCCTTCTTGGCCTTCTTCTCCGAGCTCAGGGCCTGCAGGGTCCGCGTACGGTAGAAGCTGCAGTGGGCACTGTGCGCCGGGCTGGGGATGAGCCCGTTCCCCTTGGGGCCGGAGCTGCTGCTGCCCCCGGAGGAGCTGGGCGCCCCTCTCCGCGACCCCGGCCGCGGCCTTTTGTCCCGTTCCTCAAAGTGTTCCAGCTCGATACTCCGGGTGCTGGCCATCACGGCTGCTCCGGGGGCGCCCCCACGAAACACGTCCCAGCCAAAGCCTGCAGGTAGCCCAGGGTCAAGGCGAGCACCGGCTCAGGGACGTCTAACTGCGAGCAGTCTCAGAGCGCCGGGACACCCAGCTCTGGCATCCCGCCCTCTCCTCGCAGGTGGAGTCGCGGAGGCGCCGGCCGGCCCGCGCCCCCCTAAAAGTGGCCGCAGCGCCGAGCTGCCCAGCTCATTGTCCGGCGCGCCTCACTCTGTCCCTCCCGCTCGCCGGGGAGTCCCACGCCCCCCCAGGCGCCTCCTCCACCCGGCCACGCCTCACAACTCCCTCCCGGGAGCCCGCCGGCCGCGGCCAAGTTGGGCCGCCCGAAGCTCGCCCCGGGCCCGCGGGCGCGCACAAAGCTCGGGCGCCCGCCGCGGCTCGCGTCCGCCCGCCGCTCCCGGGAGAGCCGAGGGGAGGGAAGGAAGGAAGGGAGGGGGAGGGGCCGCGAGCGTGGGAGAGGCGCCGCTGGGGCGTCGGCCCGGCTCCGGCACCAGCCCGCTCACGAGCCCGGCCCGAGGCCCGGAATGCCGCGCCGCCGCCTCGCTCGCCTCCAGGCCCTGCCCGAGGGGCGGCGCGCGGTGGCTGGGGCCGAGAGCACGGTGCAGGCCAGTCCCTCCCGGAGTCTGGTCCTAGCGGGAAATAACGCAGCCCGCCTCCCCCGAAGCCGGCCGGCCCGGCCCACCCGCGAGCATCCGCCCCCGGGCCCGACCGCACCGCCTGCCCAGCCCGCTGTCAGGGCTGGAGGGGGCTTCTTGCTCCCCGAGGGATGCCAAACCCCGGAGGGAAAGAGGTGGGAGAGGAGGCTCTGCAGCGCGAGAAGATCGGCCCCTCCAGGGTCCTAGGCGGCCCCGCCCGCCTGACAGCCCCAACCCCGCTCCGCGCGCTGATGGGCGCAGCCGCGGCGCGCGCTCCTCCGCCTGGGAAACGAAACCGCGCAGGTCAAGAAAACTACAAAGGAAGGAGATTCAAGGGCAGGGATCACATCCCTTAGCCAGCCTCCAAATGAGGAGCCGAGGCTAAACTAGGGCAGGAACCTGAAACATGGCATTGAATTGGGGCACACTATTTATTTTTTAAAAGGAAATCTGGAGCTTTATTTTAAAATCCTTTGATAAAACAATTTCCGTTGCAGATTCGCTAACATGGTTCGTTCAGTAACTTTGAATGTGTATGATCGGAAGTTATTGTTTTTTGAGGAATTTACTTAATTAACAAATATTTATTAAAGCATGCAATGTGCCAGGCATTGTTCCCGTCGCTGGGGATGCATTCGTAAACAGAAAATTCCTGCACCCCACCCCCTTACATTCAAGTGATGTTTATTGTCAGTTTGAGCTTCTCATTAAGTAATAGGTCTAACATTTGTAAGCACCCATCATACTCGAAGTCTTAATTTAGTAGTGCCTGGTCAACAGTAAAAGCATATTCCCCAAAGGCTTGTGAGAAATATTAGTTACTTCCCTTTTACCATTAGGGAAAGATGAAACTAAAAGAAGTTTGGTCCAAGTTACCCTGAAACCTTAGGTTATTCACCACCTGTTCTCTGAGTGGCCCTAGACAGCAAATCCAAGCCGACCTGTAAGGTAAGAACATGGATGCTTTTCTTGGAATGAACTAAATCCTGAAGAGTATGAATAAGAGAAGGCAGAGATATATGCAGTAGTTCTTCAGCAGCTGTGAAGCTGCCCTGGCATGCAGTGCCCCAGAAGATTCTTGCTTAGTGCACCATAGTTCCCCCAGGGCAGTCTCAGGGATACACCTGGGCATACCTGACTTCTAGAACCAGGACTGGAACATGCTGGGAATTCAGGGCTGATCTGAGGCTTCAACATAGTTTTCCAGGGGAAAAACTGTGAAATATAATTAGGTCCATGGCCATAATAGACCTTAACACAGACCAATTAAATCAGAACTTCTGGGGATGGACTTCTCCAACAGTAGTTTTTGGAAGTGCTTCTAATGCACAGCCAGCGTTTCCAACTATAGGCTGTAACATGAGTATTCAAACAGATCAGTGCTGCTTCTCAGACTCTGATGTATACTTACATGTAGTAGGGGAAGTCTCATAAAAGGTAGATTCTGATTCAGTAGGTCTGGGGTGGAATTTGAGATTCTGTATTTCTAATAAGCTCCCAGGTAATGCCAATACAGCTGGTCTTGGTACAACACTTTGAGAAACAAGGAACTAAATGGCAAATTTCTTGAGATAAGGCCTCATTAAGTACTAGTAACCGCAGAGCCTTTCAACTTTGTAAATGGCTTAAAATGGGTGTGTTCATTTGTGTTGCTCTTACTCTTTCTTGAAAAAAAGCCCACTTTGTAATCTATTGCTGTAGTAACAAATTATCCCACACCTAGTGATTCAGGACAATAAACATGTATTATCTCAGCAGTTTCTGTGGGTCAGGAAGCTAGGAACAGCTTCCCTTGCTGTCTCATGAGACTGTAATCAAGACATTGATTGCGGCTGCAGTCATCTGAAGGTTTGGCTGGTGCTGGAAGATCTAAGATGATTGGTAGGAGGCCTAGGTTCCTGGCCATGAGCACCTCTCTGTAGGGTCGCTTGAGTGTTATCACAACATGTCAGCTGGCTTCCTCCAGAGCAAGCTCCCAGAGAGAACATGGTGGAAACCAAATGTCTTTTATGATGTAGGCTTGGAAGTCATACACTGTCATTCCTGCAATAGCCTGTGTAATCTTACACAGGTTGGCCCTGTTTAATGTGAGACCAGACTATACAAGGATGAGTACCAGAAGCTCATTGAGGTCACCTTGTAGGCTGGTAGCACAGGTTCAATCAAACAAGCTTTAGGACATAAACACATTTTCTCACTCAAAGATTTCTGATAAAAGATTTCACCCTTCTTAAATAGTGAATACAATGATATAATATGCCAGTATTTTAGCATGATTCCCAAAATTATACCCCTAAGTTAACAAAGATTACTGCTTTTCAAGAGGGGCTGGGGGAGAAGAGAAAATATTTCCAAAGCTGTTACCTAATTTTAAAAATCATTTTGTTCCTGCTCTTTACATTAATTTGTTTGAAGAACTTTATCTCTGACCTTCATATAAGAACTAAGATGCAATCACCTTTCATAAAATAGTTGCTTAGTGAATATGGTATATATCAAGACCCAGCTGGCCAAAATTTGAAGATAATTAGGGCAGAAAAAAATTAGTTTCAGCATTACAATTCTAATGCCAACAAAATTTGAGGGTTCTAGGTAGGCAGGTATTAATTTGGGTTGTTACTTCATGATTTAAGGTTTATAGAGCCAAAACAAATTCTCTCCTTTCACGGGGTTGCAGAATGTGCAGAGTAAGATATTTCAACTGGCATGCCCTTTGCTGAGATGCCCCCTTTCTTTTCTAACCAAGAAACACTACCTGGGACTTCCCTGGTGCTCCAGTGGTTAAGACTCTGTGTTTCCACTGCAAGGGGCACGGGTTCGATCCCTGGCTGGGGAACTAAGATCCCACATGCCGCACTGCACGGGGCGGCCAAAAAAAAGAACAAAAAGAAAAAACACTATCTGATTTGCTAATCATTCATCTTTCCAGAGATCATCTGTTTCTCCTTGGTGATTGCCTACTCTGTCTTCCAGGTCATGATTTTAGGGGCTTTATTAGGAGCGGCTGGCTCTACTTCTTTACCATCTAGAAGCCTGCCTTGACCATTGCTCCTGTTGGTTGTGAATTCTCCATACCCTTTCCTAACCCCTCTTAGTCTAACAGTTATCTGAATAAAACCTGTCGTGCAGAGAACTTTAAAAATGGCTTCATCTCTATGCTACAGAGAATCCAAGAATTTCAATCCAAAATCTCTTCTCCATTTTTTTTCTTTTTTTTGCAGGATTAGAAAGGACTCCTTTCTGCTCTTGATATATAATGATTTTAACTTTTTTTTTTTGCGGTACGCGGGCCTCTCACTGTTGTGGCCTCTCCCGTTGCAGAGCACAGGCTCCGGACGCGCAGGCTCAGCGGCCATGGCTCACGGGCCCAGCCGCTCCGCAGCATGTGGGATCTTCCCGGACCAGGTCACAAACCCATGTCCCCTGCATCAGCAGGCGGACCCTCAACCACTGCGCCACCAGGGAAGCCCGATATATAATAATTTTAAATCGCAAAGTATCTAGTTCACGTGAAAACTTTCTTGATGCTATCCAAGAGGGATCTTCTATAAACCACTTGGGGCAGAAACATTCAACCAGGCTTGAAGGAAAGGTAATTAATTGTTCTTTGTTCTCTTTACTTCTCTTCAGATTTCACAGATTAGCAATACAATTTTATGGCTGCCTTTAGCCAAGTGGTAACTCCCTCCCCCAGCCCCCTCACTCCCCCATCTCCACCTTGATTAAGAAATACCATAACAATTTTTATTTGGCATAATTTGTTTAAATGAGATTTATTTATTCCATACTTCCTTATGGAGCTTTACCTAAGAAACTTGCGTTGAACATCTCCTGGTTTTGCTTCATGCTACTTCACTTCTCAAATGCATTGGCTAGTCTTCACTTTTGGCCAGAACCTTCTGCTTTTAGAGGCAGTTTTCCAGCTACTCCATTACTTATTACATAAAGGGTGCTTACAAACGTTTTAGACTGCACCGTGCTGAGACTTTCTGCTGTCTCATGTTTTCATTTCTGTTCACTGCGTGCCAAGCGTTTCTCCCAGAAGCAAAAGTGATGAAACAACTATTTTCAGTGAAAGGGCCCAGTGACTATGAACTTGAATTTTTGAAACTTAGCATTATTTTTTATTTCATAATCTTTAATGGTTATAAATTCTAGTGTTTTCTGTCGCACTTTAACGGGAAAGAGTATAAAGCCAGGAGGTTCAGAAAGAGACTCTCTACCCCTATCTACCCCTAATCTGCACCCAGACTGGAAAAAGATTCAGACGGACTGTTCTCGCATTTTTTGTTTCACCTTGGGAGCTTTGCTGTCCTTTACAGCCATGATTCTTGAAGCACTTTACAAATATAATGACTTTGCAAATGTATATGAGGGAATGATTAAAAGTACATTTTCAGGTTCAGAAAATTGATTAAGTCTTTCAAAAATTTCAAGTTTAATTTTTTAATGAAAATATCAGAGGAATGGAAGTAAAATTCAGATATGCATGCTTTAAATGCATATAGCACACAAACGTTTTTTTTTTCTATGAGAAAACTGTGGTTTAATAGCTCTACTGATAGTTCTGTTGGTTCATTTCACTTCCACAAAGTGTGTAGTCAAAGACTTCCACTTTTCATGTTAATTCTGTGTATTCAAAATTATACTCGGTTATTTTGTCACTTACTAGTTCAGCTGCAATAAATGTTAAAATGAAAATAATAGAAGCATTAAATTTATGAAGTAAATTTCTTTTTAGAAATTTGAACTTTTTTCCCTTTAAATCTCCTTAAGAAGAAAATCTAGGCAGGTAGTAGTATCCCTACTTTCCAGATAAGGGAATGGAGACATAGCCAGTGATTTTCAACAGTTATTTAATTATTTGATATTTAATAATATCAAAAGTGGAAACCATGGAAAATTACTAGAGTACTCTCATTTTGTTTGTGTAAAATCAGATTTCTCAAACCCAGTATAAAATTTACTCTTCGAATGTAGACTTTTTTGATTCATTTAAAATTCAAAAAGAATTATTATATTTGTCTTAAAATCAATCATGATTTTAGTGGTTTCCTCCTCTGTAGCATCTTTCATGTTTATATAAATACTGAATATGGCAAACTGTGTTCCTGTCATTCTATATATTAGCTTAAAATAATGATGGTCATGAGTACTTAAAGGATAATAAAGCTTTTATAATGATTGATAAGTAGTTATGACCTAGTTAAAGAAACAGATTATAGACGAGGAAATAGGAAAGATTAAGCAGCAGAGATAGAAATTGACTCCAGGGTATGCTAACTCTAGAAGATGTTCTTATCAAGCTTTCAAAATTCATTAATCACAGGGAGGTCTCTTTAGAAATTTATAATTAAAAATTAATGATCTTTATACCTACAGGAGGTTTATAATGCAAATTAGCTGGTTATTTTAGGACAAATGTTTTATACCTCAAACACATATTTGAAATATTCAAATGTTGAAACAATTTATTTATCTTATATACAGGAATAATGATACCATGCAGACTTGGTCAGTCCCTTTTAGTAAATCTGTACTCATTTGGCTATGCATTTAGTTAAAAAAAATAGCTTTTCCTTGATACTTCCCAGAGTCCTATCTGAAATAACTGCTATTGATCATAATTTACTGTTCATACAAAAGATTGTTATATATGCCTGTGTGTCTGTGTTTGTGCACTTGTTTGTGTGTGTATATATGTATGTTTTATATATGCATATATATAATGTACATATAAAACAAGGTGAAGAGGTATATGCATGTGATTACCTGATAGAGTATATCTTAATGTAACTGATATGTTCATTTTTAATAGCTTGGTAACAATACAAAATTACATTTCTTTCAGTATTACAATTAATTACTATTTATTACTATTACTACAATAATACAGGCATACCTCAGAGGTATTTCCAGTTCAATTCCAGACCACTGCAATAAAGCGAATATCACAATAAAGTGAGTCACACACATTTTTTGGTTTCCCAGTGCATATAAAATTTATGTTTACACTATACTGTAGTCTATTAAGTATGCAATAACATTATGTCTAAAAAATGTACATATATTAATTAAAAATACTTTTAAAGAAATTTATCCACATTCAATATCAGAAAAATCTGTTATAATAATTGAAGAAATCCTTAAAGAGTTACTAATAATTATTTGGAGCAAATGAATGACTTTAAAAGGTCTGTATTGGATCACAGACTAAATGGTCTTAGCCAGCTCTGAAATTATTTTTTCCTCTCTTAGTTATCATTCTATCTGATAGACCTTAACAATCTTTACCCCAAGTTTTCTGTTTTTTAAAAAAAAATTTTAACAACCTCAAACTGACAGAAAAAAATCCAAGTTCAGTACAAAGCATTTTTTTCTGAATTATTTGAGAACAAGTTGCCAACATGATGTCTCATCATCCCTAGATAATTTACTGTGTACTTTTTACAAATAAAAACATTCTCCTACACAGCACGATGCAGGTATCAAAGTTAGGAAGTTAACACTGGTAAAATGCTACCACCTAATCTTTGGAACCCATTCAAATTTTTCAGATGCCCTAATAATGTCCTTTTAAGCAAAAGGATCCAGTTCAGAACCACACCATGTGCTTCTCTATGTTGTCCCTTTAGTCTCCTTTGCCTAGAACAGTTCCTTAGTCTTTCCTAGGCCTCCATGACCTTGACACTTTTGAAGATTATCAGCCAGTTTTTTTGGCCGCGCCATATGGCATGCGGGATCTTAGTTCCCCTACCAGAGATCGAACCCGTGCCCCCTGCATTCGGAGCGCACAGTCTTAACCACTGGACCGCCAGGGAAGTCCCCCAGCCAGTTATTTTGAAGAGTCCTTCAGTTGGTTTTGTCTGATTCTTCCTCAGGATTAGATTTAAGTTATGCATCTTTGGCATGAATATCAGAGAAGTGATGCTGTGCTCTTATTGTATCACATGGGGGGGTCAATTTCAATTTGTCTCATCACTGATGATGTTCCCTTTGATCACCTGACTTAAGTGGTACCTGCCAGGCTTAAGTTTACTCTTTTTTCCTTTGTAATTAATAAGTATTTTGTCAAAAGTCACCTTGTAACTTATGTAAATATCTTATTATTCCTCAAACTTTCAATCTATTCATTTATTTTACCATTTTGGACTCACGGTGTCCTATTTTAGTCAATTACTATCATTATTTATTTTAATGCTTAAATTATCCCCAGTTTGGCCAATGCATTCAAGCTGACTTCTATGCCCTTTTGCTGTCCCCATAATTTTCTGGCACTTCCTTACCTTTGCTTATATGTTCTGGACTCATGTGGTGCTTTCTCTGCCCTAGCCCTGGAATCATTTTCCTTCCTTTTGATAAATAATGATATTTAGGAGCCAAGACTGGGTAATAGGTGTGCTCATTGCCATTGAGTTTCAGCTCCTCCTGGGCTTCTCAGTGGACAGAGCTAGGAAATGTATGTATACACATACATGTATCTTGAAAACCATCAGTCACACCACAGCCCACTTCCCCACACAGAAGTCCTCCTCACCCCACTGAGACCCCGGTGCCCTGTATTGGACCACCTCCTGCATGGGTGCTTTCCTTATCCTACTCGGACTTGGATGCTACACATTGGGTGGTCCTCCTGTGCAGACCCTCCTCACCCTGCTTAGGCTCTGATACTCCCCACAGGCCAGTCCTCCTATGTGTTGACTTTCTCACCCCACCTAGATTCCAACGTATGATGCCTGGCTGCCACTGCTCCCTCCTTACCTAAATGCCTTCCTAGCCCTGCTTGGGGTCAAACACCCTGCTCTGGTCCACCATGACTACCCCCAACTAATGGCTTTAGGACTGAATTGTTTGGGTAGGGAAAGAGGAAGAGCTAATTTCTTTTTTTTGAAGTTTATTTTACTCTCAGTGTGTCCTCTAGAATACAATCAACAGACCTCTAATGAGCTATTTTGTTCTCGGCTCACCCATTGTCTCTTCCCTCTGCCCCCAGTGTCATGCCCTGATTTTTACTCTGGTGAAATATTCTCTTATACTCTCAGTATATGTGTTTTAGGCAAGACTGACTTCACCCTTGCTCCAGGGATGGGCATGTGATTCAGTCCTGGCAAGCTGACCACATTCTCTTGGCCTTAGTGATTAGCATTACCTTTTACTCTGTTGCTTAGACCAAAAACAAGACAAAAACAAAAAAACAAACCATGCACTCATCCCTGACTTCTTTCTTTCTCCATACCCCACATCTAATTCATAAGCAAAATACTTTCCTTCAAAATATACCCCAGATAGAATCATTTCTCTCTGCCACATACAGAAGTATCCTATTCTAAGCCATCTTCATCTCTCACCTGACCTGTCTGTCCCACTGTATTCTTCACACAGCAGCCAGAGTGAGTCTTTTAAGACTTTAAGACAGATTATGTCACTCTGTTCAGTATGCATCATAGCTTCCCCTTACACTCAGAACAATATCTGATGTCCTTACATTATGGCCATCAAGGGCCTACATCAGGACGTACATCATAAAACTACAGATGCCTGTGCCCACCCCCAAGTGAAGCTGATTTAATCGACCTGGGGTATACCCTGGACATTGGTTTCTTTTAAAAGGTCCCCAGTGATTCTAAGAGCTGAGAACCATCTGGCCCTGGCTATCAGTCAGGCTCATATGTATCCCTCTAACCACCACTTGCTTTAGCCACCTGGGCCCCTCTGCTGTTCCTGGAGCATGCCAAGCATGATCCCACCTCAGGGTCTTTGCATTGCTGGATACCATGACTTCTGACACTAACTGCCCAGAATTCAGTCAAACTTCACAGGTTAAGAGCATAGTCCTTCATAAAGCTGCCCTCAATTCCATCAGCCGCAGCAAGCTCAGGGGTTCCCAGGCCACCCACTCTTCTGATTAACTGGCTACTGGGGACAGGCTACCTCCTCAGTTTTCATAATTCACTAGAACGAGTCACAGAACTCAGGAAAACACTATACTTATGGTGACAGTTTTATTACAGCAGAAAGAATACAAACTGGGTCCAGCCAAAAGAAGAGAGGGAGGGGCTTCCCTGGTGGCGCAGTGGTTGAAAGTCCACCTGCTGATGCAGGGGACACGGGTTCATGCCCCGGTCTGGGAAGATCCCATGTGCCGCAGAGCGGCTGGGCCCGTGAGCCATGGCCGCTGAGCCTGCGCGTCCGGAGCTTGTGCTCCGCAACGGGAGAGGCCACAACAGTGAGAGGCCCGCATACCGCAAAAAAAAAAAGAAGAGAGGGCGAGGTCTGGGAGGGTCTCAAATGCCAATCTTCTGTATCCTCTCCCCACAGAGTCAGGATGCATCAACATGCAACAATATGCACAGAATACTGTTAACCAGGGATGCTTACTCAAGCTTCATTATCTTGCATGTTTACTGAGATTTCACTATGTAGGTATGATTGATTGAATCATTAGCCATATGATTAAACTCAGCCTCCAGTCCCCCTCCCCTCTGGGGAGATCGGGCTGATATCACATGGCTCAATTCCCCAACCCTTGACTTATGGTGTGGCCAGACCCCCTATGAGCCATCTTCTTAGCATAAACTAAGGGGCCCAACGTGAGTCACCTCATTAGCATAAACTATCAGGGTTCACCATGAATGATAAAAATACTCCTATTACTCAGGAAGTTCCAAGGATTTAGAGGTTACTTCCCAGGAGCCAAGGACAAAGGCTGGTCAAATTCTTTATTATAGAACACTGGGTAAAGACATACCTGACCAGATCTACCCTGGACATTTTGGTTACATGATCTAATAAAACTCTTATTTGCTCAAGCCAGGTTGAGCTGTATTTTCTGTCACTATCAAGAGTCTTTGTGACACACAAATCAATTGTTTTTCCTGACTCCTATGTCTTCCCTTTAGTTCATATTGGGTGTAGTTGTTGGTTGGATCAATCTTCTTAAACAGCAGTTCTGATCTTGTCACCCCACTGTTGAAACACCTCCAGCAATGAGTTACTTGAGGTGCTTTTTCTTTCTCAACTAGTCCAGAATATTCAGTCTGACATTCAAGGCCTACATCATCTGGCTCTGTTTCTTTGATCTCCCACAACTAGTCCTTAGATATACAACTTAACCAAAATGGACCACTTGCTTTTTCTTGAATGCTTTTTTGCCTTTTCCCACTCTCTGCCTTTGTTAGACCATCCTGTTTGTTTGGAATGGCCAACCCCTCCCCCCACCTGCCAAATTGTACTCCTTTCCCTCTTCCGTGAATCCTTCTCTAATAATCCCAGCTGTAAGCAATTTCTTGCTATAAATTCTTCACCAGTAGCACGTTCTTTGTATTTCTCTAGTAATACCTCTCACATCTTTTTTTAAAATTAATTATTTATTTATTTATTTATTATTTTTGGCTGCATTGGGTCTTCATTGCTGCGCACGGGCTTTTCTCTAGTTGCGGTGAGTGGGTCTTCTCTTGTCGCAGAGCACAAGCTCTAAGCTTCTCTTGTTGCAGAGCACGGGCTCTAAGTGTGCTGGCTTCAGTAGTTGTGGCACACGGGCTTAGTTGCTCCATGGCCGTGAGATCTTCCCAGACCAGGGCTCGTACCCGTGTCCCCTGCATTGGCAGGTGGATTCTTAACCACTGCACTACCAGGGAAGTCCCTCACATCTTATTTTTAATATTTGTCCTTTATTGATATTTGTACACTTCCATTATACTAATTCAATCTATATTTAATGAATTCTTACAATGCTCTAAGAATATAAATATGAATAATTAGTTTATGCCCCAAAGCAGTCAGTTATCTAGCAAAAGAGGAAAATATATCTTTTATCAACTGATTTTTATCAACCAGCCATTATCTCTCCAAATATTTTATCTCCCATATCCCGTCTATTCTCTCATTCTAGAATTCCTGTTAGATGTAAGTTGGACCTTCAAATTTTTTTCTCCATGCCTTTTCATATTCTCTATTTCTTTAACTGTCCTACAGTGAGGAAAATTTGTTCAAATGTATCTTCAAGTTTACTAATTCCTTCTTCAGCTGGCTCTAATCTGCTGCTTAACCCATTTGTCCCGTGGTAAATTTAAATGACTATTCATTTCTAGATGTGTAACCGAGCAAAGATTCACGTGCCTGCAGCTCAGAAAGCCAGACTCTGACAGTGGGAGTTTGCAATAGAGAAAGGATTTATTGCAGGGCGCCAGGCAAGGGAGTGGGAGACAAGCCTCAGATCCGCTCCAACTTGGTCCTTGAGTTAGGGGGTATTTTTAAGGGGGAAGAACAAAGAAGCTGGGGTTAATCATCGTCTTGTAGCCTATCTTAATCATAGTTTTGGGAGTCAGGATGTCTCTGGTTTATGATTTTTTTTGGCCAGGTGGTCTATGGCTCAGAGATCTGTTAGCTCATCTTGCCCTGGAGAAACAACCTGAGCTTGTACGTTTAATGGTGACATCAACAATTTTAGAATATTAACAATATTATCAATAACAAAAATCTCAGTCATCTGATTCTGGTGGATTAGTGTTCAGTTAGCACAAGATTGAGGTCAGATGGGACAAAAAAGGCAATAAAATTTGGATAGAGAGATAAATCATTAACTCTGCAAGGGAACTCGGTTTTAAAGGGACTTGGCTTCAGATGTTCGAATTTGTTCAAAATTTTTGGCTTTTCCTTTATAGTGAATTGCCATTTGTTTGTTTTTTCGATGCCTTTTAGATTTTCAAAATTTAAAACACATACTTAGGTTATGGTCTCTTTCAGATTGTTTTTCTATATACCAAATTTTGAGATTAAAAAATCTTCTGTTTATATCCCTGATTCTTTTTTTTGCATTCTATGTGAATTTCTATTATGAGCTCCCCTGCAGTGAGGCTCATTTTTGTCTGTGCTCATTCCATGCTGCATGGGTAGCAGAGTTTAATATTAACATCCTCCTGGTGTACTGGAGGCAACACTCACCCAGGATAATTTCTAGGCTTGAGGTTTCCTGCAGGATCAGGTAAAGTAAATTCAGATTACACACCAATGAAAGCAATAGGTTTGGAATTTTTATTTTTCACAGAAGTCGTGTTTTTTCCTACACAGAGTTAACTGTCATTTCTTGATATGGTTGGCTGAGAATTTTGGCCTTCTTTGGCTGGGATTGTAGCTTTGGAGAGTCCTGGCCTTATGTAGGCATCTCTGTTCCTGTCCCCCTTCAGGTGGGCCAAAGACAGCTTTTGTTCCTGATAAGCATTAAAACCCTGGTCTTACCAAATGAATGCCACTGTTTCCATCAGCTTCCCCAAGTTGCCACAGTCTCAATTCTTATATTTATCACTCTGGCTTTCAATTCCCTATGTATATACTTGAGGACTCCATTTCTTTCAGATAAAAATTAACTAAAGACTTTTTGTTGTTGATATTTTTTATCCAGTGTTCCTAAGGGTTTATAGCTACTGGGATTCCTTGTTATCTTAGTTTACCATAGTGCTGGAACCACATTAAAAATAGATATGTATCCATCTACAAAATATCTACCCCACCAGATGACAACCTGATACATGCCATAACAGAAAAACAAAAGAAATCCTTTGGAAATTCTTAAAAGGTAGTAATCAATTGTGATTGCACGGTTTGAGAAAATCTTAATTTGGTAGCTGTCTTAGTCTGTTTTGGCTGCTTTAACAGAAAACCACAGACTGGGTAGCTTATAAACAACAGAAATGTATTGCTCACAGTTCTGGAGACTGGAAGTCTGAGATCAGGGTGCCAGCATGGTCAGCTGAGGTCTCTCTTCCAGGATGCAGACTTCTCGTTGTATCCTCACATGTCAGAAAGGGCTAGGGAGCTCTGTAGGGTCTCTTTTTAAGGGCATTAATCCTATTCATGAGGGCTCCACTCTCATGACCTAAGCACCTCCTAAAGGTCCCACCTCCTAATACTATCACATTGGGCATTAGGATTTCAACATATGAATTTGGAGGGAACACAAACATTCAGACCATAGCAGTAACTAACAATTGAATTGGGCTTGGAAGAATGCACAGGATTTTGGCATGGAGAGAGGGAGAGGTAGGGTCTTGTGGGGGAAGCCCAGGTAAGGAATGAGCAGTCATGAACCTGTATATTATTTTCATGCATTCAGTCCTATGTGGTTGGATCTGTGTGCGGCTTATTGGCTTGTAGTCTTGGGGTACGTGCCTGGAATCATCCCAGCATCTCCATACAAGTCCTTGCACAGTGCTCTGTGTGCCATATACACTAAATATTTACTGGATGAACAAATATACGTGAGAGAATGTTTCCAAAGTAAGGAGTAGAGGCTGAATATATTCAACCTCACTCTATGTCAGTTTGCTCACCTACAAACAAGAGGTTCACCTACAAACAAGACAGTAGCGCGGTATGACTTAAAATTCCTTTTGGTTCCAGCATTCTATGATAATACTTTGTACAACTTAGTGCCAATCCTAATTAGTTCCAATTTAAGCAAGGAAACATCTGGATGACTTTTTGTTAGGGTTAAGTGGATTTGGTTTTCTATATGCTACAGGGAAAGAGAATGAAAAGTAGTCTTGAAAAATGCTGTTTAATGTGGAACAAAGAGGATCAGAGGTTGACCCACTGCAGGGCTATATTCTTATAATCTACTCAGAGTTGCTGCTATCCTGGTCTAGATAAAGAGCCATTGCCTAGAAGTTCCCTTTTGAGATTCCAGTTTTCAAAAGCCTTCTCTGTATGCAACCTTAAGTTTCTAAAAATAAACAAAATAGGAAGACTTCTCCTTGGAGGAAACATTTAGCAATAATAACCACAAAAGTTTGAAAGGGAAATTCATTGTCCAAAAAAAGGAAGGAGAAAAAAAATCTAGATTTCTTCTATTTTTTAAAACTTATTTTACTTCCTGAGCTTTGTAAAAGCTGCTTAGATAGACACAAAAGGGAAATGAGACAGTCAAGAATATTTCAGTTTGTATTTGAACAAAACAACCATCACTACCTCATTTAGGAATAATTTTTTAAAAAAGAAAAAAGCCATTAAAGTTTGTTTTTGTGACATCCACAATGCATTTATTCATTGATTCATTCTTTTATTTATCAAATTTTTCATTGAGCATCTAATATGTGTAGGATGTTATACTAGGCGCTAGGTTGGAGATGTGACTTAACTGGTAATTCCATAGTGATCATTCAACATGGTAAACTCAGTCTTTCCTTCTGTGTGTCAGGCATTGTGGACTTGCTAATTCAACTTTTATTTGACCATTCTTCTAGTACGTTTTTCTATACTGCAGAGTTTGGAATGCTGAAAATTTCATTTCCCGTGGTAGTTTCTTCCAATTTGGTGCACTTGCATGAGATTTGGGAGGCAGAAGTGGAGGCCATTTTCTTGACTTTTGCCTTATTCCATTGGCAAACAAGGTCATAAAATGTGAAGTTTTCTGCTAGTGGTGTTAACCGTGTCCATTATCCAGGTCTCTATGTATTCACAGGTGTTGCTGTGGAGAGGAAGCTGAATGCCACGTTCAGCTTCTTCATTCCTACTTCCTCATTTCTCCACTACAGTTATGACCATGTGTTCTTGAGCTCAATTGTTCAAATAGTAGCCTCGGAGGAATAGCTTCCCAGTGAGTTGCTTCTAAGGAGTGGTTCTACCTTTCATTTCTAGAGACCAAGCTCTGCCAAGTATTTTATTAGTACCTAATTCCATGTGTTAAATCCTTTTCTGTTTAAAATGTGAAGAGTGGTTTCTGTTTCCTGCGTTGAGTCACGCCCAACACACCCTCCAATGTTATTTAGGGATAATAGTAGGACTCTTGGAGATTCAGCATTTGGGGATGTTTTTGTTATAACAGATCCCTATATATTTAGTTTCTCATTTCTTACCAAATACTGCAGTGAGAATTAGAACATACAGAAGTAAGTCAGACAGAGAGAGACAAATATCATATGATATCGCTTATATGTGGAATCTAAAAAAAATGAAACAAATGAACTTATTTTCAAAACAGAAACAGACTCACAGACTTAGAAAACAAACTTATGGTTACCAAAGGGAGAAGGTGGGGGAAGGGATAAATTGGGAGTCTGGGACTGACATATATATATATATATATATATATATATACATTGCTATATTTAAAATAGATAATTAGGACTTCCCTGGCAGTCCAGTGGTTAAGACTCCGCACTTCCAATGCAGGGGATGCAGGTTCGATCCCTGGTTGGGGAACTAAGATCCCCCGTGCTGCATGGTGTGGCCAAAAAAATAAAAATAAAAAATAAAATAGATAACCAACAAGGACCTACTGTATAGCACAGGGAACTCTGCTCAATATTCTGTAATAACCTAAGTGGGAAGAGAATTTAGAAGAGAATAGCTATATGTGTATGTATAACTGAATCACTTTGCTGTACACCTGAAACTAATACAACGTTGTGAATCAACTCGACTCCAATATAAAATAAAAATAATTTTAAAAAAAGAACATACATGTATCAAGTGGGTCACTGGAATTGGCAATGTGCTGTTGAGGTTAAAAGCACTGGCTCCAAGTCAGATAACCTGAGGTTCCCGAAGAGAATATGAGCTTCTTGAGAACTGGTTCACCATGGATTCCCCAGGTTCTAAAACAGTGCCTGGCAAAAACCAGACCCTTATCATACATTTCCTTTGCATAGATTAGTTTGCCTCCTCTAACCCATACTAGCCGAATTACACAGCCCCACTGGGAAGGCAGATTACACAGCTGGGGGTACCGTACTTTGCCAGGGGCAGAACTTCTGTGGAGCCAGGCAGATTAGGGCTGGGTACCAGGGCTGCCATAGGTCCTGCCATCATGGCTGTAATGGAGGTTGTGTCCACGCCCGGCCCTCCCTCATGGGGGTTCTGGAAGGGCTCTGGGAGTTTGGAAATGGGTGACAGTGGCTGGGTCTCTTCATGGAGCAAGCAGGCAGAGCCGAGCAAACCTAGGGGTGTGCACATCCTGGGCCTAACATGCCCATTTGCATTCACATACAGGGCGTGAATCATCAGCTGTACAGTTCTTCTGCCAGCCCAGTCCAGGAAAAATACAACGTTTTCATTCTTTGGTGAGAGGAGTGTTTCTGTACCTGCTGAAGATCACCTGATTGCCACTGGCCAGACCCAAATATTATTCCAAAGACACAAAATATTTTTTCTTCAACTAACATAGCTTCCCAGCATGATGTGGAGTGAGCATTTGGAGTATAATGAGTAAATGGATCCCATCCTAGCCACGTGGCTTGGGCAATATCAGACTTCTCTAAGCTTCAATTCCCTATGTGCCGAATGGGGAAAAGGCTGGTCACAGGTAGTTGTGAAGATTACGTTTCTGGATACAAAACACAGGTCCTCCCCTGACTTCTCCAACTTAAGAATGAACCCAGTAATCTGTGCTCTCCCCACCCCACCAGACTCTTGAGTCACTCCCTAACCTTCATCTCATTGGTTCGTGCAGTATGTCATTCATGTGAGATATTTGTGCATGATTTACTGAGCACCTACTATGGCAAGATATTGCAGTGGAGGCGAAGTGGCACCCAAAGATGGGCGGAGCCTGTGAGGGGCTGACCCTTGGAGCCCCAGCCCATGCCCCGATGTCCTTGGAGGAGATAATATTCCACCAGCCTCATCACATCCCACCACCCACAGCAGACCATAGTATTTTGGTTTTTTCTACAGGTTTTTTGGGCAAAAGCTGTATTCCTTGAGAATCCACTTAAAAATCCTTTTTACAAATAAGGCCTCAAGGATAGTGGCATTCTTTCAAAGTAATAATCAGTGGCGGCTCATTAACTCCTCCTGTTTATCTCATACTCTGTTGCATCTTTTTCCTGGTGGCTTCAGGCTGTCCCAGGAAGAGGAAGTCTGCAGAACTGCCCTCCAGGGGCCCACAGAGTGAGATAGAGTTGCCTTTCCTATTTACTCTTAACACTTCTTAATTTTTAGCGCTATGGGTAAAATCTTCTTATTCTTTCCCCCGAAGAAGAAAAGGGTAATATTTTTCACTTTGTTTTGCAAAAATGTGTTGGTACGACTTAGTTTCTAATTACAGCTTCACCATCATGATATCATAATGGTTGCTTCAAAGACCATGAAATAATAGATTTTGAGGAGTATAACACATTTGATGTACAGGAGTACATCTGTAATTACTGTATACATTCTAATTACAATGCTTCTTACCTAGGTATTCTTGCTCAAGGGAAAAAAAAAAAAACTGCTTCTATTTTCAGTTAACCTATTTATACTCTGAGGCCTAAACCTGCCTAGTGAAACATGGACTCTGGCATCGATGTCCTTTCTAGTAGCCCTACAAAGGTGACTTGAGTGTACAAACTGGCAACAAAATGTGATTGCCTTAAATTATATAAAAATTTTATACATGATCTCAAATGTTAGAATCTTTTTTTAAAACTGAAGTATATTTGATTTACAACATTGTGTTAGATTCTGGTGTACAGCAAAGTGATTCAGTTATATATATATATTCTTTTTCATTATAGCTTATGAAAGGTGTTATGTATAGCTTATACAGGATGTTGAATATAGTTCCCTGTGCTATATAGTAAGTCTTTGTTGTTTATCTGTTTTATTTATAGTGGACTGTATCTGCTAATCCCAACCTCCTAATTTATCCCCCCTTTCCCCTTTGGTAACCACAAGTCTGTTCTGTGTCTGTGAGTCTATTTCTGTTTTGTAAATAAGTTCATTTGTATCATACTTTAGATTCCACAAATAAGTGATAACATATGATATTTATCTTTCTCTGTCTGGCTTACTTCACTTAGTATGACAATCTCTAAGTCCATCCATATTGCTGTAAATGGCAGTATTTCATCAAATGTTAGAATCTTAACCCTGTGATTCTCTAGCAAACAAACACCCCACCCATCTAAGGAAGTGGGCTAATTTTTACCTTTCTGCTTAGCTCACTTCTCTAGGGTGTGAGGGTAGAGAAAGAACTCACGGGAGTCAAAATAAGCTCACGATAATCTGTTTCCATCTAATTAGAATTAATTCACTGATCTCATTGGCTAATTTTTCAGAAAATACAAGGTAAAAATCATGTCATTTTTGAAGTGGCTTCTGAATTTGTTTGCCTCATGAAAAGTATAGAACTTACTCAAAAAACTCCAGTTGAAACTGTCAACATCCTTACTCCGTCATGTTTCTGACACCTTGAGTACTATTTGAACATGTGGGGCTGACGAATTATAAGTAGAGATAAAATATTTAGAGTCATTATTTTGCTTCATGTCTTGAAAAAACAGAAATGGTGGGAAGGACACAGAAGAAGGAGTCAGAAGAACAGAAGGATAATCTTGGCTTTGCCATTTCCTAGTCTCTCAAGCAAATCACTTAACCATTCTGAACTGCAGTGTCTTTATTTAACAAAATACAGATGATGTGTTTTCTCAGTGGTATGGTTTAGCAATTCTGAAAAAAAAATTGTGTATTCTTGGCATGAGCAAGTAGGTCAGTATATTGAGGATAAGGGGAGTCAGGTTTTTTCATTGTAAGAAAAGGGGGTTACAAACAGGAAAAGGGAGAAACAAGAAGGAACCCTGGAATGTTGGGTTAGTACTGGAGGTATCAGGATGAATTCATTTTAGGAGAGCAAGAGTGACAACGAGAGAACAAAAGAGAGAGAGAGGAAAACAATCAGAAAAAGAAAAGGAGGCAGAGGAGGAGAGGAAAGGGGGAGAAGGGAGGGAGGAAGGAGGAACGAAGGAAGGAAGGAAGCTAGGTAAGGCTGATTCTAGCATTGAGTAGGAAAAGAACAAGATTCCAGATGTGCCTGGAATAACTTCATGTGCCCCAGGAACCAGGCAAACTGAAGTCCCTGAGAATCTGCAATAATCTTGGAAAGGGATTGTACCATGTGGGTTGGGTGGCTTGAAATACTTATATCTGAATCTCAAAAGACCAGGTTCCAATCTGAACTAAATATAGGGAGGCCAAATTAAGGCATTCTAATGATATTATTTCCCTTAGATTTCCCAGATCTGATGGGACCAAGACCTTTGGGTCTTCTTCTACGTTATCCCAATTATCATGAAGTATGATGTAAAGCAAAAGAAAAAAGGATTTGATTACACCACTTTCTATGTTGCAGATAATTCTCACTTGGAACCCAGTGGAGCTACCTTGATTCTTAATTTCCATTGCATCTACTCGCCAAACAATTTTAAGATTCAGTGATGGCTTCTCATTACTCTTAGAAGAACAGTCAGACCCCTTACCATAGTCTGTAAAGCCCTGTACAATGTGGTTCCAGCCTTGGCACTCAGACCCAGCCCCATATGCCTTGGCCACCCCACACTACACTGACGTGTCCTTGGGTTAAGCTTTGTCCTCCCTCAGGGCCTTTGCTTATGCTGTTCCCTCTGCTTGGGATGCTCTTCTCTACCCTCTTTGTTGAGCTAACTCCTATTCTTACTTGTAATATCAGCTTAAAGTTCGTTTCCTAAAAGATGCCCTCCCTATCCTACTAGTCTAGGTTTCCTAGTCTTCTCCTTTTACATATTTAACAAAATTGACATTTAAATATTTGTTTTTACAATTATTTGTTTTATTTCTGACTCCACACAAGATTTATAAGCTTTATAAGATCAGGGATAAAACAGTGCCTTGCTAATGGTAGGGGCTCAATACTTGTGGAAGGAAAGAAAGTCAAGAGATAAATAATTCATTGTGTTTGTGCCATAATGTTACTTCTGGAAAATGTTAAAATTTCTAGGAAGGTTTGTTTGTTATATTATTTCACTTTTAAAGTAATTATTATTCTATATTAAAGTCATTACAAATGGAAATATTTAAAATTAGTATGTGGTATATATATACAATGGAATATCACTTGGCCATAAAAGAGAATGAAATAATGCCATTTGCAGCAACATGAATGGACCTAGAGATTATCATACTAAGTGAAGTAAGTCAGAACGGGAAAGACACATATGATATGATATCACTCATATGTGGAATTTAATTTTTTTAAAATGATATAAATGAACTTATTTACGAAACAGACTCACAGATTTCGAATTTAGGATTACCAAAGGGGAAATGTGGTGGGGAGGGATAAATTAGGAGCTTGGTATAAACATACACACACTACTATATATAAAATAGTTAACCAACAGGGACGTACTGTGTAGCACAGGGAACTCTACTCAATATTCTGTAATAACTTATATGGGAAAAGAATCTGAAAAAGAACAGATACATGTATATGTATAACTGAATCACTTTGCTATACACCTGAAACTAACACAACATTGTTAATCAACTATACTCCAATAAAATTTTAAAATAAATAAAATAAAATTAGTATTTCACCCAAAATTTTAGTTTATCTGTTGCTTTCTTTACAATCATGAACTCTAGTTTTACAGGCACACAAAGTATTGTGCTGGTAAATGTTTAGCAACTGGCACTTAAAGTGTGGGTCTAACATGAACATTGATTAATATTTTCATTTACATTAAAGCTTAAGACAAAAGAGTGATAATGTAAGATCTTCCCTCATTTGTCAGTGAGAAGAGCACATTTTTGGCTAAGTTTTCAAATACTGGCAAAATATTGCTTCAGTTTTTAATTCCACTTACAATGTAAGGACAACAGATTGGACACATTTCAAGTTTAATAACATTATTAACATATTCTCTGCCACTTTCTTAAGTCTAGACAATCAGCATGACAAAAATAACCAACCCTGATTTGTAGCATTTGCCAGTCTCCATGGTGTAAATGCTGCTGTCATGGCCAATTTCAAACCATCCGTGAGGTACCAAATAAGACATGCGCAGTAGTGGCCAGCACATAGTATTTCCACTATACAGATATCTGTTTAATTTTTCATAATGACCGTGTTTAACAACTGGTTTGCAAAATCCCTGAAAACGTAGCAGTTGGTTCTCAAAAACCTACAATACAAGTCAGCTCCAGCACATCACTGTGTATCCATCCACACATGTACATACACAGTGTGTGCATATACTTTTACTGTAGACACAATTTGTGTTCTACTTTTTCCATTTGGTTTTATTTCATTTTTCCATTATTAAATTTAGTAGTCCACTCATTGGTATACCAGAAATATATTTAAACATACCTCTTTTGTTAGGAGCTTAGTTGATCTGTGATTTTAACTTATAATCTATATTAAATATATGTGTACAGTGTAATTTTTTCCTCTGTAGAAATATGTACCTGAAAACACTTTGAGGAATGAGAGTATGGATAAAAATATTTTTATGACTTTTGCTCTTGTAATGATCTAGAAAGATCCACATTTTATTTAGTTGGTATTTCCACATACAGAAATGTTCCCATGGCCCCAAGGTTTAGAGGGAAATTTATAATCCAGTAGCATTGTAGGACCACATTGATCATTGACATCAAACTTACCCTAAGTAACAATGGTTATACTGGTAAACAAGTGCTAATGTTTTTATTTGTTTTGGGGAAAGAGACAGTGCATTAATATTTTGGGGGGTGTGTGGAGAAGGCCACATGGGGATCATGACCAGTTTCACTGCAGTCATTGTCACATGACCTACATTAGCTAAATGGCACCACCTATCCAATGTATAAATGTCTTCTCTTCCCTGAGATTGATTCTTCTGGGTTATGACTCTTCTCTAGTTCCTATAAGAAACTAGCCCCAATCCTGCCCCACACCGCAGACTTCACATAACACGGCAACTTCAATATACTCAGGCTGTTCTTGGCTTGGCTTTGAACCACTTGTCACCACCCTTCCCTCAGAATACACTCTGTCCTCGTCCCCCTGCTTGCCTTCTGACTGAATCGCACTTTTCCTCACTTTCAGCCTTTCCTGATGCCTGGAAATGTCTTGCTGGTTCAGATCATAGGGCATACCAGACCCAGTTTGGTTTCTCTTGTACTTACACCACACTGGAGGAACTTGCATAAAAACCACTTGTGACTGATGGAGTGTTCGGACTCTCCATTACAGAGTCTCTCTTCCTCTCCTGCTCTTTCTTACGGTGCAAACATGCATGTGTTCAGCTAACAGATATTTATCTCAGATGCAGCTGAGATAGTGTGACAATAAGATAGACAAGCTTGATGCTGTAATGGAGCTAACATTCCAATGTGGAGAAAAACAACTAACAAGCAAATGCATAAATACCCAAAACTTTTGGATAGGATCATGACTATTAAAAAAAGAAAAGAAAAAGAAAAAGAAAAAGCACGTAGAGCAAAAGAGGACCAGGTGGGTGGGTGGAGCACAATATCAGATGAGTTGGTAAGGGGTCTCCGAGGCAGTGGCACTTGAATGCCTGAATGGCTAATGGGGCCAACCAGATGACATCTGAAGGGAATAATACTACAGATGGAGGGAACAGCAAATGCAAGTGATCTAAAACAAAAATGAGCCTGATGTGTTGAAGGAGAAGAGGCCCAGTGTGGCTAAAGTGTAGCTAGAGAGGGAGAGGGTAGTATGAACTGGGGTCATAGATGTAGGCAGAGTCCACACCACAAAGAGCCTTATAGGCCATTTGATTTGATTCTCAGTAAAAGTGGAAGCTACTTAAGGATTTGGGGTTGGCTTATATTTTAAAGTGGGATGAAGGAGTTTGGAAGCAGGTAAGTCAGTTCTGTGGCTAGTTCCGCAGTCCAGGTGAGAAATGATGCTGGTTCTGAACTTTGCACTGTGGGAGCAGCTGTGGAGCTGGAGGGAAGTGGACAGGCTTGGAATATGTTTAGAAGTGGCGCTAACAACCCTCTACTTATGAACTGAATGTGTGGGTGCAAAAGAAGGCGCGGAATCAAGGAATAGCAGTATTTGGGTTTGAGCAACTCTGCGTAGATGGTTATTCATTTACACAGTGGGGGAAATCTGAGTAGCAGTCATTTTTTTTGTTGTTTGTTTGTTTGTTGATTTAGAAATCAGGAGTGTCATGCTGGACATGCCGAATATGAGATGCAAAGTGTTGATGTGGAGTAGACACAGATCAGCATAAGTATGGAACTCAGAGGAGAGGTCAGGGCTGAGGATATAATTTTAGGAGCCATCAGAATAGAGACGATATTTAAAGCTGGGGGTTGCATACACTGCTTTGGAGGGAGTGTGTCATCAAAGAAGAGGGCAGGGGAGAAGGAACCAGCAAAGAAGATTGAGAAGAAGTAGCCACTGAGGGAGTGGGGACACCAGGAGGAGTTAGTGGGTGGTGGAGAGCAAGAGGAGAAAGTGGTAAATGGTGTCGCATGCTGTTTAGAAGTAAAAGAATGTCAAGTTGAGAACGTTTCATGAGCTGTGGCAATTTGGAAGTTGGGAACTTTGACAAGAAGAGTTTCAGGGGGGTGGAGGTGGGAGAATACTGATGGGAGGACAGTGAGAGGAGCATGAATATGAACTACTTTTATTTGGGGGTACAAATTTTGCTGTGGAGGTGTGGCAGAGATACTACTTGCCTTCTTCACTCTTCACACCTATCTTCCCCTTTTACTTTAGAAGCAAAGCCTCTTTACCTTGTCTTTGCTGCCTGGAACAAAGGCTTCATTTTCCAGCCTCCCTTGTAGTTGAAGACTGAAATGTGGTCCTAGGACTAGGTTCTTGACATAGTATTTCTAGGCAAGCTTCTTTTTTTTTTTTTTTTGAAAAGATTAAAATTCCTTAATTTTTTATTCCTGGTACTGCTACCACAATTTACAGGGCAATATACCTGATATAATGAAAAGAGAAAGAAAAAGTCAAAGCTACAACAGATAAAAGAGCTCAGGGATGTACATATAATTGACACTACATTGCATTCATCAATAGCTGCACTTTTTGCAAACTGTGGCCATGAACAGTTGTCCTGAACAAGAAGGGTTTCCTGTTTAAGCTGCAGTAACTTTTCTGACTAAGGATCATCATTCCTTCTGTGGCAGAGTTTTGCAGTTCCTCTAATGCATTTGGGACGACTGTCTCAAAGTAACCTGCAGCTTTCCTGACAACTCCTTGCTCTCTCCTGCTAAGAACTGTAGCCCTTTTCTTTGGAGTTTTTAGAACCTTCTGCTACCCCATCCACCACTTTCACCACCAGATCCATAGCCATCACCATCGGGACTTCCCAAGCTTCTTCCACCAAAACTGCCCCCCTTCACGGATCCATAATTTGACTGCTGTTGTCCACTATAATTTCCAAAATCATTATAGCTCCCACCACCACCATAGTTACCTTCAAAATTTCCTCCTTCATTGTAACCATCATATCCTCCACCACCGCCACCATATCCACCACCTTGGTTTCCATATTCTGGCCCACCACCACCATAGCCTCCTCTACTACTGTAACCAGGATCACCGCCATAGCTACCACCGTCGCCTCCAAATCCATCATATCCGCCATCACCTCCTCCATGACTACCTCTGCTGCCACCACCTCTACTACCATAGCCTCCTCTTCCACCAAAGTTTCCACCACGGCCAGTTACCTCCACTGCCTCCAAAGTTTCCTCCATGACCCACAAAGCTGCCAGATCCACCTCCACGACCTCTTTGTGATCCAGCAGACTGCATTTCTTGTTTAGAAAGGGCCTTTTTCACTTCACAATTATGCCCATTAAGAGTGTGGTATTTCTGAACAACAACCTTATCAACTGTATCATGATCATCAAAAGTCACTCTCTTTTTTTCACTCTGCCTGTATTCCATAACTTCTATGGTTTCAATCTTGCCATACTTTTCAAAGTAGTCTCTCATATTATATTCTTCTGTATCTTCTTTAATACCACCAACAAAAATTTTCTTCACTGTTAGATGGGCACCAGGCTTTACAGAATCCTCTCTAGAAACAGCTCTCTTTGGTTCCAGTACACGCCCATCAACCTTGTGTGGCCGAGCACACATTGCTGCATCCACCTCTTCAACACAACAGTAAGTCACAAAACCAAAGCCCCTGGAACATTTTGTTTGGGGGGGGGGGTCTCTCGTCACCACACAACCTGTAAGTGTGCCCCATTTCTCAAAATGTTCTCTTAAGCTATCATCTGTAGTTTCAAAGCTCAGACCACCAATAAACAGTTTTCTCAACTGTTCTGGTTCCTCTGGATCATGGACCTCCTCCCCCTGCGGCAGCGGCGATGGCCAGAGTCGGGCTGGGGGCGACTGGGTGGTGATTTTACCTCCATTTTGAGACCGGACTCGCCTAGGCAAGCTTTTTAAAAGGAAGCAATTCAGCTGGGAGGAACACCACTTTCGCGTTTTTCCTGCTGCCTGGAATGTGGGGTGTGATGACTTTACCTCAAGAGCAGCCATCCTGAGCCATGAGGTAATTTAGAGCACAACATCCAAATCCAATGCAGTGGAAAAAATGGTAGAAGGAGTCTGATCTCTGATGACTCAATGGCTTGCCTGTTTTTGCACATCTTTAGTGTGAGAGAAGAAACACTTGCATGTCTTCCCCTCTTACATTAACCAAATCTATTCCTAATTAATACAGAATCAAAGCAAAGAAATGGGTTGTGGGTTGGAGATAGGCATGAGGTCAATAGAGGTTTTGTTTGCTTGTTTTAAAATCGAACAATTCACTGGGTAGGAATTAGATACTCTGATCTGTTCTTTGGAAAAATTCCACAGTTATTCAAGATACCTGTTATAAAAGTTTTTGTTTCTGGATTTAGATTTAGTGTATCAGTCAGGGTTCTTGTGTCCAAGCTATAGAAACTGACTCTGGCTGGTTTAAGCAGAAAAGGAAATGCCCGAAGGCAATCAGTGCCTAACTGAATTGTGGATGGCTGGGAAGTCAGGCTTGGACAATAGGTAGAAAGAGGCAGGCAGGACACAGGACCACAGATACAGTCATGTCATGGAATCGGTCTGTTAGGGACACCATAGCCATTGCTGATGAACTCCAGATGCCCCTTCTGCCCACACCACTCCTGGAGGCTGAATGCTATTGCCAAATAGATTCTCTGCCACCATCCCCTCCTTCTTTGTGTCATAAGTGCCTTCTTCAAAATCTGTGATGGAGTAACTGATTGACCTAACTTATGTACCCTTCTAGCTGCCAGGGAAGCTGGGAAAGAAACATTCTGGCTTTTTTAGACCTCTAGAGTGAGAGGTGCCTCCCACAAAAAGTCATATAGGGGTTCAGATGCCAGGTGAACAAAATAATAATTAAAAATACCAGCAAATATCTACTACGTTTAGTTTCTTAAGTATTATAATAAATAATATTTAGTATTCATTTAAAAAGTTGACAGGTAAGCGACACATACCATGGTAATTTCAATGTGAATTTTTAGGTCTATTTGGATTATGTAGTGGTGCGGGCAGAAGGGGGTATCCAGAAAGATAAATATTTAAAACTGCAATAAATTACTGAAATATACAGAAAAAAATCAAAGGTACATTTGAATGGTAAAATCAGCTTCTGTGTCAGAGGCCTATTGTTAAGATAAGGTAAGAAAATGTAAATGTCAATGTCAAATAAAAATATTTTGTAAGAGTAGAGTATACCTGTGCATGTCTTTTGAGTACAGGGTTATGTCTACAGCATGGAAGGACAATTGGCAAATCCATCCATTATTTTTGTAAATTTTCTAGCATTAGCAATTTACCATTTATTTAGTACTTACTCTGTGTTTGGCATTGTGTGAGGTACACACATTTTCTTATTCTCATGACAACCCTTCAAGTCATCCCCCCTCTATGGCTCCAAAAATTAGGTGCAGAGAAGCCAAGTCACTTGCTAAAGGTCATGCAGCTGGTGAATGACATAAATAGGATTTTAATTCAGGTTTAATGAATGAAACGTGGGTACAATTTAGCAAAGGAGTGCAGTAGGGCACTTAAGGAGCTCCAAAGCCTTATCCAGGTTAATTCACTTCAAGAATCATCCCAGTTTATACATTAATTAGGAGACTCTAGATGCTAGCTAGAGTTCCACATGATTTAGGTAAACGTCCATATGATTTAGTATCTTAGATGGCATATGATGATCAGCAGCAAATATGACTTGACAGTTTGTCCTTATCTATTGAAATATCTTCAGCTTTATGTTGGTAGATGTGACAATTTCCATGTACGTCAAGCTGGAGATCTATAAAAAGTGGATTTGGCCCAAATTATCTAGATGCATGTTTATGCTCATTAGATTTACCCACTTACCTTGTTAGTGGGTCAAACAATTAGTAGAATAAATAATCAAGTTTCTAGCTTAATTAGAATACTGTCCAAACATATTGAGGGAGAAATTGACCAGAAATTAATCATATTTAAATGCATATTGAGTGGACATGTTGACCTCTCATTTTGCATATATATATCTGATTATAGATATTATATAAGATTTATTTTCAGAATTTTATTGTCTTATAGTAGAACCTGATAATATGAATCATCATACTGGATAGCGTTACCTTCATGAATTAAATTAAAAAAATTTCTACTAAAGGAAACAAAAAGGACAGAAATACATTAATTCCTGTTCCATAATGACACAAGAGGGAAGGCTTACTGTTGGATAAATTGAAAAGGAAATGGTCTTTGGAGAGATAAAAATGGAATTTGTTACCTTTTAAGAGGATGTAGTTTTTTGGGTTTTTTTTTTCCTCTCTGCCTCTGATTTAATGCTCTTACTCAATTGTGACAGTGAAATCTATTGAAAGTGACTTTTCCCTTGCTTGCCAGTGGAGAGGAGGTACAGGTTACTAAGCCTCTGAGGGTGCTCCCTGCACCTCTAGCTGGAGACAGGGCTTTAGTGGGTTTATGGAGACGCTGAAATCATATACAAAATGTTGAATTTAGGAATGTGTGAGTGTTTTTGTGGGAAGAGGTTCCTCCCTCTGAGGAACCTCCCTCAATTTCCACCACTGACTCAGAGAGGGGTGTGGCCCCAAAAGGGTAACCAGCACTGCTGCTGAGTGGGGATCCTGTTGCCTGAACACCAAAGCAGACACTTTTGCTCTAAGTCAAAAGGGTTGCTTGAGAGTAGGTGCAGAAATGGCATCAGGATGGTATTACTTGTGATCATAAATAATAAACACATTGTTTTCAAGCATTTTAATACAAAAATGCATTTAAAGAGAACTTTACAGTTATCAGGTCACTTTTATCTGTATTTATTCAATTAAAAACCACAGTAATCCTGTGTTAAGACTAGATAATTAAAATTATCTTAATTTCACAGCCAAGCAAATAAAAATACAGAGGGAACAAAACCAATGACTTGTTCTAGAGATTGGAAGACTCACAGAGGTGAGCACCCTTCCCATAGTATTTGGATCAGAAGTGGGTATCTGACTCAAACTGGGTCAGTCAGAAGTCCTTGTAAGAGAGGTTGGAAGGGTGACCAAAAATCAAATTGTTTGCCCAGCAGGGCTCTGGGGTGTTGGTCTTCTGCCTATGGTAAATAGCTAATCAGGAGGAGGAGGGCTAGGGGTGAAGGGAGAAGGGGCGGGGGAGGTGGGAGAAGTGTTTTAGAGTCCAGATTCAGGCTCTTTATCTGCCCCAGATCCCTGAGACAGACTTGCATCTGTGATACAGTTTGGAGCAGAAGTTGCATAGACTAGAGAAGACACTTGTCATTTTTATTGGAAAATAATGCTTGAAAATGAAGTAAAGAACTCATTGAACATAACTCTGGTAGAAGTCGGGCTTTGCAAGAATCACGTGTTTGCAAGAATCATGAAATAGCAAGCAAAAAATAATTTAAAGGAATCCCAATCTTGGGTCTCTTGGGGACAATTTACAACCCATAAGAACATCTTTTAAAAAGCCACTTTCAACCTGATTCCTAGCTCCTCAGGCCTATTTTGAAACGACTCACAATGACAGATTAAAAACTCCCACTTACACTTCAACATGTGTGGATTTATGTCTCATTGTTTTCACTCCCCCCACCCCCTCTTGTTCTTTCCTCTCCTTATCTTTATTACCCATCACAGAAACTTGGAAACTTGGGAGGTGTAGGGAGGAAATTGAAGTTTTGAGAGAAACTGGTAATATTTACATGTTAAGAGATATCACTCATGCTACATATGTTTATAATAAACGTCTGGTTTTTGCCTAAACTGATATGAGCTGGTTTCTATTATTTCCAACAAAGAGTTCTAAGTAATATATTCATGGAGATGGTGGCAGAATTGGGGCGAGAACTTGGGTCTTTTGATTTAAAATTCCTTGTTCTTTTTGCACACCGTGGGTCTGTCTGCATAGTCTTCTACTGCCAGAGAATTGAGGATTCCTTAATCCTCTGAGTACTTTTAAAACAGTTTTGGATTTCTTATTAGTCTGTGAACTCCATGAGGGTAGGTATTGTGTCTGTCTTGTTCACTTCTGTATTTTCAATGCCTAACACATTGTTGATGTGTGAAAAATTGTTGGTGCTCAAAAAATTATTGAAAGAATGAATGAAGCCTCCATCTTTGTTTTTTAAAATTGTAATCTTATTTACATTTGTGGAGTATCTTGACAGAAAATTGTAGTAGATGAATATGATCTGTATAAATACAATTGCTATTAAAGCTGCCTTTCAGGATAAAATATTAAATTTCTGATAATTCTTCATTATTGTTTCTGTTTTTTCCCCTTTGTGGTTTATATCTCAAGGGAAACTTTTCTAATTAACTGTGATTTCTGTTGAAAGCTCTTTACTCAAAGAGGGCAGTCGGTCTTATCTTTAAGTTAAGACTTCTGGTTACATGTTAACACGAAGGGGAGTGGAAGCTAATTTTGCTAATCAGAAACAGCTATAGTTACATAGCTCAGGCCCCAAATTACGGGATGGACAATAGGGAAAAAGACTGATGAAACAATATTTCAAGCTATGTTTTCTACACATATTGCAATGAATTGCATTATGATGAATACAAATCATAATAGACTTGGTTGAAAGCCCAATAAGTGTGTTGTGTCATAGTGACAATTGCATTGGGCTGTGAAAAATCTTCCTTGAGATTTGAAAAATCCTTGACTTCTTGCTCTTATAGCCTAATAACATTTGTAGCAGAAGCAACTTAACCTTAATATCTACTTTATTCTTCTAAGAAATGCCTTTCTGACCCATACCCCCAAAGGAACTGAATTTCTTCTCCCAGGAATTCAGGACTTCCTGCCTCTCTCCCTACCATTCTTTAGATCTTGGATTCAGAAGGAGGTAGACATAATATTCCAGGGGCATGAAGGTAGGCATGGTGTCCTTCTTGATCTCTCAGACTGGGTTGAGTTGTTCAGTATGGAGCAGAGAGTGGTCTGGACTGAAAGATCAGGTTCAAAACTTACCTCTGGCACTTCCTAGCTTTGTGACCTCCAGCAAGTAAATTACTTTTTCTGATAATAAATTTCCTCAACTGTAAAACAGGAGTAATGATACCTTTACAGGTTTATTGCTAAATGAGGTGATACGTTAAATACCTGGTACATGTTGACCTCCAAAAAGGAGTGCTTTCTCCTTTTCCTCCCCAATAACTCTCCTTCACTCAGTTTTGTGCCTCCATGAAGAAAAGCCTGTGACTTTCACTAAGCCTTTTGAGGTTTTTCTCTGAAAAGATACCTTCCTTTGACTCTTGGGAAGACTTGCAGAGACTGCAGAGGCTCACCTCTCCCCTGCATCTGTGTCTCTGGGGCACTGGGACTCTACAGCCTGGTGAGCTTGCAGGGAGAACATCATGTTCAGAACTCTCCAATGACCTTGCTCACTCAAGCCCTTGAGTACCAGGTTACAGGCAAATGGTCAGCCACGTTGATGCCTATTCTACTTTTCTTGTATAAGGAGCTGATAAAGTAGCATAGGATCATGGATTACAACAGGCGATGATTGAGGTCATTTTTTAAATATTTAATAATAATTTAGACTTGCATGTTAAGATAATTTTCCCAAACTAGGATAAATTTTTAATAGAAAGTGGGTATTAGAGCAAGGCAAATTTTACATCACGCCAAAAAACTTCATTTAGATCATTTTCACACACAAGTAAATTATATTATTGATGGCTATGGCTTATTACACCTGCTAAGATATAAGCAAAAAGTTTAACCTCTTAATGGAATGGAGTCACTAATTCCCTCAGATTCCATGATTCTTTATAAAAGGGGAGAATTGACTTTTGACTCCTGCAGTATATATTTTCCAAGTTAATCTCCTTTCTACCTTGGGTAGCATGGCCAAACATCTCGGTTTGCCCAGGACAGTCTTGTCTGGAGACTTTTGTTGTGGTTTAATTATTAATATACTCCCCCCCTCCCCACCACACACACCAAAGATGGTTTGAACAATGCGATTTTATGAGTACGCTAACCTTGGAGAATTACATTTGATATTTTTCCTTTGGAATTTCAGAAGTAAACTTGAAATTTCAGTTTTACCTTTAGAACAGGAGTTCTATGGATAGAAATCAGAATTTGAGGGGTCTGTGAACTTGGATAGAAAACAAATATGCTTCTATTACATCTAACTCTAATTGTCCTTCAATTATGAATGCAGGTGGCAAACTACAGCAGTGCTAGGTACTCCTGTGACTTTGTTACCAAGAAAAACCACAGCTATTTTCATATCACATTATAGCTATTACAAATTTACAAAATGTCACTCATATTCATTGTTACTTCTGAATTAGAAAGATCACATGAGATCATAATCTTCATGTTTACAGATACTGTGCAATGTTGCTGGCCAGCTACTGGTCAACTCTATACTTTCACCAAACATCAAATCATGTAGTTCTACAGTGATATCCCAGACATTTATGCTGCTTTACAGGATCACTCATCTACGATTGTTTGTTGATCAATATGAGGAATTAGTTCTTAAATTTTTGCAAAACTAGAAAGTTTATTTATTTATTTTTATTTACTTATTTATTTTTCTGCGGTACGCGGGCCTCTCACTGTTTCGGCCTCTGCGGAGCACAGGCTCCGGACGCGCAAGCCCAGCAGCCACGGGCCACGGGCCACAAGATCTTCCCGGACCAGGGCACGAACCCACATCCCCTGCATCGGCAAGCAGACTCTCAACCACTGCACCACCAGGGAAGCCCTAGACAGTTTAAATAAGAATTCTTAACTCTCTGCAAGGCAGCAAAGCCTTTTGAATAGAGCACATAAGTTCTATTGTCACCTTAATGTATACTCTTGGAAATCTCCTTGCTGTCAGTCAGTGCTGGAGTGGATGCTTTACATGAGATACAAAATTCTCTGTCAATTTCTTTGAAAAGAGAAATTTGCAAACATCTGGAAACATTTCAGAAAGTTTTACCAGTTATTTTATCTTGATGGCATCAAAGTTGAACCATGGACTATTATTCTTTTTCTTTTTGATATAAAGTATATTGAGAGGATGAGCTAGCCAAAGGGGAATTCATTAGTTTTAGGTTAAAAAAGCAAAACAAACAAAAAAACAAAATCCCGTTCGAGTTTAATTCACAAAACCTTGGAGAATTCAGGGGTTCCTTGACAGAAACTATTCCTATCTTGTAAAGTAGCTTAAAAAGCTTTAATCCATTTACAAGGATTTACATTTACAAATCAGCATTTTCAACACCTGTAACAAATAATAACTAAAACAATTGACATCAGTTGTTTATCCAACATGACATGCCTATAGCTTTTTCAAAGAGCTCTCCAGAGTTTAATGTTCTTATTCAATCTAGCAACAGCAGACTTCCCACTGGTTAAGTCTTTGAAGGTAAATTTATTTTTAATTTGTTTATATTTTAATGTATTTTTAAATTTAACACAATAATAAAAAACACATAGTATTGTATTACACATTTGTCTTTCAAAGCTATTTTGACAGCCATGTTTCAGTGTAATTGGTTTCTCTTGTAATTCTGTGTATTTTATTTTTTGCATTAAAAAACATTTTTCTGAAAGGGATCCCTGGCTTGATCAAATTGTCTCTATATTGCCAACAGGGTCCATGACACACATAAAGGTTAAGAACTTTGGCTTTGGGGAATTCCCTGGTTAGGACATGGCACTTTCACTGCCGAGGGTACGGGTTTGATCCCTGGTCAGGGAATTAAGATCCAGCAAGCCAAAAAAAAAAAAAAAAAAAAATAGCGTCAGTTCCTGTTGTCTATGGCTTGACAATTTCTGAGTGAAAAAATGGGATTCCTTGTCCAGGCCCACAATCATGGACCATTAAGATTCCCTGGCCTTGTTCCTAAGCGGAGTCCACAGGATTCTAATAAATAGCTTAATTTAAAACAAAACGAAACAAAAACCACACAGAACACTGGCTTTGGAGCTTCATCTCAAGGTAGAAACTTCCAGGAGGCATAATAGGCATAGTTTCATTTATTCACTGCACGGAATTGTAAGGTCTTGGATATGGCTGGAAAGGACTTTGAATGGAACACTTACTGTACAGACTCATGTATTCATTACATCAGCAAATGGTTAGAAATGATAAGTACCACAGAGAAATACAGGTAAAGTTCTAAGGATGGTCAGAAGAAAGATCATTATCAGAAATAGCAGGGAACACATGGAAGAAGTGGTACTCCTGCTAGTGGGTGGGATGGGTAAAATCTGAATATTACAAGTGGGAATATTCATGCTAAGTTCATCCATAGGCCATCCAGACCACAGACCTCAGAGCCACCCTTGATTTCTCTTTCTCCTCATCCCTGCATCTGTGATCCAGTCTTGTCACTTAGGTCTCCATCCTATTTCTTACACCCATTCCTCCTATTTATCCCCTGGGTTATTGCCTGGCTTCAGGCTTATTACCAGAACTACTGGAATAGCCTACTACCTGGACCTCCATCTCCTTTCTCAAATCCCTTCCACACAGGTTATCCTAACTGCAATGACAATAATCGATTATTTGTTTGCAGCAGATGTTAAAGAAACGTTCAAGTTTAGTATTATATATATGACGTAAGCCCCACATTAAAATGGGGATTATTCATATACAACATGTATGTATGTTAAAACTGAAGAGGATGCACTGGAGCAGTAGTTATCAATCTTGGCAACACATATAATAATCACCTACAGAGCTATTAAAAGGTCCTAATGCAGGAGCCTCCCTCCCAGGGTTCTGATGTAACTCCCAAGCAGACAGAGCTCCTGAACTGCCATCTCTGTTTCTGTTTACCTCTCTAGTTTTGACATTTATCTGCTCCACCTTAAACCCCATCAAACTGCTGGTGTTCCTCAAATTCCCATGATGTCCTACTTGCGATACACTTTTCCTCCTGGTCTAGACATTTTTTAAAAGTCTCAGCTCACCTTTCCTAGGGAGAATTTTCAGTCTTCTCCAGGTAAACTGGTCCACTCTCTCCTTTTTGCCCCTCCTCTGATCTGTATGTCTTTGTATCATAGCAACGATATAATTTTGCATGTGTTCCTCTCTTCCCCTCACTACTAAGGGCATTGGAAAGGAAGCCATCTCCCTCGTGTCATTTTCACATATTTCCAATGATTTTAAAACCTTGCTTGCACAGCTACTACTATATAGAAATATCACACTTAAGATGGAATAAAATTTAGGTTTTTTCTATATTTGCTTCTGTAGTACCTTATTTATCACCCCCCTTTTATATTAGTGTAAGTAATAAGATCCTGTTTTTCTGTGACAAACATATATGTAATAAAACATGCATGAGAACTCAATTGGGAATTTTGAGAAATGTATCCCTCTCATTCATTATTTTAAAATCCCTCTGGAATCATTACAAACACGGCATGATAAAGTTTCTCTCAAAGTAAAATTAAGCCCAGATGCCAATCTTTTATTTTCCTTGGGAGTTTTGCATCAACATAAACCAGAAAAGAGGCAGCTGCTGCTTTTACAAGTGGTAGAATCCCCTGGCATATGGGACTGGCCCAGCTTTGGACCCTATGGAGACTGTGGGAGTAGTACATTCTGAGCGTGCATTTGCAATTCTGGGCAAAATATGCAAAAGGGCTTCTCAGAAAGAAGCCTATATTTGCATACTCAAATTAGATCCATACAAACATGAATGCCTCCAAACTGGTTTCCATGTCAAATCAACACCCTCTGGCAACACTGATCTATCTTGAATAATAACCTCTAACTTGAAAATTGAACCTTAAATTTATGTTATTTCTTCGTGATTTGCAAGTCATTAATCACAGTCTGGAAAAAAATCAAGTTGTCACTGATTCTCTTACATACCCTTAAGGATACAGACCCCTCAAATAATTAAACGTAGGGGAAATATTTTTATTTCTATTTTTTTTTTGTTTGTTTTTGTTTCTTGCGGTACGCAGGCCTCTCACTGTTGTGGCCTCTCCCGTTGCGGAGCACAGGCTCCGGACGCGCAGGCTCAGCGGCCATGGCTCACGGGCCCAGCCCCTCCGCAGCATGTGGGATCTTCCCGGACCAGGGCACGAAACCGTGTCCGCTGCATCGGCAGGCGGACTCTCAACCACTGCGCCACCAGCGAAGCCCTTTATTTCTATTTTTAACATCTTTATTGGAGTATAATTGCTTTACAATGGTGTGTTAGTTTCTGTTGTAAAACAAAGTGAGTCAGCTATACGTATACATATATCCCCATACCCCTCCCTCTCGCATCTGCCTCCCACCCTCCCTATCCCACCCCTCACAAAGCATCGAGGTGATCTCCCTATGCTATGCGGCTGCTTCCCACTAGCTATCTATTTTACATTTGGTAGTATATATAAGTATATGCCACTCTCTCACTTTGTCCCAGCTTACTCTTCCCCCTCCCCATGTCCTCAAGTCCATTCTCTATGCCTGCATTTTAATTCCTGTCCTGCCACTAGGTTCTCCAGAATCTTTTTTTTTTTTTTTAGATTCCATATATATATATGTTAGCATAGGGTATTTGTTTTTCTCTTTCTGACTTACTTCACTTTGTATAACATACTCTACGTCCATCCACCTCACTAAAAATAACTCAATTTCATTTTTTATGGCTGAGTAATATTCCACTGTATATATGTGCCACATCTTCTTTATCCATTCATCTGTCGATGGACACTTAGGTTGTTTCCATGTCCAGGCTACTATAAATAGTGCTGCAATGAACATTGTGGTACACAATTCTTTTTGAATTATGGTTTTCTCAGGGTATATGCCCAGCAGTGGGATTGCTGGGTCATATGGTGGTTCTATTTTTACTTTTTTAAGGAACCTCCATACTGTTCTCCACAGTGGCTGTATCAATTTACATTCCCACCAACAGTGCAAGAAGGTTCCCTTTTCTCCACACCCTCTCCAGCATTTATTGTTTGTAGATTTTTTGATGATGGCCATTCTGACTGGTGTGAGATGGTATCTCATTGTAGTTTTGATTTGCATTTCTCTAATGATTAGTGATGTTGAGCATTCTTTCATGTGTTTGTTGGCAGTCTGTATAATTTCTCTGGAGAAATGTCTATTTAGGTCTTCTGCCCATTTTTGGATTGGGTTGTTTGTTTTTTTGTTATTGAGCTGCATGAGCTGCTTCTAAATTTTGGAGATTAATCCTTTGTTAGCTGCTTCATTTGCAAATATTTAGTCCCATTCCCAGGGTTGTCTTTTCATCTTGTTTATGGTTTCCTTTGCTGTGCAAAAGCTTTTAAGTTTCATTAGGTCCCATTTGTTTATTTTATATTTTTAACATCTTTATTGGAGTATAATTGCTTTACAATGGTGTGTCCATTTGTTTATTTTTGTTTTAATTTCCATTTCTCTAGGATGTGGGTCAAAAAGGATTTTGCTGTGATTTATGTCATAGAGTGTTCTGCCTATGTTTTCCTCTAAGAGTTTTACAGTGTCTGGCCTTATATTTAGGTCTTTAATCCATTTTGAGTTTATTTTAGTATATGGTATTAGGGAGTGTTCTAATTTCATTCTTTTACATAGAGCTGTCCAGTTTTCCCAGCACCACTTATTGAAGCGGCTGTCTTTACTCCACTGTATATTCTTGCCTCCTTTATCAAAGATAAGGTGACCATATGTGCGTGGGTTTATCTCTGGGCTTTCTATCCTGTTCCATTGATCTATCTTTCTGTTTCTGTGCCCATACCATGATGTCTTAATTACTGTACCTTTGAAGTATAGTCTGAAGTCAGGAAGACTGATTCCTCCAGCTCCGTTTTTCTTTCTCAAGGTTACTTTGGCTATTTGGGGTCTTTTGTGTTTCCATACAAACTGTGAAATTTTTTGTTTTAGTTCTGTGAAAAATGCCATTGGTAGTATGATAGGGATTGCACTGAATCTGTAGATTATTTTGGGTAGTAGAGTCATTTTCACAATGTTGATTGTTCTAATCCAAGAACATGGTATACCTCTCCATCTGTTTGTATCATCTTTAATTTCTTTCATCAGCGTCTTATAGTTTTCTGCATACAGGTCTTTTCTCTCCTTAGGTAGGTTTATTCCTAGGCATTTTATTCTTTTGTTGCAATGTTCAATGGGAGTGTTTCCTTAATTTCTCTTTCATATGGTTCATCATTAGTGTATAGTAATGCAAGGGATTTCTGTGCATTAATTTTCTATCCTGCTACTTTACCAAATTCATTGATTAGCTCTAGTAGTTTTCTGGTAGCATCTTTAGGATTCTCTATGTATAATATCATGTCATCTGCAAACAGTGACAGTTTTACTTCTTCTTTTCTGATTTGGATTCCTTTTATTTCTTTTCCTTCTCTGATTGCTCTGGCTAAAACTTCCAAAACTATGTTGAAGAATAGTGGTGAGAATTGGCAACCTTGTCTTATTCCTGATCTTAGTGGAAATGCTTTCAGTTTTTCACCATTGAGTACGATGTTGGCTGTGGGTTTGTCATATATGGCCTTTGTTGAGGAAAGTTCCCTCTATGCCTACGTTCTGGAGGGTTTTTATCAGCAATGGGTGTTGAATTTTGTCAAAAGCTTTCTCTGCATCTATTGAGATAATCATATGGTTTTTATCCTTCAATTTGTTAATATGGTGTATCACGTTGAATGATTTATGTATATTGAAGAATCCTTGCATTCCTGGGATAAACCCCACTTGATCATGGTGTATGATCCTTAAAAGTGCTTTTGGATTCTGTTTGCTAGTATTTTGTTGAGGATGTTTGCATCTATGTTCATCAGTGATATTGGCCTGTAGTTTACTTTCTTTGTGACATCTTTGTCTGGTTTTGGTATCAGGGTGATGGTGGCCTCACAGAATGAGTTTGGAGTGGTCCTCCTTCTGCTATATTTTGGAAGAGTTTGACAAGGAAACGTGTTAGCTCTTCTCTAAATGTTTCATAGAATTCATCTGTGAAGCCATCTTGTCCAGGGCTTTTGTTTGTTGGAAGATTTTTAAACACAATTTCAATTTCAGTGCTTGTGATTGGTCTGTTTATATTTTCTATTTCTTCCTGGTTCAGTCTCGGAAGGTTGTGCTTTTCTAAGAATTTGTCCATTTCTTCCAGGTTGTCCATTGTATTGGCATATAGTTGCTTGTAGTAATCTCTCATGATCTTTTGTATTTCTGCAGGGTCAGTTGTTACTTCTTTTTCATTTCTAATTCTATTGACTTGAGTCTTCTCCCTTTTTTTCTGAGTCTGCTTAATGGTGTATCAATTTTGTTTAACTTCTCAAAGAACCAGCTTTTAGTTTTATTGATATTTGCTATTGTTTCATTCATTTCTTTTTCATTTATTTCTGATCTGATCTTTATGATTTCTTTTTTTGTGTGTGTGATACGTGGGGTTCTCACTGCTGTGGCCTCTCCCGTTGCGGAGCACAGGCTCTGGATGCGCAGGCTCAGTGGCCATGGCTCACGGGCCCAGCCGCTCCGCAGCATGTGGGATCTTCCCAGACTGGGGCATGAACCTATGTCCCCTCAGCAGCAGGCAGACTCCCAACCACTGCGCCACCAGGGAAACCCTATGATTTCTTTCCTTCTGCTAACTTTGGGGTTTTCTTGCTCTTGTTTCTCTAATTGCTTTAGTGTAAGGTTAGGTTTTTTATTCGAGATGTTTCCTGTTTCTTAAGGTAGGATTGTATTGCTATAAACTTCCCTCTTAGAACTGCTTTTGCTGCATCTCAAAGGTTTTGGGTCATCATGTTTTCATTGTCATTTGTTTCTAGGCATTTTTTGATTTCCTCTTTGATTTCTTCAGTGATCTCTTGGTTATTAAGTAGTGTATTGTTTAGCTTCCATGTGTTTGTTTTTACAGATTTTTCCTGAAATTGACATCTAGTCTCATAGCATTGTGATCGGAAAAGATCCTTGATACAATTTCAATTTTTGTAAATTTACCAAGGCTTGATTTGTGACCCAAGATATGATCTATCCTGGAGAATCTTCTTGAGCATTTGAGAAGAAAGTGTATTCTGTTGTTTTTGGATGGAATGTCCTATAAATAACAATTCAGTCCATCTTGTTTAATGTATCATTTAAAGCTTTTGTTTCCTTATTTATTTTCACTTTGATTGATCTGTCCATTGGTGAAAGTGGGGTCTTAAAGTCCCCTACTATGATTGTGTTACTGTTGATTTCCCCTTTTATGGCTGTTAGCATTTACCTTATGTATTGAGGTGCTCCTATATTGGTTGCATAAATATTTACAATTGTTATATCTTTTTCTTGGATTGATCCCTTGATCATTATGTAGTGTACTTCTTTGTCTCTTGTAAGAGTCTTTAATTTAAAGTCTATTTTGTCTGATGTGAGAATTGCTATTCCAGCTTTCTTTTGATTTCCATTTGCATGGAATGTCTTTTCCATCCCCTCACTTTCAGTCTGTATGTGTCCCTAGGTCTGAAGTGGGTCTCTTGTAGACAGCATATATACGGGTCTTGTTTTTGTATCCATTCAGGCAGTCCATGTCTTTTGGTTGGAGCACTTAATCCATTTAGATTTAAGGTAATTATCAATATGTATCTTCCTATTACCATTTTCTTAAGTGATTTGGGTTTGTTATTGTAGGTCATTTCCTTCTCTCATGTTTCCTGCCTAGACAAGTTCCTTTAGCATTTTTTATAAAGCTGGTTTGGTGGTGCTGAATACTCTTAGCTTTTGCTTGTCTATAAAGGTTTTCATTTACCCATCAAATCTGAATGAGATGCTTGCTGGGTAGAGTAATCTTGGTTGTAGGTTTTTCCCTTTCATCACTTTAAATATGTCTGGCCACTCCCTTCTGGCTTGCACTTTAAATATGTCTGGCCACTCCATTCTGGCTTGCAGAGTTTCTGCTGAAAGATCAGCTGTTAACCTTATGGGGATTCCCTTGTACGTTACTTGTTTTTCCCTTGCTGCTTTTAATATTTTTTCCTTGTGTTTAATTTTTGATAGTTTGATTAATATGTGTCTTGGCATGTTTCTCCTTGGATTTATCCTGTGTGGGACTCTCTGCATTTCCTGGACTTGATTAACTATTTCCTTTCCTATATTAGGGAAGTTTTCAACTATAATCTCTTCAAATATTTTATCAGTCCCTTGCTTTTTCTCTTCTTCTTTTGGGACCCCTATAATTTGAATGTTGGTGTGCTTAATGTTGTCCCAGAGGTCTCTGAGACTGTCCTCAATTCTTTTCATTCTTTCTTCTTTATTCTGCTCTGCAGTAGTTATTTGCACTATTTGATCTTCCAGGTCACTTATGCACTCTTATGCCTCAGTTATTCTGCTATTGATTCCTTGTAGAGAATTTTTAATTTCATTTATTGTGTTGTTTGTTCATCATTGTTTGTTTGCTCTTTAGTTCTTCTAGGTCCTTGTCAAATGTTTTGTGTATTTTCTCCATTCTATTTCCAGGATTTTGGATCGTCTTTAGTACCATTAATCTGAATTCCTTTTCAGGTAGACTGCCTATTTCCTCTTCATTTGTTAGGGCTGGTGGGTTTTTACCTTGCTCTTTCACCTGCTGCATATTTCTCTGTCTTCTCATTTGGCTTAACTTACTGTGTTTGTGGTCTCCTTTTTGCAGGCTGCATGTTCATAGTTCCCGCTGTTTTTGGTGTCTGCCCCCAGTGGCTAAGGTTTGTTCAATAGGTTGTGTAGGCTTCCTGGTGGAGGGGACATGTGCCTGTGCTCTGGTTGATGAGGCTGTATCTTGTCTTTCTGTTGGGCAGGACTGCATCCAGTGGTGTGTTTTGGGGATGTCTGTGGACTTAGTATGATTTTAGGCAGTGTGTCTGCTATTGCGTGGGGTTGTGTTCCTGTCTTGCTAGTTGTTTGTAATGGGGTGTCCAGCACTGGAGCTTGCTGGTCATTGAGTGGAGCTGGGTCTTAGTGTCGAGTTGGAGATCTCTCGGAGAGCTTTAGCCGTTTGATATTACGTGGAGCTGGGAGCTCTCTGGTGGACCAATGCCCTCAACTTGGCTATCCCACCTCAGAGGCTCAGGCCTGACACCCGGCTGGATCACTAAAAGCCTGTTAGCTACACGGCTTAGAACAAAAGGGAGAAAAAAAGAAAGAAAGAAAAATAAAATAAAATATAGTTATTAAAATTAATAATTAAAAAAATTAAAAAGTAATAAAAAAAGAAAGAAGAGAGCAACCAAAACAAAAACAAATCCACCAATGATAACAAGCGCTAAAAAGTATACTAAAAATAACCCGGACAGACAGAACCGTAGGACAAATGGTAAAAGCAAAGCTATACAGACAAAATCACACACAGAAGCATACACATACACACTCACAAAAAGAGAAAAAGGAAAAATATATATATCGTTGCTCCCAAAGTCCATTGCCTCAATTTTGGGATGATTCATTGTCTATTCAGGTATTCCAGATGCAGGGTACATCAAGTTGATTGTAGAGATTTAATCTGCTGCTCCTGAGGCTGCTGGGAGAGATTTCCCTTTCTCTTTGTTCGCACAGCTCCTGGGGTTCAGCTTTGGATTTGGCCCCGCCTCTGCATGTACGTCGCCCTCTGGCACCTGTTCTTCGCCCAGACAAGAGGGGGTTAAAGAAGCGACAGATTAGGGGGCTCTGGCTCACTCAGGCCGTGGTGGAGGGAGGCGTACGTTTTGTGGGGCGAGCCTGCTGTGGCAGAGGCTGCCGTGATGTTACAACAGCTTGGGGCGTGCCGTGGGTTCTCCCGGGGAAGTTGTCCCTGGATCACCGGACCCTGGCAGTGGCGGGCTGCACAGGCTCCCAGCAGGAGAGGTGTGGATAGTGACCTGGGCTTGCACACAGGCTTCTTGGTGGCTGCAGCAGCAGCCTTAGCGTCTCATGCCTGTTTCTTGTGTCCACACTGATGGCCGCGGCTCACGCCGGGCTGGAGCTCATTTAGGCGGTGCTCTGAATCCCCTCTCCTTGTGCGCGGTGAAACAATGGTCTCTTGCCTCTCAGTTCCAGACTTTTCCCCAGACTCCCTCCTGCCTAGCTGTGGCGCACTAGCCCCCCTCAGGCTGTGTTCACACAGCCAACCCCAGTCCTCTCCCTGGGATCTGACCTCCAAAGCCTGAGCTCAACTCCCAGCCCCCGCCCGCCCCAGCGGGTGAGCAGACAAGCCTCTCGGGCTGGTGAGCACTGGTTTGCACCGATCCTCTGTGCAGGAATCTCTCCGCTTTACTCTCCGCACCCCTGTGGATGTGCTCTCCTCCGCGGCTCCGAAGCTTCTCCACTCCGCCCCCTGCAGTCTCCGCCCACCAAGGGGCTTCTAGTGTGTGGAAACCTTTCCTCCTTCACAGCTCCCTCCTGCTGGTGCAGGTCCTGTCCCTATTCTTTTGTCTCTGTTTTCTCTTTTCTCTTTTGCCGTAGCCAAGTATGTGGGAGTTTCTTGCCTTTTGGGAGGTCTGAGGTCTTCTGCCAGCGTTCAGTAGGTGTTCTGTAGGAGTTGTTCCACATGTAGATGTATTTCTGATGTATTTGTGGGGAGGAAGGTGATCTCCACATCTTACTCCTCCACCATCTTGAAGGTCTCCTCCGGGGAAATATTTTTAAATGAATTTATTTCCCAAGTAAAAGTTTTGCTGAATTTTTAAAATCTAGTCTTATCACTGTTGAATTATGTAGTAAAGTCATAATGAAAAATGTCAATTATATAGGAATTCGTTCTTTCTATATGCTACTTTAAAAACATGATCAGGAGACCCCTACATCAGAATAAAATGCAGATTCCTGTCCTACTGTTAATGAGGAATTTGTAGCCCCGGTGATTTCTATGAACCATAAAGTTTGAGAATTACAGCTCTAAATCATTTAAAAAATTACACATTCCAGATAAAATGGCTCTTTAAATTTCCCTTTTCATACTCTGCTGGGTGCAACTCTAGCTTCTGGTGACATTTCTACTTCTCATGCTGAGTTAGCCATATTTGTCCCTCAAGATCTAATATTGACAGTCAGGGATTTAGCTCCATGTGACCAAAGACAGAATCCCATTATTATCAATCTCATAATTGGTTCTTTTTCTTTCTTTCTTTCTTTTCTTTTTTTCTTTTTCTTTTTTTTTTTTTTTTTGGAATTTGACATCTTTAACTTCAAATCCTGCCAATGCAGGGGACAAGGGTTCAAGCTCTGGTCCAGGAAGATCCCACATGCTGCGGAGCAAATAAGCCCATGCACTACAACTACTGAGCCTGCACTCTAGAACCCACGAGCCACAACTACTGAGCCCACATGCCACAACTACTGAAGCCCACATGCCTAGAGCCTGAGATCCACACCAAAGAGAAGCCACTGCAATAAGCCTGCGCACCACAACAAAGGGTAACCTCTGCTCGCCACAACTAGAGAAAGCCTGTGTGCAGCAACGAATACCCAATGCAGCCAAAAATAAATAAATAAAAATTTAAAAGTATGGTTATTCTCCTGTTTAGTCAGTTGTATTCTTTTAGCTACAGCAAGAACTGGTTTTTTAAAAAGTCTATATTCAATATCTTGTTAATAACCTATAATGGAAAAGAATCTGAAAAAGAATATATATACACACATATATATATATATATCTGAATCTCTTTGCTGTGCACTTGAAACTAACACAACATTGTAAATAAACTATATTTCAAATAAATAAATAAATACAAGTCTGTGTTTCAATGTTACCGTTTTCATGTCTGTCAAATCCCCACCTAGATTCCCTTAGAAAACCTTTGGATAATAATGGTAAATGCCTGCAAGAAGTATAATTGTTTAGTACAGAAATCCTTTATTATTATCACTTTCATAATTTTAATTGACTTTTCTCTTTAATTCCACATGTATGTCCATTATATATTCACAAAGTTTCATTTTTATCATTATTGTCAAGTAGTTTATAACAATTGTCAAAAGGCTGTGAAGTGTTTAGATGATCACAACTTTATAAATATAACATTTCTTTCTTCTTCTCTTGGGTAACATACCTGGAATTACATATTCTCAAAAGAAAAGACTCTTCATCGTCATAATTACAAACACGGTCTGAGGAGAAACCAGGGTACACCTACCTAGCAAAACAGCACTCAGTAACAATTTCACTGTTCCTGCCAAATACTCTAGGTTGTGGTAATTTTCAAACATTATATAAAATGACACACATTCCATATATGAGGTGTGATTAAAACATAAGACAAGTCACACATGAAAACAGCTCTCACTACTTTATGATCACTCCTCATACATAATCTTAGGCAATCAGTCATGGAATATAATTTTTTAAACTTTTACCCTATTGCCCACATACCTCTAATCGAACTTCCCCTCTGGCCACCCCAGGGTGAGAGAAAGGAGATTGCCATCCAAAGACATCTGGTTTGGAATATAAGGGGGCAATCAAACATCTTCAGTGAGATGTCAGCAGGGATCTGCCACCACTCAAAACTCAGCACTTATGTGGTCTTGAAATTATAACTGGCTGCTTCATGTAGGGGCAGATCTAGGCAAAATTGTGTAGTCCATGAAGTCTGCTTTTGGCACTTCTTCCCCTGTGGCCCCCAGAGCTGCACTGCTGTTCCCTGCAGCTGAGAGTCCTCCCCTGTGGCTTGTGCTTCACAGGCAGCTCTGAATCAATCTTTATCATTCCTGCTAATCAACATGTAGCCATCTTATGTCCTGTTCCATCATTTGGTTCATTTCAATTCACAGGAATTTGTGGTGAGCAGCTATTACGGGCCAGGCACAGTGCTTGGTGCTGCATGCACAAACTTTAAAAAACCATGGCTTGGCTTCATGGAATTGGTGATTTAGCTGGACAAGGTAAGTTAACAAATTTAATTACCTGATGTTAAGATGGTTTGTTAAGTTAAATGATGTATTCTCAGGGTTGAGATGGTGCTTGGTGCACAGTAGATGCTCAATATGTATTTATTTGTTTTTTTTTGCGGTACGCAGGCCTCTCACTGTTGTGGCCTCTCCCGTTGCGGAGCACAGGCTCCGGAAGCGCAGGCTCAGCGGCCATGGCTCATGGGCCCAGCCGCTCCGTGGCATGTGGGATCATCCCGGACCAGGGCACAAACCCACGTCCCCTGCATTGGCAGGCAGACTCTCAACTACTGCGCCACCAGGGAAGCCCTCAATACGTATTTTTTAAAACATCTTTATTGGAATGTTAGTTGCTGCTAGTTGTGTTAGTTGCTGCTGTATAACAAAGTGAATCAACTGTAAGTATATATATATCCCCATATCCCCTCCCTCTTGCTTCTCCCTCCCACCTTCCCTATGCCACCCCTCTAGGTGGTCACAAAGCACCGAGCTGATCTACCTGTGCTATGCGGCTGCTTCCCAACAGCTATCTATTTTACATTTGGTAGTGTATATATGTCAATGCCACTCTCTCGCTTTATCCCAGCTTACCCTTCCCCCTCGCTGTGTCCTCAAGTCCATTCTCAAAGTCTGTGTCTTTATTCCTGTACTGCCCTTAGATTCTACAGAAACTTTGTTGTTGTTGTTTTTTAGATTCCATATATATGTAATAGCATACAGTATTTTTTTCTTTCTGACTTACTTCACTCTGTATGACAGACTCTAGGTCCATCCACCTCACTACAAATAACTCAATTTCGTTTCTTTTTATGGCTGAGTAATATTCCATTGTATATATGTGCCACATATTCTTTATCCATTCATCTGTCGATGGACACTTAGGTTGCTTCCATGTCCTGATTATTGTCAATAGAGCTGCAATGAACATTGTGGTACATGACTCTTCTTGAATTACGGTTTTCTCAGGGTATATGCCCATTAGTGGGATTGCTGGGTCATACGGTAGTTCTATTTTTAGTTTTTTAAGGAACCTCCATACCGTTCTCCATAGTGGCTGTACCAATTTACATTCCCATCAACAGTGCAATAGGGTTCCCTTTTCTCCACACCCTCTCCAACATTTATTGACTGTAGATTTTTTGATGAAGAACACTCTGACCAGAGTGAGGTGGTACCTCATTGTAGTTTTGATTTGCATTTCCCTAATGATTAAGGATGTTGAGCATTCTTTCATGTTTTTGTTGGCAATCTGTATATCTTCTTTGGAGAAATGTCTATTTAGGTCTTCTGCCCATTTTTGGATTTTTTTTTTGTTTTTTTGATATTGAGCTGCAGGAGCTGCTTGTATATTTTGGAGATTAATCCTTTGTCAGTTGCTTCATTTGCAAATATTTTCTCCCATTCTGAGGGTTGTCTTTTTGTCTTGTTTATGGTTTCCTTTGCTGTGCAAAAGCTTTTATTAGGTCCCATTTGTTGATTTTTCTTTTTAATTTCCATTTCCTTAGGAGGTGGGTCAAAAAGGATCTTGCAGTGATTTAGGTCAGAGTGTTCTGCCTATGTTTTCCTCTAAGAGTTTCATAGTATCTGGCTTTACATTTAAGGCTTTAATCCATTTTGAGTTTATTTTTGTGTATGGTGTTAGGGAGTTCTAATTCTAATTTTATTCTTTTACATTTAGCTGTCCAGTTTTCCCAGCACCACTTCTTGAAGCGGCTGTCTTTACTCCATTGTATATTCTTGCCCCTTTTATCAAAGATAAAGTAACCATATGTGCATGGGTTTATCTCTGGGCTTTCTATCCTGTTCCATTGATCTATATTTCTGTTTTTGTGCCTGTACCATAATGTCTTGATTACTGTACCTTTGAAATATAGCCTGAAGTCAGGAAGCCTGATTCCTTCAGCTCCGTTTTTCTTTCTCAAGATTGCTTTGGCTATTCGGAGTCTTTTGTGTCTCCAAACAAATTGTGAAATTTTTTGTTCTAGTTATGTGAAAAATGCCATTGGTAATATGATACGGATTGCATTGAATCTGTAGATTGCTTTGGGTAGTAGAGTCATTTACACAATGTTGATTCTTCCGAGCCAAGAACATGGTATATCTCTCCATCTGTTTGCATCATCTTTAATTTCTTTCATCAGTGTCTTATAGTATTCTGCATAGAGGTCTTTTGTCTCCTTAGGTAGGTTTATTCCTAGGCATTTTATTCTTTTGTTGCAATGATAAATGGGAGTGTTTCCTTAATTTCCCTTTCAGATATTTCATCACTAGTGTATAGGAATGCAAGAGATTTCTGTGCATTAATTTTGTATCCCGCCACTTTACCAAATTCATTGATTAGCTCTAGTAGTTTCCTGGTAGCAACTTTAGGATTCTCTATGTATAGTATCATGTCATCTGCAAACAGTGACAGTCTTACTTCTTCTTTTACATTTTGGATTCCTTTTATTTCTATTTCATCTGTGATTGTTGTGGCTAAAACTTCCAAAACTATGTTGAAGAATAGTGGTGAGAGTGGGCAACCTTGTCTAGTTCCTGATCTTAGTGGAAATGGTTTCAATTTTTCACCATTGAGAACGATGTTGGCTGTTGGTTTGTCATATATGGCCTTTATTATGTTGAGGTAAGTTCCCACTATGCTTACTTTCTGGAGAATTTTTTATCATAAATTGGTGCGGAATTTTGTCGAAAGCTTTTTCTGCATCTATTGATATTATCATATGGTTTTTATTTTTCAATTTTTTAATATGGTGTATCCCATTGATTGATTTGCGTATATTGAAGAATCCTCGCATTCCTGGAATAAACCCCATTTGATCATGGTGTATGATCCTTTTAATGTGCTGCTGGATTCTGTTTGCTAGTATTCTGTTGAGGATGTTTGCATCTATGTTCATCAGTGATATTGGCCTGTAGTTTTCTTTTTTTGTAACATCTCTGTCTGGCTTTGGTATCAGGGTGACGGTGGCCTCGTAGAATGTGTTTGGGAATGTTCCTCCCTCTGCTAGATTTTGAAAGAGTTTGAGAAGTACAGGTGTTATCTCTTCTCTAAATGTTTGATAGAATTCACCTGTGAAGCCATCTGGTCCTGGGCTTTTGTTTGTTGGAAGATTTTTAAACACAATTTCAATTTCAGTGCTTGTGATTGGTCTGTTTATATTTTCTATTTCTTCCTGGTTCAGTCTTGGAAGGTTGTGCTTTTCTAAGAATTTGTCCATTTCTTCCAGGTTGTCCATTTTATTGGCATATAGTTGCTTCTAGTAATCTCTCATGATTTTTTGCATTTCTGCAGGGTCAGTTGTTACTTCTCCTTTGTCATTTTTAATTCTGTTGATATGAGTCTTCTCCCTTTTTTTCTTGATGAGTCTGAAAAAAAGGATTTTGATTTCCTTCCTTCTGCTAAGTTTGGGCTTTTTTTGTTCTTCTTTCTCTAATTGCTTTAGTGTAAGGTTAGGTTGTTTATTTGAGATGTTTCTTGTTCTTTGAGGTAGGATTGTAGTGCTATAAACTTCCCTCTTAGAACTGCTTTTCTGCATCCCATAGGTTTTGGGTCATCGTGTTGTCATTGTCATTTGTTTCTAGGCATTTTTTGATTTCCTCTTTGATTTCTTCAGTGATCTTTTGGTTATTAAGTAGTGCATTGTTAAGCCTCCATGTGTTTGTATTTTTTACAGATTTTTTTTCCTGTAATTGATATCTAGTCTCATAGCATTGTGGTCGGAAAAGATCCTTGATACGATTTCAATTTTCTTAAATTACCAAGGCTTGATTTGTGACCCAAGATATGATGTATCCTGGAGAATCTTCTATGAGCGTTTGAGAAGAAACTGTATTCTGTTGTTTTTGGATGGAATGTCCTATAAATAACAATTAAGTCCATCTTGTTTAATGTATCATTTAAAGCCTTTGTTTCCTTATTTATTTTCATTTTGATTGATCTGTCCATTGGTGAAAGTGGGGTCTTAAAGTTCCCTACTATGATTGTGTTACTGTTGATTTCCCCTTTTATGGCTGTTAGCATTTGCTTTATGTATTGAGATGCTCTTATGTTGGCTGCATAAATATTTACAATTGTTATATCTTCTTCTTGGATTGATCCCTTGATCATTATGTAGTGTACTTCTTTGTCTCTTGTAAGAGTCTTTAATTTAAAGTCTATTTTGTCTGATGTGAGAATTGCTACTCCAGCTTTCTTTTGATTTCCATTTGCATGGAATGTCTTTTTCCATACCCTCACTTTCAGTCTGTATGTGTCCCTAGGTCTGAAGTGGGTCTCTTGTAGACAGCATATATACGGGTCTTGTTTTTGTATCCATTCAGGCAGTCTATGTCTTTTGGTTGGAGCACTTAATCCATTTAGATTTAAGGTAATTATCGATATGTATCTTCCTATTACCATTTTCTTAATTGATTTGAGTTTGTTATTGTAGGTCTTTTCCTCCTCTTGTGTTTCCTGACTGGAGAAGTTCCTTTAGCATTTGTTGTAAAGCTGGTTTGGTGGTGCTGAATTCTCTTAGCTTTTGCTTGTCTGTAAAGGTTTTAATTTCTCCGTCAAGTCTGTATGAGATCCTTGCTGGGTAGTGTAATCTTGGTTGTAGGTTTTTCTCTTTCGTCACTTTAAATGTGTCTGGCCACTCCCTTCTGGCTTGCAGAGTTTCTTCTGAAAGATCAGCTGTTAACCTTATGGGGATTCCCTTGTATGTTATTTGTTGTTTTTCCCTTGCTGCTTTTAATATTTTTTCCCTGTATTTAATTTTTGATAGTTTGATTAATACGTGTCTTGGCGTGTTTCTCCTTGGATTTATCCTGTGTGGGACTCTCTGCATTTCCTGGACTTGATTAACTATTTCCTTTCCCATATTAGGGAAGTTTTCAATTATAATCTCTTCAAATATTTTATCAGTCCCTTGCTTTTTCTCTTCTTCTTCTGGGACCCGTATAATTCAAATCTTGGTGCATTTAATGTTGTCCCAGAGGTCTCTGAGACTGTCCTCAATTCTTTTCATTCTTCCTTCTTTATTCTGCTCTGCAATAGTTATTTCCACTATTTGATCTTCCAGGTCACTTATCCATTCTTATGCCTCAGTTATTCTGCTATTGATTCCTTGCAGAGAATTTTTAATTTCATTTATTGTGTTGTTTGTTCATCATTGTTTGTTTGATCTTTAGTTCTTCTAGGTCCTTGTTAAATGTTTATTTTCTCCATTCTATTTCCAAGATTTTGGATCATCTTTACTATCACTACTGTGAATTCTTTTTCAGGTAGACTGCCCATTTCTTCTTCATTTGTTTGGTCTGGTGTGTTTTTACCTTGCTTCTTCACCTGCTGCATATTTCTCTGTCTTCTCATTTGGCTTAACTTACTGTATTTGTGCTCTGCTTTTCGCAGGCTGCATGTTCATAGTTCCTGTTGTTTCTGGTGTCTGCCCCCAGTGGCTAAGGTTGGTTCAATAGGTTGTGTAGGCTTCCTGGTGGAGGGAACATGTGCCTGTGTTCTGGTTGATGAGGCTGTATCTTGTCTTTCTGTTGGGCAGGACTGCGTCCGGTGGTGTGTTTTGGGGTGTCTGTGGACTTAGTATGATTTTAGGTAGTGTGTCTGCTATTGCGTGGGGTTGTGTTCCTGTCTTGCTAGTTGTTTGGCATGCGGTATGCAGCACTGGAGCTTGCTGGTCATTGAGTGGAGCTGAGTCTTAGTGTTGAGACGGAGATCTCTGGGAGAGCTGCTGCTCAGTTATATTACATGGGGCCAGGAGCTCTCTGGTGGTCCAATGTCCTGAACTCAGCTCTCCCACCTCAGAGGCTCTGGCCTGACACCAAGTCAGAACCCCAAGACCCTGTCAGCCACACGGCTCAGAAGAAAAGGGAGAAAAAAAAGTAATTAAAAAAAATTTAAATCGTATTAAAAAAAAAGAGAGCAACCAAACCAATAAACAAATCCACAAATGATAGATAACAAGTGCTGAAAACTAAACTAAGATAACCATATAAATCAGAAACTGGTCAGTTGCATACAGCAAACCCCAAGTCTACAGTTGCTTCCAAAGTTCACTGCCTCAATTTTGGGATTATTTGTTGTCTATTCAGCTATTCCACAGATGCAGGGTACATCAAGTTGATTATAGGATTTAATCCGCTGCTTCTAAGGCTCCATTGAGAAATTTCCCTTTCTCTTTGTTTGCACAGCTCCTGGGGTACAGCTTTGGATTTGGCCCCGCCTCTGCCTGTACATCACCCTCTGGCACCTGTTCTTCGCCCAGACAGGAAGAGGTTAAAGGAGCGACTGATTAGAGGGCTCTGGCTCACTCAGGCCGTGGGGGAGGGCGGGGTACGTTATGTGGGGCGAGCCTGCGGCGGCAGAGGCTGCCGTGACGTGACGTTACAACAGCCTGAGGCGCCCCATGCGTTCTCCCGGGGAAGTTGTCCCTGGATCACGTTACCCTGGCAGTGGCGGGCTGCACAGGCTCTGGCAGGGGAGGTGTGGATAGTGACCTGTGCTCGCACACAGGCTTCTTGGTGGCGGCAGCATTAGCCTTAGCGTCTCATGCCCATCTCTGGGGTCCGCGCTGATAGCTGCGGCTCACGCCCATCTCTGGAGCTCCTTTAAGCAGCGCTCTTAATCCCCTCTCCTCGCGCACCAGGAAACAGTGGTCTCTTGACTCTTAGGCAGGTCCAGACTTTTTCCCGGACTCCGTCCCGGCTAGTTGTGGTGCACTAGCCCCCTTCAGGCTGTGTTCACGCAGCAAACCCCAGTTCTCTCCCTGGGATCTGACCTCCGAAGCCCGAGCCTCAGCTCCCAGCCTCGCCCGCCCCGGCGGGTGAGCAGACAAGCCTCTCGGGCTGGTGAGTGCCGGTCGGCACCGATCCTCTGCGCGGGAATCTCTCCGCTTTGCTCCCCGCACCACTGTGGCTGCACTCTCCTTTGCGTCTCCAAAGGTTCCCCCCGCTGCCACCCGCAGTCTCCGCCTGCGAAGGGGCTTCCTAGTGTGTGGAAACCTTTCCTCCTTCACAGCTCCTTCCCACTGGTGCAGGTCCTGTCCCTATCCTTTTGCCTCTGTTTTTTTTTTTCTTTTGCCCCACCCAGGTAAGTGCGGAGTTTCTTGCCTCTTAGGAAGTCTGAGGTCTTCTGCCAGCATTCAGTAGGTGTTCTGTAGGAGCTGTTCCACATGTAGATGTATTTTTGGGGAGGAAGGTGATCTCCACGTCTTACTTCTACACCATCTGGAAGGTCCTCCCGTATTTGTTAATGAGCTTAAATAGCCTAAGTGCTAAGCTAGAGATCTACACCAGGTACTGTGGGAATGTGATGGTTCAAGGAACATATCTTGAACAAACAATGACACCTGAACTAAGCCTGAAAAGGATGAATAAGTTACTGAGGATAAGACAGGCTGAAAAGGCAACTCTGGGCACAGGGAAGAGTATGAACAAGACATGGGGATTGTAAACAACACAGAATGTGCAAGGACACTTTAACAATTGCGTTTTACAAGACTTTAAGGTACAAAATGGGGTGAGGTTATATAATATCTTATATGTCACACTACAACAAAGTTTGTATTTTATTTGTAGTCGATAGGAAGTCATTGCCATATTTGTTTTTTAATATGTCTGTAAATTGAGGAATAGATTGGAGGGAGAAAAGAGCAGAGGCAGAGTGCACATTTGGGAGAACATTGCAATCAATGAAGCTAAAGATTGGTGGTGAAGATGATGGCCCTGAGCTAGCTTCAAGGTGTCAGCTAGCAAATCTGATATATTTAAGTTTATTCATGCGTTAACAAGCCTTTATATGTCAAAGACCTTTTCTCTCAGGTAAAATGCAGACATTCCCTTGACCTTCATTTCCAGGAAGCTCAGAACTGAATGCTTGCTTACTATTGTACAAGTGGGTTAGAATAGTAAGTGGTAAAATTATTGCAACTACCCCATACAGTTTCAATATATATTTTTTAATTTTGCGTTCTTTGTTGAGATAACTTACATGCAATAAAATGCACAGATACTAAGTATGCAGTTTGATGAGTTTTGAAAACTGTATACACCCACATAACACTACCCAAATTGAGATCTAGAATATGTTTCTATCACCCCAGATGTTATTTCTTGTCCTTTCCAGTCAATCTTTTTTGCTCCAGGCAACCATGATCTGATTTCTATCACCATAGATGGGGTAGTTACCATGGGTCTTGGCCTTCTTATAACTGAAGCATAGAATATATATTCTTTTGTGTCTGGCTTCCTTCACTGAATATTATGTTTGTGAGATGCATCCATATTGATGATTTATCAGTAGTTTGTTCCTTTCTATTGCTGAATAGTATTCCATTCCCTGTTGATGCACATTTAAATTATTTCAAGTTTTTGACGACTAAGAATAAGGCTTCTATGTACTCTCTAGTAAAAGTTTTTTTTTTTTTTCTTTTTGTGTACATAGTTATATGTCACGTGTGCTGGAGATGAATTACCTCACCTTTGTCCAAAAACATCTTTATCTTTAATGTGAAGGATCTTTTTACTGGGTATAGAATTCAAGGTTGACATATGTTATTTTATTGTCTTGTAGCCTTTACTGTTTCTGATCAGATGTCAGATTCATTTTTAATATCGTTCCCCTGAATGTGTTACATCTCTTTGATCTGTTTGCCTATATGATTCTACATCTTCAGTATTCAGCATTTTGACTCTGATATGTCTAGATTTCATTTTCTTTGTATTCTGCTTGGAGTTTGCTGAACATCTTGGATCCATGGTTTAATACCTCTCATCAACTTTGGAAAATTAGTAAATATTTTCTCTTCAAGTATTTCCTTTACCCCAACTTCTCATCTCCTCTCCTTCTAAAACTCAAATTTCATCTGTGTTAGACCATTTAATGTTGCCCTACAGGGTTTAGCTGCTCTGTTCTTTTTTTCTCTTTTTCCCCTCTTTTTGCTTCAGTTTGAATAATTTCTATTGATTTATCTTCAGTTTTTATTTCTTGTGTATTTTCTGGTCTACTATTAACTCCATGGAATGAGCTCTTCATTTCTGATCTTGTAATTTTCATTTCTAGACTTATCATTTTGTTCTCTTTCGTAGTTTTCATTTCTTTACTGAAATTCCACATTTATCTTATTTTTAACCTTTTCCATATATTCCTTAACATATTTGTCATAGTTATTTTAAAGTATTTTCTGTTAATTCCAAAATCATGTCATCTCTGAGTGACTTCTAGTGTTTGTTTTTTATCTTGGATTTAGGTCACACTTTACTCCTTCACATAGCTTGTAATTTTTTTACTCATGACCAACACGTGTAAAAAATAGTAGAGGTGGAAGTAAGTAATATTTTATCCCTAGCAAAGGGTATGTTCTTTCTTCTCTTGAGCTGCTAGGTTGGGGAAGGGGGTGTGTAGAAATAGAAAGTCAATCAATTCTGTAATTGATACATTTCTAGACTTGTAGGAGCTTTCATTATATTCAATTAGACTTTGGCTTCAAATGTTTAGAGCAAAGAATCAGTATTTTCTTGTTAGTATGTCTTGGGATATGTGAATCAGTGAGAATCTTGTGATCTTTCTCTGCTATATGGCCCAGCCACAGACAACCATCCCACATTTGTTCAAGGTCAGGCTGTTTTTCTGCACCCTTGTCAATGGCAGGTTTACTCCTGTCATTTTTCTGCCAGGGATAAAAGCAGGCATGTGTATTTCCTCTCTTAAAAAGAGTTGTTCCTTTTTGGAATTTAATTCATTTAAGTTTCTTTTAGGTTCATTCCTCAGCTTTTTGATGGTTTCAAGCATGATTTGATACTTTGATATAGTATCAAATCATGTACTATCTTTTCATAGTTTTTACTATAGTTTACTTTCATTTTTTTAGCTTGCTCTTGCTTGGCGGGAGATAGTGAGTTGAGATTTTCCACATTTTAACTAGAAGCAAAAGTCCCTTAATCCTTAATTTTAGCATTCTTATTTACTGAAAACATATCTTTTATCATAAAGGGCAGTGGAAATATTTTCAAAGGCAGTTTAACTCAATTGGTAGGAATGTTAAATGTGTACATAGTTAGACTGGTGGTGTAAGAGCCATCCTTTGGGTGTAGTGAATTGGGAAGAAAGTCTCAGACCCAGGAGTTCACAGGCATATGGGCAATGAAGCAGGGATGTGGGAGAGGGAGAAGAAGAAAAGTTAAAGAGATGGTTCTACTAGCTCATACTGAAGAATACCCATGGTTCATGCACTTATATAAGAAAAGACTTCTTTCCATATTACAAGTTAATGAGTTGGCACTGTAAGTGAAATTTCTAGGACAGGAGGGACAGGTAGATCATGCTGCCCTAGCTCTCAGACTGTCCTCTTTGAAACACTAGCTGATTGCTGTTTCAACCATGGGAGCCTTAGAGCACGACTCCCTCATTTAATAATCTGGTACAAGCGTGGAAAAATGAATTGTGGTGGATTTGTATTTGTCAGGCTAGCTATACTGGAATTACTTTTCCCAGAAATCCCTTCCTTGCATTTTTTAAAAATTTAATTTTATTTATTTTGGCTGTGTTGGGTCTTCGTTGCTGCGTGTGGGCTTTCTCGTTGCGGCGAGCGGGGCTTAACTCTTCGTTGCAGTGTGTGGGCTTCTCATTGAGGCGGCTTCTCTTGTTGCGGAGCATAAGCTCTAGGCGCGCAGGCTTCAGTAGTTGTGGTACACAGGCTCAGTAGTTGTGGCGCATGGGCTTAGTTGCTCTGCGGCATGTGGGATCTTCCGAGACCAGAGCTCAAACCCGTGGTCCCCTGCATTGGCAGGCAGATTCTTAACCACTACGCCACCAGAGAAGTTCCTCTTTTTCCTTGCATATTTTTGAGTTAAGAGACTACAAAAGACAATTTGCATGAGATTTGGAAGGTGAAGAAGCAGCCATATTCTCTTTATGTCTGGAAGGTCAATCTAGAGGCACCAGGTGTTGTCACTCGTGCACGTGACCTTTTATCTTCTGGCTCATTTTGTTGGCTGGGTGTTCAGCCTAGCCTGCAGCCTCTTCAGTCCCCTCTGGGTCCTCCTGCAGTTCCTCTGACTCCTGGACCATGTGCATATTTAGTGTTATGATTCAGGGCACCAGCTTCTCCTGTAGGACACTGCATCATCAACGTGGCAGGTTTGGAGGCAGGGAGAGAAATATGGGTTCTGGTTCGTCTCTGTGGATTCCGGTTTGTCTTTGTTCTCTTTGATTTCACATCCATCTTCCCCACCTACCTTCCTTCCCTGCTTACTTTAGGATCCAGCACCAGATGCAAAGCCAACAGCTTCACATAGACAGTTTAACCAGATCCTGTGATTACCTATGGTCGAATCCCTATAACAAATCCCTTGTGATTATATAACTTCTAGTTGTTTTTTTCCTCTGATCAAACCTTAACTGACAAATGAGCCTTCTTTTCACACCCTATAGCCTTCTCTTCATATCCTATAGTAGAGAAGAGGCTAAACAGTTAAACAAAATTTTACCCCAAAGCTGGGGAATAATACAAAGGAAACTAAAATCAGAATCTGGATAATGTGAGTAAATTATGGATCCTTTCCCCCTAGCTCCAATTCTCCCTGCCCAACCTCCTTCCTAAGTCCCACTTCAACGACTTTCTTTATTCCCTTCTACCGGGAGGACTGTTATTAGCTACATTTACTCATCAAAGTAATTTCAAGAGAAGGAAGACAAGAGAGCAAGCTTGAATCCTCCTTCCTGCCTCTTAAGGCCTGCTCCCCTGCCCCTAAGTCCTCTTTGGGGTCTACCTTCTACCCTGCAAGACATCAGGAGTTCCGGCACCCTTCAAGAGGGAACTGGTCCACCAACCAGTTGCGACCTAGGTTTAGAGAATACAAGAGGGTAACCAAAGCTATACAAAATGACCACAGTCAAATAACAAAATCTACTCCTTTAGTAACAAATTTTCTTTATCACAAACATGCTGTGAGTATTATATGTAGTTCATCACCAGGCAAATCATATGGACCTGCCTTTCTTCCTTCCTCAGGACAGATGACATCCCCACCCTTTTGTGATCTCCTTCTGCCCTTGATATTTGTTTTAGCCTAGTTTTACTGTTACATGACTGTTGGATGCTGGGAAGGATGTGCTGTGATTTCCCAGGTTCTGTGCCCCACCTCTGATGGATGCTTTGGTAGGGGAGACATTTGGGGCGGAGACAACTTGTGGTTCTGCCATGGACATGCTGTGAAGATGATGGCTGACTCCTTCCACAGCTTTGGTGGCCCTCACCTGCTATCATGTTTTATCTTCCCTCTCTAGCCCAGTTTTATTTAGTGCTTGCACAAGGTAGAAACTTGACTAATAGCACCCAGAATTCAGGCAGATATAATCACGGAGCTGGATCAGATCACAGTGGAAATATAGATCAACTCAGCCATCTTACAGATGAGAAAAAATGGCTCAAGGAAGTTAAGTCGGGCCATGCAGCTCACTGTGGAACAGAAGCGGTGGAGAGGGTGGACAGTGGCTATTGGTTAGCCCACCTATGGGGTCTTCCTCAAAGACTATGCTCATTTGTACACACTGTTGATTACATCCTCCATGACAACATGTCATAGGTGCTCAAAAGCAGTTACTGAATGAATTAATGAATGAATGAATATGTGAAATGTGCTGAGAGGTGATTTGCCTAAAGCCGCAGGTCTAGTAAATACCTGAGCCAGGATATACACTGAGACCTAATGTCTTAACCACTATGCTTGGCAAGGAAACGACTGGTTTGTTTGACTTTGCAGACCTGCTGGAGCTCCCTGTGGAGGCCGAATAACACAGCGGCTGCCAGCAGGAAGCTATGGTAGGAAACAAAAAGAGCTGAACTTTACTGTGGTGGGTCTTCTGTTTTTCCCTTGTGGTGACATGGGTTCCAAGTGTTTGGGGCCATATAATAGTAGGATCTGGCCTCAAACTCTATTAGTCTAGGTTTGTAATTCTAAATGGTTTTGACAGAAGGACCCCCTTATCTTAAAAACATTTTGGCCTCCTTATACACTGTAAATTGACAGCTGTATTATTAAAGCAAATATTTTCTCAGTGTCATAGATTTTGAGTAAATATTGTCACGGATTCAAATTTATTTTATTTGAACTTAGAAACATCAATTGTTGATTTGTGTTTTTTATACACTTTCAAAACAAACTTTAAAGTCCTGAATCATTTCCAAATAACAATTATAGTGCTTTCAGAATCACTAGCCCAAAGAAAATTATTACCTTGGGAAGCCTCCTGGTTTGAGGGTTTTTTCTCCTTACATATGTCCTTAATCCAGGGCCAAAAACTTCTACGTTTCTTCCTTAACTGACTCTGATTTTCATTCTCTCTCTCTCTTTTTTTTCCCAATGGAGAATCTACATTATTCTATCATGATTTTTAAAAATATACACAAGGGAAAAGCAACTTCTGAAAAATTATTCTGTGACTTTGGATGCAGTTAAATAAAAGAAAATTATTTAAAAATCTTCGTTAACATTTGTGCTAGCTTCTGTAGTGGATAAAAAAGAAAAGAAGACTTTGTCCCAGTCATTTAAGGACTAATTTGGGCCAAGCTGTAGGCATTGGCTTAGTGGACAGCTGCCTAGTTGGTGATTTTGGAAACCCTGGAAGGGAAAATAAGAAGCCAGGGTCTAAATATGGTCTTTAAGAAAAAGTATACATATTGAGATGGAGCTGGTTAAAAATAATAATAACAAGAGTCATGATAGCTAATAATAATTACTATTAAACGTTTTCTTATGTGCTAGGCTCCGTGCTAAGAAGACATTATTACTATGTCCACTTTTCCGGTGAGGAAATTGAGGTCTGATACTGAACAGAAGGCTACCCAACCACTTTCTAAGAAGAGAATTTACTCTTGGGTGCAGACAGGCAGGCAGATAAATTTATAAACCTGGTGGTAACAGGGAATGGGTCCTGGAACTGAACAAAGGGACCAGGAGTGAGAAGAAACAAGAGTCTTGATCCACTTGAGCCTTTGTGGTGTCAGCTAATATTAGGATACAATGATGCTGAAATTAATGCAATAAGAACTAACAGGGTAGCATCTGGCACAAGCCTTGACAGTACTTACTTGTGAATGTTATTTTCCACCTCAGAATCTCATTTGGATTTAAGTTTCTGCCTACAGGAAGGGCAGAACAATTCATTCTAATTGTGATGAAAAAAATTATTTTCATTTGCTTCTAAAATTAGGTCACCCTGAACACTGGCTTTAAGCAAAAGAAATGCCAAAACCAACATTAAAAAAAAAAAGTTTAAAATGTAGGCGGTTTCCCCCTTGCCCACACTATATAGGTAGATATTTTGACAGTGTGGAATTACCTCAGGAAATCGGATCTAGCTAGCAAGAACTTTCAGGAAATGGATGGAATAGTATTACCACTAATAATACTGAAGGATAACCTTTATAAACACAAAGTATGTTAAGCCCTGTGCTAAGGGCTTTACATGGGTTACTCTTCATAACAAGATCTCATGAATGTGGAATTAAGACACAAAGGAGTTAAGAAAGTGGTGCCAGAGAGTAATAAAACTAGTAACCAGAGAGGCTGGAATTAAATTCAAACAGCCTGAGGTACAAATATCATCAAGTTCCTATAATTCAACAAGCATTTAACCAAAACCTATTGCTCTTAAAGCAGTGAGTTGGGCTTCTCTTTTCACTTTTAGCCTAGTTACTACTCAGGGATATTTAATGATGTGATTTTGTCTTATATCATTTTGGTCACTTACGGTAATTGTTCCATTTTTCAAGCCAAAAGGTGGCAGTTCAGGTCTCTCACGTGGCTCCTCTGAAGATACAAGCCAGTGTGGCCTCCGTGAGCTCCTACACTTCATGGAAAAGTGAGATGCCAGAGGTAGCTCAGTCTCTAGGCGCTTCCCTACTTGAACCCCTGGGCTATCTGAAGTGAGAAAAAATGAATCTACTGGGTACATCACCAGGTACAAAACACTGCATGTTTTGATTAATAAAATTCTAGCTGTAGCACTGAGTAAGTGTTTCAGTTTTTGTATACATGTCTATTAAATGGGATTATTCTACTTAGTTCGAGGGGTTCTCCCCACTTGAATTTTGCATTGAGTTTCATCTATATGTAAACATAAAAAAATTTTAAGTCAAACTAAGTCTTTCTTAATTGGCTTGAATTGAAATCATGCATAATCCTTTGTTTTCCCAGGGAAATTTAGGTACATTCTTTTCAATGAAAAATTTCTCATATTCACTTTATCTTTGTCCTCCACGGTGACTTGCAGAGTTGGCTCTCAATAAATATTTGTTAAACTGGGCACAATCCTACACACGGAAACAGTCTCCAAATGGCCTTTCTTGATTTTGGTTTTTAACTTTGAAAAGCTAAACAGCTTTCTGTTTCAGCATCGAGTTGAGCAGTTTATACAACTGAGAGTTTGTTGGGAACTGGAAGTACGTATTAGTGGAAGCAGGGATACTTGAAAACTATCGCTGTTATATTTGTGATTTCTAATAAAAATCCAGGAAGCGTACAGATTTGGTTGGGATATAGATGGATTTGAGGAAATTGTATATTCCATCCTTAAGAAAATTTCAAATGCCCAAACCTGACATTTTGTATTTTACATAATCTCTGTGGTTCTCTGGACCCATCATTCATTAGGTGAGAGAAAACCTGCCTTTTTCCTGTAGGACTCTTCTGTGGAACTCTCAGCATGACAGATTTCCTACCACATGTGCATAGTTTACCATCTCCTTTTTCTTCTCTGCCCGTTAGTACAGTGGCTTTCCAAACCAAAATTTCGCAAAATATAGATATGCTGATCTATTCTATTCTATTCTAATTTAATTGACGCTGATCAACGTACACTTGTTTGACTAAACTGATTTTATGCTTCACCTATGGGTCCCAAGCCCATTTCAAAAACACTTGATTAGAATCTAACACTGGATTAGAGAAAGTCAACATGAGATGGATGCAGAACAATTTGAAAAATTTGCTCTTATTTTTTATTGTACACTGGGATCAGTTCTTTTCCAATCTAATAATTGATTTTGCATGAATATGTCTGGTATGATTTTCGTGTTGTCCCCAAATTGTGACAAAGATCAAAAGTTGAGGACAAAAGGTATCTAGGATCCCATATTCTACATTCACAAATAGCATTTACTGAATGTTGCTATTATTAGCCTCCTCTCCACAAGTTTTCCGAGATGCTCCAAGACTGGCTTATCTACCACTCTAGCTCCCACACCCTTAATCAACAGAAGAGAGGAAGTAGTTCTTATGAGGCAGAGTGCAATGTGCAATGGATGCCACCCCAACCCTCATGGAGGAGAGGTAGAGATGCTTCCCCCTATCTGAAACCAAGGAAAGTCTCCAGAGAACCACTTATAAAGATGTGGGGATGTGTGAAAGGAGGGAAGACTAGTACCTTGTCCCACCATTGATCAACTTCTTAGAGGCAGACTTCTTGACCTGTCCCTGTGGTACTGGAACTGGGGAAGAGATAAACTGGGAGGGAGAGCACTGCAGATGGGTCCCCAGGGGACTGCCATCTGTCCTCACACCCCCTGTTATTAGTTGCTGAGAGGTAAGGAGGATGGAACCCCAAAGGTAAGCATGATTGTGGCAACAGTAGCATGGGCAAAGAGGTGTGATACCTAGAGGAACCTGACTTGATGTTCCCAACTGGCAGGTGTCAGCTGGGAGATGTGGCCAATTTTGCAAGAAGTGACCAATGCCAGGGAAGCTCTGTGTGTTTCTCTGGCTCTTGGGGACCCTTTTCTTTGGTCTTCTGGCCAGAAAGTTGAGCATTTCTTGGAGTTTTTGCCATCTGCACCCACTAAGCTGTTCCCCAATTCAGCCTGCCCTCTGGGCAAAGTCAGGAAATAAATGAGAGGATCATGCTTACCTTTGGGAAATAACAAGGGAAATGGAATCATGGGGAGGCTTCAACTGTACGTATAAGAGTGAACAGAAAAAGAGCTTTGAAGCAAATAGAGCAAAATATTAAGATTTGTGAATCCTGAGTAGTTGGTATAAGGTTGCTCTTTACATTATACTCTAGATATTTTATATGCTTGAGGTAATTATTGAAATTAAAAGTTCCTTTCTTCTGTTTCCCTACTGCCACCTTCCATGGACCCACAGGACAAACACTGTATTAGCAAATGAGCTTTGTACAAAATAATCTATCCATTGGGGAGACAGATCATCACCCAGTCTCTTCAGGGAAGAGGGGCTTGGCTGATTCATCAAGGCAGACTCTAGAAGGAGAGATAAGAAGGGTTGGAGGAAGAATGATATCAAAACCATCTAACTTCTTCCTCTTCCCTTCCCCAGGAGGGTTACTTAACACTTTTGGGGGTGGGGGGGAGGAAGGAAGAGGTAATTAATACTCTCTCCATTTTTAGGGACTCTGAAGAGGTACTTTTAGTGGCCTCACTTTTCCTGTCTAGAAGGTACTTTTATTTTTCTAAAGCCACAGAGGGTCAGGGCAGGCCCCAGAGGAAAGCAAGTGGGGATAGAGCTGGATGGGCCCTGGGCTGCGGGGGTGTGGAGGCAGTGGTCACCTTCTCCTGCTGGGTCCTGCTGCGCTGCCTTACAAGCCGGCAGAGAGCCAGGGCAGAAGCCCCTCAGCAGCGAAGGTAGGAGACGGAGGACAGGGCACTCAATCTGCCGCTGCAGGAAGGGATGCCAACAACTTGTCTGTGGCGGGGCTGAGATTGAGTTACAGGTGAGTGTGCTTTTGTCTCTGCCTGTTTAGGTTCTTTCTTTCTTGCAATCCAAGAGCAATTCAGATTTTCAACTGGGTCTTAGAATGTTTTGTAACGTAGGATCAGGAGAAATGGGTTGGGGGCAGGGAACCGTGCTGAGGTCAGAGGTTAATTCAACCCACATAATGAGGAGACTTACCATAGGAAATAGAAAACAAAAGGGAGGCATAATTGAAACTTAATAATCTGGGAGAAGTTCTCTGGAGGGTGTTTTTGAGTGAGAAGCTTGGGAACAACTGTGGCACGTGAGAAAACTGGGGAGCAGAGAAGATATGGGAATGTCGGTGTGCATTCTGAGTCCCTACCTCTCCAGATGCTTTTCACGAGCACAAATGAAGAATGGAGTCCTCTTTCATTTCTCTTGGCGATTAAACTGTATCTTTGTATGTAACTTCCAGCATATGTCGGGCTCCAGGAATGATTCAGGGCATCACGGTGCCCTTACAGTGTACAACATCGGCTCTAAGTATCCTAATCACAGGTATGAGAATGTCTCTGTGGTGGATAAAATTTCCTATGTTCTAAATACTATGCTCTATATGTGGGAAAATGTTGACATTATAATTGTATCAGCTCCTATGTATTGAAAATATAAGAAAAGCAAACATGTTGAAAATCTAGAGTTAGGAAATAGTAAAGAGTCCAAGAGTGTAAGGACCCTTGAATAGAGTTAAAGGAACTTGTGATATCACGAATTAGGAAGAATGGAAGCCATGTGGTTTAGGATTGGGCCATATGGTGCAGGAAGTTGGCAAAGAAGTAGCAAGTACCCTGGAGAGGTAAGCAGAAGAGCATGTTCCTGAGAATTAAGGAGGTTAAGAGAATGCTCTGCCTGGCTTTCTGCCCAGGCAGCTGTTCACCCTCACACCTGGGGTCATGTAGCTCCTCATGACGCTTGGCTCAGGCCAGGACCAGGTTTTTGCCAACAGAAAAATGAAGAATTCCTGGGCCAGTGCCTCATCATCTGTAATAATTGATGATAACTAGCACATACTGAGGATAGATGATAGATAGGTAGATAGATTGGTCTATCTATCAAGATGCTGAGTACTTTAGCTGCAGTATCTAATTTAATTCTAACATCTCTTAGATATTACTACCTCATTTTATATAAGAGACTGAGGCTTAGGAGGTTAAGTTAGAATGTCACATAGCTGGTGTTCAGTAAACGAAACAAATGACTTTGGTGGTTTCAAACAGAAAGTGATTTGATTTTTCTGCATTTTAACTATGAGATACCTAGGTGGAGATTTTTCATTATTTATCCTGCTCGTTTTTAATGAGGTTCCTGGATCTGTGGGGTTGTGTGTCCTTACTTTTGGAAAAGTCTCAGCCATTAACTTCAATGATTTCTTCTGTCCCTGTCTCTCTCTCTTCTCCTTTTGGTATTCCCATTATGTATATCTTTTGTAATTGTTCCACGGTTCTTAGTCTATTTTGCCTTTTTTCACTCTTTTTTCTCTTTTCATTCAGTTTTAGAAGTTTCTCTTGACATTTCTTAAAGCTTGCTGATTCTTTCCTGGCTGTGACCAGTCTACTGATGAGCCCATTAAGGCATTCTTCATTTCTGTCATGGTACTTTTTATTTCTAGCATTTCCTTTAGTTTCTTTCCTAGAGTTTCCATCTCTCTGTTTATATTACCCACCTGTTTTTGCATGTTGTCTACTTTTTCCTTTAAAATCCTTAGCATATGGCTATTTAAAATTTCTGGCCTGATAATCCCAAAATCTCTGCCATGTCTGAGTCTGGTTCTAATGTTTTTTTGTCTCTTTAGGCTGTGTTTTCTGCGTTCTGTCACGGCTTGTAATTTTTTGTTGTTGTTGTTGTGAAAGCTGAACGTGATGATGCATTGGGTAAAAGGAACAGAGTTAAATAGAACCTCAAAATATTTTTCAGCTTTACTGAGGTATAATTGACAAGTAAAATTGTAAGACATTTAAAGTGCATATCATGGTGATTTGATATACATACACATAAATAGGCCTTTAGTATGAATTTTTGTTAATTCGTCTAGAAGTTAAGCTGGGTTTACTGTTTGCTGTAGTTTTATAGTGTCGGAGGCTAAAACTTCCTCTAGTCCTTGCTTTTTTCTGCCCTGCTGTCTTCAGGTTTTCCTACAGACTCCTTAAATAGGGTCTGAGGCTTGCAGTTCTTTCAGCTATCATTTCCTGTAATTTTCACAGGAGCCCCACTGGTGTTGGTTAGGTGTGGGGGGAGGGAAGCATTCTAGTCCTGTGATTAGTTCTGTCTTTGAGTGAGCCTGTGTCCTTGGGCTATGACCTTCACACGCGCTTCTCAGTTCCTCCTCCCCTGTCTTAAGTGAGACAGGAAGGGTAGCAGGGGCTGGAAGTGGGTATCTCCCTTCCCCAGGTTAGGGTTTGGGAAAACCCCAGTCCATTATGCTCTTGTAGAACAGTTTCCTTTTTTTTTTTTGGCATGTGGCATATGGGGTCTTAGTTCCCCGACCAGGGGTCGAACCCGTGCCTCCTGCAGTAGAAGTGTGGAGTCTTAACCACTGGACAACCAGGGAAGTCCCTAAAACAGTTTCCTTTGAGGGCAGGCTTTGTTAAGGATAACAGAGATCTCTAGGCATATTTCAAAATGGTTACTTTTCCCTCCGTGGGAAGAACTAGCAGATATTTCTCTGATTTTCACGATGAGAAATCTTGTGGGGCTCCTGGAGGTAAAACTGACAAGAGTGTGGGAGCCACTCCCCCCAAGACTGGGCTTCCTTCAGCTTTTTAAATCTCAAGCTAGTCTATCTTGAGCCTCCAGCAATTCCTCAATTACAGTTTGAAGCTTTCCTACTACTAATATCAGCTCCAGGTGTGGGCTTCATATTGACCCCTGCTGTGGGCTTCTGGTCCTAATAAGCTCTAATTCTCTGTATTGCGTTTCTCTAGAAAATAAGCCAATTTGCCCTGTAATTTTATTCTCTGATGGATCTAAGAAGAACTGTTGATTTTCAGTTTGTTCAGGCCTTTTTCTTGTGAGGACAGAGTGACAGCTTTCAAGCTCTTTACATGTCAAACTGGAGACCAGAAGTCTCCCAGAAAGCGATTTAATACAAGGGATTAGACACACATAGGATCTTAGGAAAGGCTGAGTGAGTGGAAGTTGGGAACTGCCTTTGAGCTTTTAGTTTCAAGTTCTCACCACTGTAACCGTAGCCTAGAGGTCAGGAGGACGCTGCTGCCATGGCCATAACTGCCTCCACCCCAAAGCTGACCTGGAGCTGCAGTGTGGAATCTGTCAGTCTGACGTGCTTGCCCACCACAGTAGTCTCTAAGCATCAGAGCAATCAAGTCACCAGTCCCAAGTCTAATATCTGTTCTCTGTGTGTTTTGTCCTTGCTCCAATTTGCCAAGTCTCTACCTTGTATTCCAGTTTCAGCTGTTGGGTCCCTGTCTTGTTTCCTGAAGTCTGACTCTCTATCTTGCAATCCTAGTTCATATCTCTGCTCATCCTGGACAGTGTCCTGCCTTCCTCTGACCATTCCTTCTAGTCCTGTGAGAAGATCCCCATAACCTGTGGCTTGTTTGCCAGGATCTCTACCTATTTCTTTCCCTGAAGAGTTTTCTGTTTGTGACACTCACTTTGAATGGGAAAAGATTCATGACATGTTAAGTGAAAAGAGTGTATTATCAAATGGGATGTCATATAAAAGCCAAATTTTACTTATGTGTGTATATACATTCGTGTGTGTGTACACATGTCCAGGTATGAAGCCTGGAATTAAACATATCAATATATTAACAGTGATTATCTCTGGGTGGTTGAATCAAGATAATTTACTTTCCTTTTGATATAGAAAAAAAATTTTAAATTCCATACTAAACATGCATTACTTTTGTGAAAAATGTGAAGGACTGTCTTGGGAGCATATTGAAGATTTTGATGTTTATTGGCTTATTTTCTGTGTTTCACAGCCTAGAAATTTCCAATTTTTTTTCCAAATGGAAGTAAACCAAATAGAGAACCAAGAACAGAAATATTCTGTGCCCTTGGCAATCTGCATTTGCAAATTTCAAGGTACACTACAGTCCATCCCCTTTAAGTCCTTGCTTTAAGTGAAGCAAGGTACACTACACTCCTGCTTCACTTAAAATATGTAGAACAGGGACTTCCCTGGTGGCGCAGTGGTTAAGCATCTACCTGCCAATGCAGGGGGCACGGGTTCGATCCCTGGTCTGGGAAGATCCCACATGCCGCGAAGCAACTAAGCCTGTGCGCCACAACTACTGAGGCTGCACTTTAGAGCTCGTGAGCCACAACTGCTGAGCCTGGGTGCCGCAACTACTGAAGCCCATGCTCCTAGAGCCTGTGCTCCACAACAAGAAAAGCCACCGCAATGAGAAGCCTGCGCACCACAACGAAGAGTAGCCCCCGCTCTCTGCAACTAGAGAAAGCCCGTGCTCAGCAATGAAGACCCAATGCAGCCAAAAATAAATAAAATTTAAAAAATAATAAAATAAAATATGTAGAACAGAGCTGTAGAAATAGCCTCCTGAGATAATTGGAGTATGGCTCTTTCAACACCATTAGTCAGTCTTCCAAGATTCAAATTTCACAAATAAAATCATCAAACTGGGGGACTTTCCTGGTGGTCCAGTGGGTAAGACCCTGTGCTCCCAATGCAGGGGGCCCGGGTTTGATGCCTGGTCAGGGAACTAGCTCCCAGATGCCACAACTAAGATCCTGCATGCCACAACTAAGACTCGGCACAGCCTAAATAAATATTTAAAAAATATATGTATCATCAAATTGGTTAGGGTATCACTGTTTCATTTTGTAAAATTGCATTATCTTCTAGTGTATCCTAGTTTTGAGAATTTCTTAAATAACATGAAGATGTCAGCATATTTTACAAGAATGAGAAGCTTAAAAAGGAAGTAGAGCAACCCAGTAAGATCACTTTTGGTGAACTATTCCCTCACTTTACTTGAAGGTCAGAAAAAATTTAATAGTCATCATTAATTGAGCATTTACTATGCGCCAGGAATTGTTCTAAGCATTCTGCAGGGATGGTAGTGTTATTATTACCTCCACTTTTATAGAGGAAGAAACTGAAGTACAGAAAAGCTCAGTATCATGTGGAGATAAGATCCTCAGCATATGGGCATATGTTTCCCATCCAGTTTCACAAGCCTGGGGAGCTATATCAATTATGCTAGTACCAAAGTCACATGAGCTAAGATCTGTGTTTGAATAAGGCACTTAAGAAGTACCCCTACGTAGAGGCTGCTCTCAATAAATTTTGACATTTTTGCCCCCTGAGATGGAGGCCTTTGCAAAAGCTAACCTTTATAGCTTATCAACAAGGCCACCAAAGCTAAACAAATTATTAAACAAGGTGCTTTTGGAGTCAAATACCAGAAATTTCTGTTGTACCTGGGATATTCTGTGTGTTTTAAAATCAGACTGTAGATTACAGAATTCTAATAGTTAATTCTAAGTTTGTTTGTGATATAAACAAGGATGGGTATCAGCTGAAGAAGAACTGACAGAAAGCTTTCATTTCAGTAAAGTGATGAAAGGAAATACGCTTCTCAGGCAACTGTAAAAATGACTTCTCCCTACACAAGAAAGGACATGTAAAACCCGTAAGACTCTTTCTCAAAAAATAAAAGCTTCCAAATACCTAGGATTATTTAGTTTCTAACATTTTTTTCCTTCCCCTCCAAAAGGTGGCATTTTGTCACATACTCTACAAAGACTCTCTATGGTGTTGGGCTTCTGGTTGAAGGGCTTCATCCATCATCTCAAGTAATTATTGGTTTCTGAGTCAAAGATGGTACATTATGATGAACATAAACCTGTTATTTATTACTCTGTGCTCCTGACGAGTTACAGCAATGCTAAGACACAAAGTGTGAGAGGACACTGAGTTCTCAATTGCTTACAGATTAAAACCTGGGTCATCTGTAGACCATAAGGCCAACAAAGAAATCCCTGCTATTACCAGCAGGGTCAAGAAGTTCTACAACCACCTCTATAGTCATGCTTTTTAGGTAGTATTGATCAAATGCCTCTATGGTGACCCTTTTACAAGGATAATCCCATACCCTTAATTAGGCCACTGTGTAAGGAGCTCTGGAGTCTTTTGTTGAGTTCATATGTTCTCAGACTTGTCTGTGAGCTGGGGAGACTGACTTTAAATACCAGTGCCCTGATTCTTCTACCATAGAGGAAGATGGATTGTGCTTTACTATACTGGCTGGAAAGTCTAACATTTTATAAATGCCCTGACTCATCTTTCGCAGATGATTGTGAGTTTTTCACACTGTCTCTGTCTTACACTGGGCGTGTCTGAGGAATTTAAATAACCATGAGCATGAGTTCTCTGCTGCTAAAAGATGCCTTGTGTGGGAAAATTACATTGTTTCTCAACGCCTTTGAAGGTTCAGTAATAGACTAAGTGAATTCTAAAAGGTCACTTTCACATAACCTTAGCTGTGTGATAAGATGTATATCAAAGAAATTGTTTTCATGAGAGTATTAGGTAGAACCTATGTCTGGTAGCCTGGAATTGAGTCAGACCGTAAAATGAATGGTAAGCCATGTAGCTCATTTATTCCATATTTATTGGGCACCCATTATATGCCAGGCTACTTGGGCCAGTATACCTCATCAATGTATTTATTTTAGGTGGTAAGAAACCTAGGCATCTTGATTATTGCAGGGAAAGGACTTTATTGGGCTTTGGTATATACATGATTAAAAAGACATAAAACACTGCTAGTTCATCTCAAACCTGTGCAATAAGATCACATCTCTGAGCTAGGTATGTCAGATGCTTTTTTTTTTCTCATAATTCTCTATATTTTATCCCAGTTCAGTCATCTTCAAGCACATGGTCACACACAAGACAGCACAGATTCTTAAGGTAGGGGTGAATTGAACTTATTAGGTCTTTTTTTCCAGCACGTTCCCACAAGTTTACTCACAGCATTCCGCACCATTGTCCTGGGCTTGAATTCTAGCTTCATATCCTAACCTGGGCTAACCACTTAACTCCCTGAGCCTCAGTTTCCTCATCTGCCAAATGGTTAAACTAATAGCACCACAGGGAATGCCTGTACGTTGGTGGGAATTCTTTACAATAATAGGCAATCTTTTAACTGAGTTGTAAAGGATGAATAAGCTTTCTCTAGGCAAAGAAAAAAGAATATTTCAGGTAGAGGAAACGTCACTTGTTTTTATGTGCATAAGTATATTTATTAGTTACAGCTACACTTCAAGGGGTCCTCAGTTGATGTAGTTTGGATTATGCACACCCCCAGGATGTGTACACTGCCATTTAATCATGATTCTGTACTCTGAGGAGGCTACTGCAAGGGCTTCAGATATTTTTTATCCCTGATCATTACTACAGGACATATATATATATATATATATATATAGTAAAAATAGTGGTTACTTATTTAGCATAAATGATATTAGAAATTGTCCTTCAGTGGTCAAATTAGTGGTATTCAGTGTATGTGGATTGATGAGTATATTTTGGAGACATTCCTACTTTGCATGAATGATACATAGAAATTTAGCAAGATCTTTTTTACTTTTAAGAATTGCACCCCAGGTTTGATTCCCAATCAGTCCTGGGTCTAATGGCTTATTCCCTGATTCTTGGTGGCCAGAATCTGAGTGGATAGTTAGCTGAATCTGGCTACCAGGATGATGTCGTTTGCCTCGGGGAAACTTTCAAGTGAGATAATGTAGACAAAGATTTCAAACTTCAGTGACGTTCACGTTAAGCATGTGATTTCACGGTTTTATGCCTGATAAGTGTCTGTTATGGAAGAATTTGATCTGAGACTTGCTTTCATTATAACTAAGCAGCCGAGTTGTGGGAGAGTAGTGTACTTACTTCAAATGGTTTCTGGGGCTATCATTGTCTACCAAGAAGCGCCTAAGTCTTGAGCATGACCAAATTGGCTTAGGTTAACTTGGAGCTGACATAAGGGAACAGAGGCTTGAGAGCATCAGAGGCTTGGGAACAGCCAGAGGCTTAGTGTGTCGAGCATGGGGATATTCTGTGAGGGGAGAATGGTAGTAAGAAATGAGTTTAGAAAATAAGTTTGGGGCCACCTGGTGGAAGAGCCTTGTATTTCAGTCCAGCAAGCGCAAAGGCGACATCGGAGGTTTTGAAGAAGGGGACGTACATATATGTTCGAGACTTGTGTTTTGAGTCATCTCTGGCTGCCTTGTGAGGGCAGAGAGGCTAGTTAGACTAGGGGTTTGCAAACCAGGACCCACGGGCCAGACCTTGCCTGCCACCTGTTTTGGCACAGCCTGAGAACTAACATTGGCTTATACCTTATTACGTGGGGGAAGAAAAGAAGAGCCCTCTGTGATGCATAAAATTATATGGGAAAACAATCACCTTCAGTGCAGGCACATGTCTCCTACCAAAGGCCAGTAGGAACTGCTATGCACATCAAGGGAAGGCTCTTCTTATGAAAAAAAATAAATAAAGCTTTTACTACAAATAATAGAAAATTGAAAATAATGGCCTCAGGCCTTTTCCCTTTCTATAGTCTATTTTTCGTCCAGTTTTATTGAGATATAATTGACATACAGCACTGTATAAGGTTAAAATGTACAGCGTAATGATTCTACTTAACACACATCATGAAATTATTTTCACAATAAGTTTAGGGAACATCCATCATCTCATATTGATACAGAATTAAAGATAATAGAATAAAAATTTTTTTCTTGTGATGAGAACTCAAGATTTTACATATATATATATATATATATATATATATAAAATGTACAGCAGGGTTAATTATATTTATCATGTTGTATATTACATCCCTAGTACTTATTTATCTTATAACTGGAAGTTTGTACCTGTTGACTGCCTTCCTCCGAGCCTCCCATCCCCCACCTCTGGTGACCACAAATCTGGTCTGTTTTTCTATGAGTCTGTCTGTTTGTTTTTGAAGTAAAATTGACTTACAACACTACGTTAGTTCCTGTTACACAGCATAGTGATCCGATATTTCCATATATTTCAAAAAGGTCATCATGATAAGTCTAGTTACCATCTGTCACCATACAAAGATATTACATAATTATTGACTGTATTCCCCACACTGTACATTTCATACCTGTGACTCATTTATTCTGCAACTGGAGTTTGTATCTTTTCATCTCTCTCACCTGTTTCTCTCCTCTCTCCAAGCCCCCTCCCCTCTGGCAACCACCTGTTTGTTCTCTGTATCTTTGACTCTATGTTTATTCATGTGTTTTGTTTTTTAGATTCCACATATAAGTGAAATCATACACCATTTGTCTTTCTCTGTCTGACTTAGCATAATACCCTCTAGGTCCATCCATATTGTTGTAAAGGGTAAGAGTTCATTCTTTTTTATGGCTGAGTAATATTCAGCCACACACACACACACGCACACACACACACACACACGTCTATGTATGTATGCCACATCCTCTTTATCCATTCATTTGTTGACAGACTTAGGTTGCTTCCATGTCTTGGATATTGTAAATAATTCAGCAATGAACATAGCAGTGGACATATCTTTTCTAATTAGTGTTTGCATTTTCTTTGGACAAATACCCAAGAGTGGAATTGCTGGATTGTGTGGTAGTTCCATTTTTAATTTTTGAGGAATCTTCATACTGTTTTCCATAGTGGCTGTACCAATTTACATTCCCACCAATAGCGTATGATGAGATGGTTCCTTTTTCACCATGCCTTCTCCAACACTTATTATTTCTTGTCTTTTTGGTGATAGCCACTCTGACAGGAATGAGGTGATATCTCATTGTGGTATCTATTTGAATTTCCCTGATGATTAGTGATACACATTCTATCTTTTAAGTAATTTTTTAGGGACAATGACAGGGGCCATTTGTGATATTATTATCAGTCAAAGTGATTCTGAAGACATCTTTTTTCTCAGAAAAAAAAAGAAATTCAAATTCTAGAGTCCATAACTAAAGTCTTACTGGCTCATGGCCATGCCCATTCACTTATATATTGTCCATTGCTGCTTCTGGACTGTAACAGTGGAGTTGAATGGTAGTCACAGGAGCTACATAGCTTGCAAAGCCTAAAACGTTGGCTCTCTGGCCCGTTACAGAAAATGTTTGCTGGGTTCCTTACAAAACTAAAATAGAGTTACCGTGTGAGCCACTGATCCCATTCTTGGCCATATATCCAGAAAAGATGAAAACTCTAATTTGAAAAGATATATGCACCCCAATGTTCATAGCAACACTATTTACAATAGCCAAGACATAGAAGCAACCTAAGTGGATGGACCTAGAGATTATCATACTAAGTGAAGTATGTCAGATAAAGACAAATATATGATATCATTTATACGTAGAATCTAAAAAAAAAAAGATACAAATGACCTT